>NW_027507875.1:1800000-2077500 GCF_037356315.1 Lithobates pipiens
GCAGTGCAAATCACATCCGATCTCTGTGCGATTCGAGTTCAGCCATACAGATAGTATGGCTGAATTCGTGTCGCACCCGCCCACAAACTCGCACGGGACCCTTTTTTTGGCCCGCAGCAGAATCGGATCGCATGGGTGTTCACACCATGCGATCCGAGTTTGCAGATCGCACTGCGATATGCGAACTGATCTGAGGGTGTCATTAACATTTCACTGACACTCCCAGCAGTTCGCATAGGGCAGTGTGAACTGCCGCCGGGAGGCATGTGATGCGGGAACCCGCCGCGGATTCGTGGCGTTCCCGCATCGCTCCAGTGTGAACCCAGCCTAATAAGCGATCGTTTTTCTGATCACTGTATTAGTGTCACAGGTGACGCTAGTTAGACAGGTAGGTATTTAGGTTCGCCGCAGCTTTTTATAGCGCCAGGGACCCCCATATACTACCGCATAAAGCCCCCTGATTGCCCCCTAGTTAACCCTTTCACCAGTGATCACCATATAACTGTTACAGGTGACGCTGGTTGGTTAGTTATTTTTTTATCGTTTCAGGGCACCCGCCATTTATTACCTAGTCTCACTAGTGTACCCCTAAATTTAGGGGTGTCTACTTTCCAAAATGGGGTCATTTGGGGGGGGTTTGTGCCATCTTGGCATTTTATGGCCTTCAAAACTGTAACGCCCTTAGAAAGCCTGAAGGCGGTGCTTGGTTTTCGGGGCCCCGTACGCGGCTAGGCTCCCAAAAAGTCCCACATATGTGGTATCCCCGTACTCAGGAGAAGCAGCAGAATTTATTTTGGGGTGTCATTTCACATATGCCCATAGCATGTGTGAGCAATATATCATTTAGTGACAACTTTGTGAAAAAAAAATAAAAAAAAATTAAAGTTTGTAATTTTCCCGCAACTTGTGGCAAAATATAAAATATTCCATGGACTCAAAATGCCTCTCAGCAAATAGCTTGGGGTGTCTACTTTCTAAAATGGGGTCATTTGTGGGGGTTTTGTGCCATCTTGGCATTTTATGGCCTTCAAAACTGTAATAGGTAGTGAGAAGTGAAATCAAAAATTTACGCCCTTAGAAAGCCTGAAGGCGTTGCTTGGTTTTCGGGGCCACGTACGCGGCTAGGCTCCCAAAAAGTCCCACATATGTGGTATCCCCGTACTCAGGAGAAGCAGCAGAATTTATTTTGGGGTGTCATTTCACATATGCCCATAGCATGTGTGAGCAATATATCATTTAGTGACAACTTTGTGTAAAAAAAAAAAAAAAAAAAGTTTTTTCCCCCAATCGTCTTTCAGGACAGCCACCTTAGAGAGACACCGGCTCCTCCCCTCTGAGGAAACACCGCCTTCATTTTCATGATTTAAGCCTCCTCCTCCCTTCGTTCCTCAGTTATGGTGTTTCCTCCGGCGGGGAGACATCGCCAAGGAACCTGAAGGCTGAATTCGGTTGGTGAATCTGAAAGCTATCCGAGCGGAGCCCCGGCCTCGTTCGGCTATCCGACCATTTATCGGTCGGTCCGGGACAGTCCTATCAGCGGGGAGCTGAAGTGTTCGTACTGTCCATATACCCTAAACTTCGCTTGGGGAAGCAGGAAGTTTATGGGGTCGTCTGTTCGTTCACCCGTGGGTGTTTCAACGGAACAAACAGTCCAGTCGGCTGGGGAAGCTGAATACTCGACTGACCTTTACACGCACTCCAATCTTCGCTTGGGCAAAGCAGGAAGTCTTTGGAGAGGTTCATCCCTGCGTTTCGCCCAGTGGGGTACTGAACGAAGGCGTCCAGGGCCCCCCTGTGTATGCAGCCGGCTGGGAGCTGGAAGCCGGACTGGTAGGCGGGCGACGTCAGTTCCGGTGGGGGCGGACCCCTTCGTTCAATCCGCGTCTTCCGGTTCCGGACGCGGCACGTGAAGGGGAACCTAGCGTTCGGCTGGTGCAGCCTCTCTTTCTACAGTCTGCACAGGTAGCTGTTGGAGGCACGTTCGTACCACGCTTCCTCAACGGGAGAATGTCCGAAGCAGAGGCTTCAAGAACTCCTGGAGATAACAGCACCAGCCACTCAAAGGTAATAGCCCTGGAGAGGGGTTCCCTTACCTTATAACCAGTAGCTCCACTGGTGTGTTTTCCCCCTAGGTGGTCGGGGGGAAGGGCAGTGCATCTGGGATCCAGGTGGAGATTGATCCTAGGAGGGGGCACTCCCGGTGGTTCTCTTAAGTAGTGCTGGTGTTTCTTTTCTTTTCTTTTTAAAGTTTATGCTGCTCTCTCTCTTTTGCTTCAGGTATCTCAGAAAGACTTAAGCAGGTCCCCCCTTGGCTCTTGGAGGAAGTGTCCTTCATGTAGAGCCTCTTTGGGGGAATTCCTGGTTCAAGGCACTTTGTAAGGAGTGTTTTAAAGGCCTGGATAGCTCAGTCCATAGCTCTGTTTGGGTGCCATTAGAGAGCAGGCAGCAGAACAGGGTGCAGATCTGGCGGCTTCTGTAAAGGTTTCAATGCCCTCAGCTCCAGAGCACTCTTTTCACCAGCACAGCAGAGTGTTCCACCTAACCCAATGGTTGTTCCTCCCACAGGTTAGGGAGAATCCAGAGGGTTCCAGAGGGAAGTTGAGGAAGAAGTGGACAGTGCCGTCTCAGACTCCCAAAGGGAGACTGAGGGTGAGGACTTGGATGGGGAACCCAAAAGAACCTCACGGTATAAACTTCCCCTGGATGAGATGGAAAGGCTCTTGAGAGCTGTCCAAATCACTTAGGAGGCACTGTCACCCCACGATCAGATGTACTAGGGCCTAGGGGGAGCGGGTGTTCCCGGGTCATGACGTCTTGATTGATGCCATCAAGGATGGCAGGATCCGAAGGAAAACTTTTCTTTTCTGGTGCATTAAAGCAAAGGTTTCCTTGGGCGGAAGAGGAGGCTCTCATCTGGAATAAAATCCCCCGGGTTAGATGCGGCCTTTTCTCAGATGTCCAGGCATACTGACCTGTCCTTGGGGACATGGGGGCACTTTTAGACCCTATGGTTTGAAGATGCCTGGGTTTTACCATAAGGAAATCTCTAAGCCTACCATAGCCACCACAGTGGTGGCTCGTAGTACAAAGTATTGGCTTATCCAGATGAAGCAATGACGGCAGAGGAGTCTTTTCTATCCTCCTTTTCCCGTGCTGCTTTAGGCATTGGCATACTCTGCGGATGCTTCGGCTTAATTCATTCGATGGTATGCAAGGTCCTCGGCTCTGACCAACTCAGCCTGGAGGGCCTTAAGGCTGTAGACATGGCAGAGGGACAGGGCGTCCAAATCAAAGCTCGGTGGAATCCCTCTTTAGAGGAGACCTGCTGTTTGGGCCAGGTCTTGAAGCAGTGCTATCGCATGGCTTATAAGAAAGAGGCCTTTCCCCTTAAGAAAAAAAAAAAAATAGGGGGAGCAGTTAAAAAGGGTCCTTCTTCCCCCAGTGGGAGATGATCACCTCCAATCAGTTTGTGTTGGGGATCATCAAAAGAGGTTACCGTGTGGAGTTTTCAGAGCTTCCCCCTTTGAGACTCCTTGTCACTGAGCTGACAAAAGGTGCCTTTCTTTCCTCTGCAGGAGTTAGAGGAATAGGAAGTGGTAATAAAGGTCCCAGCAGATTAAATAAGCAAGCCTGTGGAAAAGTTCAGGCTCATCCTGAGCCTGAATCGTCTGGGTGTCTTGGTCACCTACAGAAGTTTTTGGTTGGTTTTAATCACGGGGTGAGGGCACCTCTTCCACCAAAACTGTTTCAGGGCATCGATAGTAAAGGATGCATACCTGCATATTTCCAACGCAGAAAGCCACCAGCGTTTCCTCATGCTGGCAGGGATAACCTCGGTAGGGGTGCTACACCTTCAGTTTAAAGCACTCCCCTTTGGGCTATCCCCTTCTCCCTAGTATCTTCACCAAAGGGGGTCACCTTCCTGCGATGGTAGAGGTCCTGTCCTTCCTGCGTCTCAGGGTAGTCTCTGTGATCGTGTATCTTAACGATCTTCTCCTGTTTGTCCCTTCTCTGGCGCAGTTGAACGGGGATCCACAGCTTATAAGGGACCTATTAGGGAGCCTGGGTTGGCCTCTGAACCTACGGAAACTCATCTTAAACTTCTTCCCAAGGGGGTCACCTTCCTGAGTAAAGAGGGTCAGGTTGAGCTTACTGACATCCACGCTCCTAGCTGTTCAGTGGACGGGGTTACGTTACTGTCGTCTGCAAGCTATTCATCTTGAAGGTTTGGGGCCACAGTAGAGGGCCTTAGGACTCTTTGTTTTCAGTTCTAACTCAGGTAAAGAAGCCAGGAGCGGTGGCGTGTGACAATGCGCGCCGTCTCCCAAAGGCGCAGTCTGCGGTTGGATTGCGTATGTCTGAGTTCTAGTCCACCCTGTGTCAAATCACGAGGGTCTCTGTTGCTAGCTTTAGCACGGTAGCTCATGACTGATCACCGAATGGCAAAGGTCACAGCTGACAGTCCCGTGCTGGCAAGGTAGCAGTGAGTAACCGACTTAGAGCATTGAGATAATACTACATAGCCTGTATTTTAAAGTCCCTTTGGTGGGATAGGGGAGCATGTTTGTCACAAGGCCTAGAGTGGATTTGGCCAATATCCAAGAAGGAGGGAGTCAAAGAGACCCTCAAAATTGGAGGGAGTTGAGAGCAGTAGATCTGGTTCTCAGGACCCCGTAGAGAGTGCTCTGGGGACATTAGGTAGCAGTCATGGAGACAATCCCTTGGCAGTGGCTTACGTCAATAAAACGGGGGCTTCTGGAGCAGAGCCTTAAGGGCCTTAGCGAAAAGCCACCCTCAGATGGGCCAAATGTTAAATTCCTGTCCTTCCAGTGATCCGGTGGAAAGGAGAGCAAATTCAGGTATGAGATGCCTCAGCAGGAGAACGCGGGGAGAGAGCAACCAGGTTCTCAAACAGGACGTTTTCGAAATGATCACCCGGGGGAGGGGGATGCCCTCGATAGACTTCTTTTGCCCCAAGGGAAAACGCGAAAGAAGCCATCTCCTGTTCTATGAGCAGGGGAGATGGGATGTCGGAAGCAGACGCACTAAGCACAGACTTAGGATTTCTCTAGGTGCTATGCTTTCCCCCTTCCCGTCCTGATTCCCGTCTTGATTCCTGCAGAGTTGAGGAAGTTCTGGTGACTCTTTCTAATCGCACCTCATTGGCCCAGGAGGCCGTGGGTCTCCATTCTTAAGGGCCTGTCGGTGGAACTCCCCTGGGTTTTTTCCCAGTGTCCAATCTGCTGCCCCCAGGTGGAACCTTGCAGCTTGGCTACTGAGGAAGTTCCGAATGGCAAAGGGGTCTCAGACTGTTAGTAGCCACTCTTTTGAATGGCAGGTAAATGGAAGCTCGGACCATTTTTTTGAGGGTATAGAGGCGGTTCAATAGCTGGTGCTCAGAGAACTCCTTCAAGGAGCACAGCTCGGGGGCCGTTCTAGAGGTCCGGCAGTCAGGGGCAGATAAAAGGTTAGCCCCGAAACATTGGAGAGTCAGGTATCCGTTTCAAGCGTGTTTCTGAATAGACTTCTAATGTCAGACCTTGGGATAGTAAGGTTCTTCAGAGCCTTAAGTAGGTGAAGACCAAGCCTTTGGTCGCCCCCTTCCCAGTCGGGATCTTGCTTTAGTTTTACAGGTTCTCACAAGGGAACCTTTTGAGCCGTTAGAACCTTGCTCGTTAAGATTGATCACTCCCAAAACTGTATTTTTGGTGGCAATCACTACAGCAGGGAGAGTAAGTGACTCGAAGCCCTTTCTATTAGGGCACCTTTTTTACCTAAGGTAGCCTCTAGTTTCCATAAGAATACAGGAGATTGTGCTACCTACTTTCTGTTCGAATCCAGTAGGAGAACAGGAACACATGTTTCACAGATTAAGATGCTAAAAGAGGTGTTCTTCATTATTTGGATTGCACAAGGTCAGTTCAAGAAATCTGATTCATTTTTTGTGTTGTTTTCTGGGGCTAGGAAGGGTTCCAAAGCCTCTAAACGTACGATAGCTAGATGGTTAAGTTAGCCATTGGACAGGCGTACGTGACAGGGAGGTTAGGTCCTCCAGTTGGGGTTAGAGCACACTCAGCCGGGGCAGTGGCAACTTCTCAGGCAGAGTGGGCTGGGGCATCTCCTGCACAGATCTGTAGAGCTGCAACGTAGTCCAGTGTTTCTACGGTTGTGAAACATTATAGACTGGATCTTCTGTCAGCCAAAGAACAAGCCTTTGGCCGTATAGTACTGCAGGCAGTGGTCCCACCCTAAGGTAATGTACTCGCTTATCCTCTCTAAGGTGGCTGTCCTGAAAGACGATTGGGGAAAAATGGAATTACGTACCGGTAATGTCCTTTTCCAGGAGTCTTTCAGGACAGCACCGGTTCCCACCCAAATTGTTTGCAGATCATCGGGAACTCATTACATGAGGCCGTCAGGTAAGACTTAAAAAGTTTATTTGTTTGACGTGTTCTTGTGTCTCCCCAGTTTGGCCGGAGGTACTCTGGAAGAACTGAGGAACGAAGGGAGGAGGAGGCTTAAATCATGAAAATGAAGGCGGTGTTTCCTCAGAGGGGAGGAGCCGGTGTCTCTCTAAGGTGGCTGTCCTGAAAGACTCCTGGAAAAGGACATTACCGGTACGTAATTCCATTTTTTGTCATTATTCAATCGCTTGAGGCAAAAAAATAAAATATTCAATGGGCTCAACATGCCACTTATCAATTTCCTTAGGGTGTCTACTTTCCAAAATGGGGTCATTTGGGGGGGTTTTGTACTGCCCTGCCATTTTAGCACCTCAAGAAATGACATAGGCAGTCGTAAACTAAAAGCTGCGTAAATTCCAGAAAACGTACCTTAGTTTGTAGATGTGACAACTTTTGCGCAAACCAATAAATATACAATTATTGACTTTTTTTTTACCAAAGACATGTGGCTGAATACATTTTGGCCTAAATGTATGACTAAAATTGAGTCTATTGGATTTTTCTAATAACAAAAAGTAGAAAATATAATTTTTTTTTAAAATTTGCGGTCTTTTTACGTTTATATCGCAAAAAATTTAAATCGCAGAGGCAATCAAATACCATAAAAAGAAAGCTCTATTTGTGGGAAGAAAAGGACGCAAATTTTGTTTGGGTACAACATTGCATGACCGCGCAATTACCAGTTAAAGCAGCGCAGTGCCAAATTATAAAAAGACCTCTGGTCATTTACCAGCAAAATGGTCCGGTCTGAAGGTGGTTAAGCAGCTCATATGAATAATGGCCAGATGAACTGATTTTATGTGGATACCGCATTGCACACGCCTCGTTCCGGAGCAGGTGATACCAGAATTGGAGACCTATTCTGCTACATGCTCTTTACCACTGCAGGAGTAGGGGCTTCTGGTGAGTGCATTTACCTAATTCCGCGTACACGATCAGACTTTTCGATAGCAATTTGATCATGTGTGGGCTCCATCGGACCTTTGCTGTCCAAAAATCTGACGGACTTTAGAAATAGAACATGTTTCAAATTTTTTCGCCAGAACTCCGCCGGACCCAGTTCCGATCGAGAAATTCGCTCATGTGTATGCTAGTCTGACGGACAAAAAACCAAGCTAGGGCAGCTATTGGCTACTGGCTATGAACTTCCTTATTCATTTTTTTTTTCTTGAATACAGTGAGTATTTAGTAGTAGCAGAACAAAGTGTAGACCTGTTTTAAAATGTTTTATTTATTTCACAGACATGCTTTATAGCTTTTATACTTAGAATTATCTAACGTTCACAGAATGCAAATAGAGCAATAAACATGCTAGTCTCTAACAGCATCTCATGCTTCTTTACTTAAGATTTAATAACCCACTTTATGACTCATCTTGAAGTGATGGGCTCCGAAAGATGTGCACTGTATTTGAAACTCCTCATATCGTGAATTAAGGGAAAACTCTTCTTAGAACTATTTGTATCTATACTGTACACTGAACCCTAATGCAGCTTCCCCTTCATAGTATTTCTATACTTGCTGGAAAAAATATTTTAAGCAACAGACAGCATGGATTCATGAAAGACAGAAGTTGTCAAACAAACCTGATTTCTTTTTATGAGGAGTTAAGTAAAACCTTGGACAGAGGGTTGGCTGTGGACATGGTATACTTGGATTTTGCAAGACACAGTTCCCCACACACAGCTCATATGTAAGGAAACGTCTACAGGCTTGGAAATATCAGTTCAGAGAGTAGTGGTTAATGATTCTTACTCTGAATAGTCTAAGGTTATCAGTGGGGTACCCCAAGGTTCAGTACTGGGAACCTTACTTAATATCTTTATAAATGATATTGGGTCTGGGATTAAAGAGGAAGTAAACCCTGATGAGTTTACTTCCTCTTTTTTTCCCTGCAAAGGCAAAGCATAATGGACTACTATGCATCGCATAGTAGCCCATTATGTGTCACTTACCTGACACAGGAGCCAGCGAAGTCGCGCTGTCCCTTGTAGTCCGCCGCATCCATCTTGCTGGTGGCGTCTCGCAGCTCCGCCGCTGTCATTCGGCGAAGCCGCGATGACGTCACTCCCGCGCATGCGCATGGGAGTCGACAAATGCGGCAGCTCCATTCTTGGAACTGCCGCGTTCAGTGCGCCTGCGCGCCGCTGTCTACGGCGCATGCGCCGTAGACAGCGGTGCCCGTTTTCAGGCAAATATCTCCTAAACCATATAGGTTTAGGAGATATTGCTTGGACCTACAGGTAAGCCTTAATCTAGGCTTACCTGTATGTCAAAGTGGTTTGTAAGGGTTTACAACCACTTTAAAAGTAACATTTCTGTCTTTGCAGGTGAGACTAAGCTATGCAGTGGAATAACATCCTAACAGGATGTCTCCAATTTACAAGCCATACAGTCTCTTTTTTTTTTTTTATTATCATTAAAGTGGGGTGCCCCCTAAAAAAAAATAAAAAACTAAAAAATAAAAAGTCAGCAGCTCCAAACACTGCAGCTGCTGACTTTTAATAATCGGACACTTACCTGTCCCAGGGTCCAGCGATACGGGGGAACAAAGCCCGCCCCTCGTTCCCCGCTCCGCTTGCGGCACCGGCATTCTTACTGTGGGCACCCGGCTGTGGCTTCACAGCCGTGCACCCACTGCGCATGCGCGAGTGGCGCCACGCGCCATGATATGCTGCACAGTCATCTGGGACACGTGACAGGTCCCAGATAACTGCGGAGCCGAGCAGAAGTGATGTCAGTGCCCAGGCACTGAAGGAGGCAGATTACAAGGGACCCCCAAGCAACAGGCATTTAGAGGTGAATAAAAAAAAATCCCAATTTTTTTAAGCAACTTTTTTTTTTTTTTTTGGGGTGGAAACACCACTTTATTTACGTTTTATTGATTTTCATATTGACAAATTTAAAAGCATACATTGTCACAATATAATATAACAGATAATACAAGGAGTAATTAAGAAAAAGTGATTATTTTATACTCCCTTTTCCACCCGCCCAACCCACCTGAACCCAACCCTCCACCACACACCACCAGTTCCTAGGTTATAGAAGTCAGATTACCCACTGGCTAGTAATAGAAGATGGGGATAGAGAGGGAAGGAGCTCACTCCCCTTGAATAAGAGGAATGTAACGAGTGGTATTGAACTTGGAACTTCCAAGTTGAGACGTCGTATTAGAGGTTAAATGTGTTTCCTGCAGAAACATTAAACCAGGTCCCCTCCCCTCTAGTGTTGACAAAACCACAGCTCTTTTATTTACATCACCCAAACCCCAGACATTCCATGAAGTTATACTTATTTTACTTTCTTTCATGGAAAGGTAAGAAATACAGTACTAATAAAGTGAAAACCAAGAAAGAATAAAGAAGAAAAGAAAAACCCCATAATCGAGCCAGTACACTTACTCGCCCCTCTCCATCCCATATAATGCCACTGGGTATTTGCCCCCCCCCCCCCCCATTTTACTATTTGTGCATTCCAATATGCTGAAATTTGTGGTGTATGGTGCTTAACCCTCCTCCTACCCCTAAACCCTACCTCCCCTGGCCCCCCTCAAACCCCCTCCTCCCTTATCCTCCCACCAATGCCCGACTGGGCTGTCCCTAGCCCCCCCCCCCCCCCTTCTGCTCCTTCCTTAATAATAATAACCATGTTAGATAGACAACCCTATTTCCACAATATTCCTATAATATTTCAGTGATGATAAAATAATGCAGTAGTCGTGTTATTTAAAAACTAAAAATGCCCCCCCCCCCACAAGCAAAAAACAACCCGTATTCCACAATATTACTATAATGTTTCAATGATAATATAATAATGCAGTAGTGGTTTTTAAAATGAGGAAAAACACAAACTAAATAGGGCAAAGTGAGGGGGGAAAATAAAGAAGAAAAAAGGGGGCACAAAGCCCAAAGGGGTACAATATGCCTCTCCCCCCCCACACACACACACACACACACACACACACACACAAACACAAATCAATTCCATCAACATCCTTACTATGTTCCTTCAGCCATTTCTCAACTTCAGCCGGTGAATTAAAGAATAATGTTTCACACAATGCTGTCACCTGCAAACGGGCTGGATACAACAAAGCATACACAATCTTATTTTTCTGCAGGGTACGCTTAATTGGAATAAACTCTGCTCTATGCTTCTGGAGATCTGGCGAAAAATCTGGGTAAAATGAGACCCTAGCCCCGTTGTAAAAAATGTCCCCCAATTCTCTGGCCTTCCGTAATAGGGTCACCCGATCATTGTAATTGACAAATTTCAAGAGTAATGGTCTGCGAATGCGTTCCCCTGATTGGCGGGGCCTGGAAGGAACTCGATGAGCTCTTTCTATCGCAAATAATGGTGTGAAAGCAGAGTCCCCAAATATTTCCTTGAACCTCCCCTCCAGGAAAGCTATAGTGTTGGAGCCCTCACACCTCTCTGGCAAGCCTATCAGACGCACATTGTTTCTGCGACTTCTATTTTCCATTTCGTTAAGTTTAGCTGCCTGTGTGGCCATTTGTTTCTGTAACCCCTTGATTTTTTGCTGTAATGGATGCAAACCATCCTCGACTATGCTTAGCCTCTCTTCAAGGGAGGTAGTCCTTTCCATGGTGCTGCTCAATACGTGGCTCATTGAGAATAATTCGTCCTTAATGCTAGTCAACTGACTATCAAGGCCAGATATAGAGTCTTTACAGGCATTAATAGCTTGAAATATATCCCTTAAGGTAGGCTTCTCATTCCCTACTATGGTGCCAGCTACTGGGATAGTTATAGTAGAGACTACTTTACCTTTCCCTGACCCTTTATTACTCAGTTTTGTTGGTAGATGGGGTAGTAGGGTTGGAGGCTAGTTGGCTTTGGCTTCTTCTGTCTGATACCGATCCCTGGACTTTCGGTTGAGTCGCTGACTGTTGGTGACCTCCCTTAGTAGGTGACTGTGAAGTCGCATGAGCGAAGCGTTCAAGCTTCGTTGCTGCTGTATATCCTTGGTTCGCCCTCTCCCTTGCGGAGCGTTTTTTTTTTTAGTCCCCTCCTGATGTGGCATGTCATCCGGTGCCCGTTTGCTGAGCATAGTGAATTTGTTAATTAGTTCAATTAGTTTGTGAACTTTTAATATGGACCAGCAATGCGCTCCAGCAGGCAACACAGCATGTACCATGTCTTGCTGCCACAAAAAAAGGGGGAGAGGGGCTTAGGTCGCCTAGTGGGTCCCTCCAATTTCTTCAATCACCCAACACACAGCGCATATACCTTGCACCCCTCTCTAAGTATACCAGCGAGGCAGACAGTACCGCTGGCAGATCCCGCGATATTACCGGCGGGATCTCGTTCGGCTTCCGAATCCGTGGCGGCCACTCCAGCCTCGATCGTTGTCTGCCACGCCGCACAAGCAGCAAGCTCCAACGAGGGGGGAAGCGATGGGGGACGAAGCAGCACCGCTGCGTAATCACACATGGCTCATCCTAACCCAGCAGCCCGCCACAGACTGCTGAACAGACCGTCAGGAGCAACAGTGGCTCTCAAGAGGCACATGCAGGGCTAGGCATATAAGCCAGAGAGCGGAGGTGAGACACCTGAGCTCAGCACACACACACACCCTCCTCCATCCGGCCACTCCCCACCCAACTGAAATTCCTTATTCTAGTCCGGTCGTACATCATCACGTTCACATTCATCAGACTTTGGTGTGATTGTGTGTGGCCAAGTCCGTTCATTCGAAAAATGTCCGTTGGAACTCCGCCGAAAGTCCGCAGCCCTAGACTGTCAAAGTAGGGTCGTGTGTACGTGGCATAAGGGGGAGCAAGATAAGTCACTTTATTTGTTGCACAGAAGTTGATATAAAGTTGCATCACTCGGAAACCAGCACAAGTCACCTTTATGGGAATATGGACACTTGATATTGAGAGATTTTCTTGTTCTATATATACTTTTTACAAAACACACTGTACATTTACAATTCTTATTTCCATAATTTAGTTTTTTCACTTTATTTACTTGCAAATAAGTATATTTACATATTACATGTTGCATATTTTTTCCTGATATATTATCACTTGGTAATTAGAATCAATTGCATTGTGGTAATATACATATCTGATGAAAGAAACTCTATTCACATCATATATTTGCCTTGGAAGTAGGATTCAATATTCTATCACGTTTTCTGGGATTCACACATTTTTTTGCTATCTTAAATAGGCAACACATGTATATTGTTATATATTAATCTTTTTAAATTTTCATGTTTGGTTATCGCACACTTGATTTAACCACTTGCTGACCGGCACACACAAATGTACGTCGGCAGAATGGCACAGGCAAATGGACATAAAGGTACGTCCCTTTAAATTTGCCGCCTTTCAGGCGCACGCCCGCCGCCGGTGCGTGTGCCCGCCAGTGAGTTTTGGGAACGCTATCTTCTCCGGGGGCCCACGATTGTGGCGTAGAGAGGAAGAACAGGTGCCCATGTAAACAAGACATTTCCCTGTTCTTCCTTGTGTTGTGACAGAGATCACAGCACCCTGTTATAGGGAGTAGTGAACACTGTCATGTCGTACATAGCGCGCCCCCCCCACAGTTAGAATCACTCCCTAGGACAAACTTAACCCCTTCATCTCCCCCTAGTGGATAGCCACATCCCTGCCAGTGTCACTTACACAGTAAGCAGTGCATTTTTATAGCACTGATCGGGGGGGGGGGCGTAAATTTTGTTTGGGTACAACGTCGCATGGCCACGCAATTGTCAGTTAGTCACGCATTGCCGAATCGCAAAAAATGGCCCGATCATTCAGCAGCCAAATCTTCCGGGGCTGAAGTGGTTAAATACTCCTTGTAAGCAGTGCCAACACCCCTTATTTTGATTATAATTTATAGTAAGCCACAGTCAGGCCTATTAAAAAATTATACCTTGAGGGCATGGTTTGGACACCATGCTCCACATGGTGTTTTCTCTAAGCTGCTCACTCTGGCAGTGGTATTTCCATAGCTGTTACTAACAATAAAGAGCAATGGGAGCAGATGAGATATCTCATAGAAACAGAGAGCTCCACAGCTAGGCAAGCAAACTGATGTCTTCCCTGCTGCAGACTATGACATTGTAGGCCGCTTGCACACTGAGCCATCTACCTGTAATGTGTTCCCTCCCGCATTAAGTGCACTCAGGAGGGACAGAGGCAGGGGCCAGCCTATGGCACGCTGTGGCTTCATGGGACTAAATGCTGTACAGAGTGGCATTTTGGCAAAGTTCTGGAACACAGGTTTTCTGCAACCTGGAACTTTGTCCCTGAATGCATAGGTCACAATATATCTATAGTAATCACAGCTGGATACATCAAGACCATTTAGGGTAAATGGTTAGGCTGTAAATTAGGTGAATTAAAAATAGTTGTATTACTAAGATAGGGACCTAAGGGGTTTTTAAAGCTTTAATCTTTAATTACCTAAGTTGATTGAGAAGTTATTTAATCTACAAAACTTCTGCAATTATTGATGGATAACATGATACAAGACTCTGTTACTGCAATGATAGACTGTTAGATTTGCAATTGATACCTTTCAATAGTTAATATTAACTTAATTATTTTTATTTATTTTAGCTTTGTTCACACTGGATGTCTTTTATAATGTTGTACTAGCAAAAGCGTGGCTGTTAGTTTAACACAATGGTGTTTATTTACTTTTGCAAGTGCAGTTGCTTCAGAGCTTAGTAAATGACATGAAACTTCACGTTGCAAATAAATACCCAATCACAGACAAGGAAGATAAAAAAGGCATTTTAGCTTGATTGAATGTCGGCAGAGCTTCCCCTCATTTATCTAGCTCTGGAGCAACTGCACTTGCAAAGACTATTTGCCTTTATTAAGTCAACCCCAGTGTGTGTCAATGCATTGACAGCAGGAATAAGGGTGTGCACTGGAAGCGGGGGGGGGGGGGGAGGATGTTGGGTGTCCATGTGATTAAATATGTGTAAGTGCAGTGACATATTAGTGACAGTGTGAATGAGTGTGTGGGCGCAGTGAGTACTCTCACTTATTTACTTACCACCATTGCACTGATGCACACTTGTGCATTAGTGCAATGGTAGCATATTGGTGCAGAGGCCATAAAGGGGTTGTGCATGTTGGTATAGCTGCAAGAAAATTAATGTGTACATGGGTGCAGTAGTAGTGAGGGAATAAATACCGTATTTATCGACGTATAACACGCACTTTTTTCCCCCATAAAATCAGAGGAAAATTGTGGGTGCATGTTATACGCCGATCCCCCGCTGATTTATAAGCCTCTAGACTGCTTTCGGCCTCTCTCGCAGTCCCGCCCGAGGGAGGCCGAAAGCTGGCAAGAGCTACTTGAGCGCTGCTGAGATGCACAGGACATCTGCTCTGTATCTGTATCATAGCTGCAATGCAAGGCTGCAAATGACACTGACGAGGCTGCAATGCAAGGCTGCAAATGACACTGCAAGGAAGGCTGCATTGATGGGCATTTAAATGTAAGTTTTTTTCCCCTTAAACTTCCCTCCTAAAAGTTTTTTTTTCCTTTAAAATTCTCTCCTAAACTTGGGGTGTGTGTTATACGCAGGCGCCTGCTATACGCCGATAAATATGGTACACGTTGGCGCAGTGGTGATTAGAGGATTTTTGATGCAGGAGCATTAATAAGAGCAGGAAGGCAGGAAGTGAGAGTGCATATGCAGTGGTATTGAGGAGCTTGGAAGCATGTAGGAAATGTGGTAAAAACCAAGGGGGAGGGCAATCAGATGTGAGGGGGAAGTGCCTGCAGACATGATGGCAGACATCCCAAGACTCCCGCGAGGAGCGGGAGCCTCCCGCATTTTGGGGGCGGCTCCCAGACACCGGCAAGTGCTGCCCAATATCCCGGCTGGGGGGGCTAATCCTGGATTGTCCCCTGGTTCACAGCCGGGGATGGTCGGTGCAGCAGGAGGGATAGCCATGAACAACACCGATCTCCCTGTATAGCTGATATCAGCGGTTTCTTCTCTCCCTCCCGTGGCTATCGACTAAAAAGCTATACAGGGAGATCTGTGATAACAGCTGCCCCTCCTCCTGCACGGATCATCACCGACTGTTCCCTGTATCCTCCCCTCCTCTGTGTCCTTCTCCTCTGGCACCCTGTCCTCCACCCCCCACTTCCCCTGCAGTCTGCTTCCCTCCTGTCCTCTCCCACCAGCTTTGGGGATCTGTCAGGATGGAGAGCGGAGGAAGGGATCAGTCATTTACTGGCCCCTGCCTTTTCTGAATTGGACACAGTGAGCAAGATCTCTCTTGCTCAGTTTATGAATGGACAGGAGCCTCTGTCTTCTGTCAGTTCATCTTAAATGCTGAGAAAGGGACTGGGGAATCAATGTCCTCAGTCCCTTTTCCTGTCTCAAAAGAGATGTCAGGGGTCCCTTGATATATCACCAAAGCGCCCCCCCCCCCCCCCCCAACAGGTTTGATTAACCACTAGGCGTCCGCTCTATAGCCCGAAAGACGGCTGCAGAGCGGACACCAATTGCCGGGAGGCAGTCTCTGGACAGCCTCCTGTTTACTTCCGCAATGCACGAGCGCGCATCGGGGAAGTTCTGTGCTGGCCGTGTCCCCGGACACAGCCAGTCACAGATCGCTGTAAACGGCCAATTACAGCGACCGTTTACAGCGCGATCGGACCTGCCAATGAGAGATGATCTCAAGTGTAAACATATGAGATCATCTCTCATTGCCGGCTCTCTCTCCTCACACAGACAGCGTGTGAGGAGAGAGAGGATCTGTGCTGAAGCTACAAGTAACTTATTACTGTGAAAAGTGAAAATCTGTGCCCATACAGTGCCCAGTGTCACAGTGCCATCTGTTATCACTGCCATCTATCAGTGCCATCTGTCGGCAGTGCCCCCTGTCAGTGTCACCTGCCACATCAGTGTCACACCAATGCCACGTTTCACCAGTGCCATCTGTCACCAGTGCCATCTGTCAGTGTCACGTATCATCAGTGCCACTTATCAGTGTCACCTGTCAGTGTCACCTGCCATGCCAGTGTCACCTGTCAGTGTCACCTGCCGCACCAGTGCCACGTGTCATCAGTGCCGTCTGTCACCAGTGCCATCTGCCAGTATCACCTGCCACATCAGTGTCATTTGTGAGAATGTCGCAAAGATTATTTTCAGCCAAGGAGGCATACAATATTCTTGCGGCTGACGAGAGCAACGGGGAGCTCTCCGCTTCGGATTCCTAATTTTCTGATTGTGAGTCTGACGTGGACTATGAGCATGTCCTAACCAGTGGAACAGACAGCCTCAGAGGAGGAAGATGAGAGTCCGCCCGCCAGAAGAAGGCGTACTGGCGAGGAGGCAGTGACATCCACCAGCAGCGCAGTGCCATCCACCAGCACCGCAGTACCTCGGCAAAGGCCACGTGCCAGTGGGGTGTCAGCTCATTCCCAAAGGGTTAGGTTCCATGCCAGCCTTCCCTTCAGAACCCCTTATGGCTTCCTCCCATTTCAGGAGAAGCTATCATTCCCCCTTTCACTGCCCAGCCAGGAGTCCAGGTGAATACAGAAAATCTTTCTCCGATCAATTTTTTTTCAACCTAATTTTTACTGAGGACATGCTTGGATCAGTTGTGGTCCAGTCCAACTTATATGCCCAACAATTTATTGCAAGCAACCCAACGTCCTATTATGCCCATCCCTACGAGTGGAGAGAGCTAACAGTGGAGGAGTTTAACATTTTTTTGGGCCTTGCGCTTTATAAAATTCTGCCAATACTCAACTATTTTTCTGATATCTTCCCCCAGTTGTTTACCCCAGACCAACACATTTGCGTGGATGAGTCCCTTGTCAAATTTTCTGCCAGGCTGGGCATAAAACTATTTATTCCCTCCAAAAGGGCCCGCTATGGGGTGAAGATGTACATATTGTGCGACCGCAGTACAGGGTATACCTATGCCTTCATGGTATACGAAGGGAAGGACGCCCAGCTTCATCCCCCCAATTGCCCCGAATACATTGGATCGAGTGAGAAAGTTGTTTGGGAACTCGTAAATCCACTCCTGGAGAAAGGCTACTATCTCTATGTGGACAACTTTTATACAAGTTTACCCCTGTTCCACAACCTTCACAGAAAGAAAACTCCAGCATGACGAACCGGAAGGGCTTTCCTCAAAGCCTCATCAACAAGAAGCTAAGAGGGGAGACGGCGAGCTTACGGAATGAGGAAATTCTGGCTGTGAAGTGGAGGGACAGAAGGGATGTGTACGTTCTTTCATCGATCAACAATAATACCTTCGTAGAGATCAGCAGGAGGGATGGGGAGTTTAAAAGCCAACATGTATCCACTAGGGCTGAAACAACTAATCGATTAATCGATTACTATTTTCATAATGGATTAATCGGCCAGTAACATATTGGGGTTAAAAAAAACTAAAATGAGCCATTTATAGTACACAAATAGCAAATAATCGCTACTGTAAATATTACTTTCACAGTTCTACAGTTAAAAAAAAAATGAACCCCTTACAGTAGTGATTATCTGCTTTTTGTTGTACTATAAAGGGCTACTTTTAGTTTTTTTTAATCCCATTATGTTACTAAATGTCTTAGACCTGGTTCACATCTGTGTTTTTTGGTGCTTTTTGCAGAAACACACTACAGTTGATTTACATGGTTTCCTATGGGACACGTTCACATCTATGCTTTTTTCAGCCGCTGTGTATTTGAAACGGACAGGGACTTTTTTTTTTATAACGCAAAACAATGCTTTTTTAGTTCAATGTACTTCAATGGAGAAGCTGCAGAAAAGCAAAATCGCGTGAGCAAAAATCAAAACGCACAACAAAAAGCACTGCAGAAACAGATCAAAAGCAAACTGCATACCGAGCCTTGTGCTGGCCACATGGATCAATTTTCAGGTGAAAAATCTTTGTACGTTTGCTAAAAGAATGTGGTTTTGAAATTTTCACTTGTTTTTAACATTCTGTTTTTAAAATTGAATGTAATTTGTGAACGAAAACCACATACACTGTCTGGAAATTCCTTTCACCAAGCAGTTTTCTATTTCTAAATTTTCCCGTCACTGTGGTCGAAAATGAACGTCGATATGACCCCACTAGCGATTATAAAATCGAACAAACGTTCTTAAAATGAAATCTTTTTTGAGGGAAGATCTCCTCTAATAGTATATACAGTATATCTCTCTTCTGTCTGCTGTTCTCAGAGTGGATTAGAGATTTTGCTCTCTAACCATATAGTTGGTTATTTATATTTACCACGGCATAGAGATATTTAAGAATAAATTGCTTCTTTTTTTTTTTTTTTTTTAACGTTCCATATTAACTAAATTATACACCACTTTTTTTTTTAAGGTTATTAACCAATTAATCGATTAATTGAAACAATAATCGACCAACTAATCGATTATGAAAATATTCGTTAGTTGCAGCCCTAGTATCCACGAATACAACATGTTCATGGGGGGTGTCGACTTCAACAACCAGATGCTTGAACCCTACCTTGCCACAAGATTCTGTTTATACCTCTGCCTGATCTGGAACTGACCCTGGCTTGTTATTGGACCACGCTTCTGCCTACCGATTCTGTACATACCTCTGGAACTGACCCTGGACTGTTTGACCATCCTTTTTGCTTGCCTCTTGGGCTGATCTTGTACCCTGCCAGTGGACTAGTGGGATTCATAACACACAGGGGTCTCATATATGTGAGGGGGCTCCAGAATTGTTTTTCTGGATGAAGAAAACATTTTTTTTTTGTTTTCTCATTCATAGATTAGGGTCTGGAGACTCGGAGGCTTCAAAGAGATTTGGGTGGGAGAAGCCTCTGCCTCTATCCCCTGTCCTGAACGAGGCCCTACTTTTGCCTGCTGCCTGTAGGACCTATGCCATCATGCCTCTGCCTGTCCCATGAACTGACCACACCACATGGATGGACCATTGCTTACAATCTCTGCCTGCACTGACCCTGGAATGTATCCCTGCCTGTTCCGACTATGGAAAGTGTTCCTGCCTGTTGCCTGGACAATTGCGTTTGCTGACCAAGTCCCTGCCTGCTGCCTGGACCAGTGCTATCCTCCTGTGTACAACTGTGCTACTAAAACCACAGGTAATCTTTTCTTTACCCTTTACTCAGCAGAATGTTTTTGGGGGTGTAATTATTGGTATGTGCATGCTATGTGTCCCTAGAACACCTGACGGTATTCCTTGTATGTGGCCAGGCTGTGTAAAAGTCTCACACGTGGTATTGCCATACTCGGGAGGAGTAGCAGAATGTATTTTGGGGTGTCATTTTTGCTATGTACATGCTATGTGTTGGAAATATCTTATAAATGGACAACTTTGTGTAAAAAAAATAAAAAAATAAAAATAAAATGCGTGTTCATTTTTTTCCACATTTTCCAAAAACTTCTGGAAAAAAATGAACCATTCAAAAGACTCATTATGCCTCATAGATTATACGTTTGGGTGTTAGCTTTCCAAAATGGGGTCATTTTGTGGGTGTTTCCTTTGTGCTTGTGCTCCAGTGCCTTCAAAAGTGTAATAGGTGGTTGAGAAATGAGATGTGTAATCGATGCACCTAAAACCCTTGAAAGTGCTATTTCAATGTTGGGCCTCCTGTATGTGGCCAGGCTGTATAAAAGTCTCACACATGTGGTATCGCCGTACTCAGGAAGAGTAGCAGAAGGTATTTTGGGGTGTCATTTTTGCTATGTACATGCTATGTGTTGGAAATATCTCTTATAAATGGAAAATTTTGTGTAAAAAAAAAAAAAAAAAAAAAAAAAAATTTTAAAAATTGTGTTTTTTTTTTGTTTTTTTTCCACGTTTTCCAAAAACTTCTGGAAAAAAATTAACCATTCAAAAGACTCATTATGCCACATAGATTATACGTTGGGGTGTTAATTTTCCAAAATGGGGTCATTTTGTGGGCGTTTCCATTGTCCTGGTGCTCCAGGGCCTTCAAAAATGTAATGGGTAGTCAACAAGTTAGATGTGTCATATTTATGCTCCTAGAACACCTGATGTTGCTCCCTACATTTTGGGCCTCTCTATGTGGCCAGGCTGTGAAAAAGTCCCACACATGTGGTATCGCCATACTTAGGAGGAGTAGCCGAATGTATTTTGGGGCGTCATTTGTGGTATACACATGCCATGTGAGAGAAATAACCTATTACAATCACAATTTTGTGGAGGAAAAAAAAAATCTTAATTTTGCAAAGAATTGTGGGGAAAAAAATGACAACATCAAACGCCTCACCACACATCTTACTAAATACCTTGCAGTGACTACTTTCAAAAAAGGGGTCATTTGTGGGGTATTTGTACATTCCTGGCTTGTTTGCGTCACAAGAAATGAGATAGGCCACCAGTACTTCAGGTGTGATACATTTTTTATGATTTGCACCACAACTTGTAGACTCTAACTTTCACACAGACCAAATAATATCCACTAGTTTGGGTTATTTTTTACCAAAGATATGTAGCAGTATAAATTGTGGCCAACATTTATGAAGAAAAATTTATAATTTGCAAAATTTTATCACAGAAACTAAGAAAAATTCGTTTTTTTTCCCCAAAATTTTCGGTCTTTTTTCATTTATAGAGCAAAAAATAAAAAACCCAGAGGTGATCAAATACCACCAAAAGAAATCTCTATTTGTATGAAAAAAAGGACGAAAATTTAATTTGGGTACAGTATTGCATGACTAAGTAATTGTCATTCAAATTGGGAGAGCACTGAAAGCTGAAAATTGGTCTGGTCACGAGGGGGGTTTAAGTGCCCAGTTGTCAAGTGGTTAAAAGAAAAAAAAAATGAAATTGTAAACAAAAATGATAAAACATTTAATTATAAAAAAATATATATAAAATAAACTACTGACACCACCCCATTGCCCTCCCAACATTGTCCACTGCCCCAACCCCCTCCCCCCGAAAAGCATTGTGAAGTAAAAAAAATTAAAATAAATTGTAAAAAAACAATATGTAGAAATAAACTGCTCACACCATCCGCTGCCCTACTGACACCATCACCACCACATACTCCCCACCCCTTCCCCAGAAGCACTGTGAAAAAAATATATTTAAAAAAAAATATTTAAAGAAAATAATAAACAAATTTGTAAAAAATAGAGAAAATAATAAAAACAAACTACTAACACACACTGCTCTACTGACACAAGTCAGTGGGGGAGATATGCAGTGGTGGCAGGGAGGTCGCATATCCATATTCTCATAGTTCCACTTTGATGTGTATGTGCCATACATGTACGATTAAACACAAAGGGTACATGGGCAGCAAATAACGAACTGGTGTTGCACTACTTTTAACAGATGTCATCCAGGAGTGGCTTTTGATGATCCATTTGTGCTGGCTGAGTGTAAAGTGTAAGGCAGGGTGGTAAGGCTGACACACAGGCGGATATAGGAAAGGGGTTTGTAGGCATATACCATCAGAGGGTTTCAGAGCTAAAAAGTCTATCGATGCAAGCCCTTAGGCATAGGGAGAAAGACTTCTCTGGATGCAGAGGTAACTACTTTACATCTTGCTGACTTGTCCCTCTAAATCTGTCTACTCCCTCTAATCCTTCATGGTTAGCTGCCTGGAGGGCATCTGGAGTGGTGCTGATGACTAATAATGGTTTTGTCCTGTATTAGTTGCCATAAGTGTTAGCTCCCAACAACACAATATAGGACAGTGAGAAAATGTGAATGTAGACTTTGGGAAAATCTCAAGGTGGATGTGGCCTGGGCAAGCAAACTTACTGGGCATAGGTATAAAGGCAAATGGTGCAGCGAATAAAGGAAAAAAGTCACTCTGTCTGAGAACACCAGACTATTGCCAGAGATTCAACAGGAAGTGCAGCTTCAGCAAGGCACATAAAGAGAGTGAGTTTGTGTTGTGTGTGTCTGAACAGCCATTAACTGGGAATGTTGAGTACTTTATAGTGGTAGTTGGAGCTGAGGGCAGGCAGACTGTCAGGTTTCAACAGAACACTAATATTGGGCCTAAAGATGGTGCCTGTGGACAGTTAGAATGGAAACCAGATTGTAAAATTCTAATTTTATATATGATTCTGCATGCTACAAAGAATAAATCTTGCACTGTAGTATGCCAATTATGCAGCTGTAATGTAATTTAATTACATTTAAAAACATGGTGTTTTTTTATGGGTTAACTTTTGTGTGCTTTTAAATAACCATTCATTTTTTTCTTCTATAGGCTGTGGGAGCCTATCCGATGGGCATGCTGGCATAATTTCCATACTTCCTCAGCTAGCAGCTAAACTTACTGCTGACCACACTGATGTGCCTGTTGTCTGCTTGGAATCAGATTCTGGGTAAGACTCTTACTCTTTTTAGATATGTTAAATGTTAAAGGGATCTGTTTATAAAAATAAAATCATGTAACACCGGATCTAAAATACAAGCTACATATACAAATACAAGCCTTTTTTTCATTATTTTAATCAAGTAAAGAAATGTGGGGTCTTGGGCGTCGGCGAAACTTTTTTCTGTGGGTGGGGTGACATAATTTTAAGGCCACCCATGCTCTGTCTCTTTTTCGACAATGTCAGTATCACAGTCAGGGACTGCATACATGGACAGGAGACGGTCAGAGACTGTGACATAGTACAGAAGACAGAGACTGACATGTTACAGTAGATGGTCAGAGACTGCGGACATGTTACAGTAGATGGTCAGAGACTGCGGACATGTTACAGTAGATGGTCAGAGACTGCGGACATGTTACAGTAGATGGTCAGAGACTGCGGACATGGTACAGGAGGCTGCAACGATGGTACAGGATATGGTCAGAGACTGCAGACATGGTACAGAAGACTGCAGACATGGTACAGGAGACGATCAGAGACTGCAGACATGGTACAGGAGACGATCAGAGACTGCAGACATGGTACAGGAGACGATCAGAGACTGCAGACATGGTACAGGAGATGGTCAGAGACTGCAGACATGGTACAGGAGACGGTCAGAGACTGCAGACATGGTACAGGAGACGGTCAGAGACTGCAGACATGGTACAGGAGACGGTCAGAGACTGCAGACATGGTACAGGAGACGGTCAGAGACTGCAGACATGGTACAGGAGACGGTCAGAGACTGCAGACATGGTAGAGGAGACGGTCAGAGACTGCAGACAATGGTAGAGGAGACGGTCAGAGACTGCAGACAATGGTACAGGAGACGGTCAGAGACTGCAGACAATGGTACAGGAGACGGTCAGAGACTGCAGACAATGGTACAGGAGACGGTCAGAGACTGCAGACAATGGTACAGGAGACGGTCCCCCGACCCCACTTCACTTGTCAGCTTCAATTTGTACTGTCCTGTTCCCCCACTCATAGTGCCAAGCCCCGACTTGTGTCGCAGTCTATTTCAGTTATGCATCTTATTCTATTTCCTCACCTTCTAATAACGATATCACGAGTTGCAGGTGGTACAGGGTCCCTCAGCAACAGTCGAGCGGGCAGGAGAAGAAGTCAGGCACTGCTGATGCGGGCACGTGGAATCGGATGGATCTCTGAGCCATTCTAATCGATGCCAGTGGGTGGGTGCCAGATAAGGAGGTGGGTGGAGACTGAAGATCAGTCTCTCCCTGCCCTGCTGTCTGCAAGTCACTGGGCTCCACGGCCGGAGAAGGAGGTGGTGGATGGAGAGTGAAACAGTCTAAGAACGCTCCACTCTGCCTCACTGGGACTCTGATTCTGATGTCACTGGTTGCTAGACGCCAAGCAGGGCGGCCCTATCAACCAGAGCCGCCTTTCTGGAACTCGGTTAGTAGGTTGTCCTGTGTCCTCTATTTCATTCCGGGACACTGTCTCGTCCCAGAATGAACGTTTCCAGGACCAGGGACACACGTTAATTTGCTGGCACTGCTGCTGAATGTAACAGTGCCGATCTGATCCCTGATTTACCCCCCCCCCCCTTGCGAAATGTTTGTTTTGTCTTTTTTCTAGACAGTAGGTGATCACTAGAAGAATGCTTGTATTTTCCTATGGAATCATCCACTCTGTAGCTAAGGCAGGGAGATGTTGCTCCTATTGCTAGTGAATGAGATTCAGCAGCATTTGTGCCAATGGCAGAGTGACACCTTCCCTGCATCTCCCCACAGGAGGAACAATTTCATGGGGACAGACAGGTGACTTTGCTGCTGCTGCTCTCTTGGCAGATTTGCCTGTCTGACATAAGCATTAATGTGTCTAGCTGTTTTATTTTATTTTAGCTGCTTTGTTGTAAATAGCTGCTTGTTTACAAAGCCCCACACACAGCTGAAGAGTCAGAAGAAGCCTTGTCCATCTTCCTCCTTCTGCGTATCTGGTCTGTTAAATCAAATCCAAGATGGAGAAATAGGCATTTGTATGCTTTTATACTCAATCGTTCATTGACGGACACAGCAGCTCTTCTTGACCTTAGGGTTATATCGCCCCTTTAGGAGAGGACTAGGCAGAAAGTGTTAAAAACAGCAACATGGGGCGGTCCTACTGGCTATAACCCCTCACACTGCATCCGGCGGCTCCGTTTTTTGTTTTTTTTTGCCTAGAGTAGAAGGACCTGGCTCCCGGTGGGGACCATTGGTCCTGGGAATTTTTTCTTTCTTCTGCTTTTTGATTCCTGTAATCTACAACCAACAGCCGGGCTGGGTGAAAGCCTGGATATTATAGATCCTGGTAGTCTTCCCAGCCTAGCCATAGAGTGTGAGCAGATCTTAGCCCCGTCTGATCCAGGGGAGGCTGGTGAGCTATATGCTCCGGGACACACATATGACCGGTGTCTATGTCACAGTGTGCCGTGGCCGGAAGCCACCCTGTACTGCTCAGGTGATGGGTCTGTCTGTGGAATGCGTCCAGCAGTGCCTGCAGGAGGGGTAAGTATGGTTCCACCTGTCTCGGCAGGATGTAGCAGCTGAGCATTCCCTGGGAGGTCGACTAGGGGGTCTCTCACTCTCCCTTTCTTCTCTCCCTGCCCCTTCTCTCCTCCCCATGCTATGGGCCGCTGTTTGACTGCACACATGGGGGTGCGGTGCACGTTCCTGGCTGGGGGTCCTCCGGGGGGGACTCTGGATCTTGGCAGGGGGCTGCGCTGGGTATTGGGGGTCCGCTTGTCCTGCGGCCATGGCCATTTTTTTGTAGCCACAGCCAGTTTTTTGCATTTAAGCCATTTTCTAGTAGTTCGCCAACCATTTTCTTGGCGCCTTAAGATGTTTTTGCTGAAGTGGGCATTTTCTAGTAGCCTCAGCTTGTGTTACCTCTAGCGCTGGGTGCTTGTTTCCTTCTAGAACAGCGCGCTTTCCACACAGACACCTCGTGGATGACACGGGAGAGAGGACAGCAGCAGCACAGCGTGGTACCTGGGTCAGGGTGGTGAGTCTTGTGGGGGCCCCCTTAGTCTGTGGCAGCTAGGAGGGTGGACTTTTTGTGTAACTTGCCTTAGGTCCTTAAGTGGTGACAGGCGAGTGTGGGTCAGCATGGCGTCAGAAGCTGGCGCTTCTTCCCCAGACATCCCTGTTATTGCAACTGGTTCCCCTGCACCTGCGGTGCCTATGGACACTCTGTCTGCGGTCCTGGAGGCCTTTGTTGCCAGGGTGGAAGTGGCATGCGGACGCAAGGGGGGGGGGTAAAAAAATGCCCCCTCTCCCCACCCCCTTCTGGGGAACGCTCTGATTCAGACTCGACCCCCGCTGTGACAGGCGGCCCCTGTTCTGATGTATCAGAGGATGTGGACCAGGACCGTTCGGACATTGGAGATGATTCTGTGTCTGGGTCAGTGCAGGAAAAGGCGCTTGTAGGAGCACCCGGGGTCATCTACAGAGGTATCAGTCCCTTTTGGATCCCAAAAGCCGGCCGGCACGGCTAAGGTGTTTCCTTACCCAACTTATTTTGAGAAGTTTATTTAAAAGGAGATGGGAAAACCACAGTGGGCCTATTCAGTCCCGAAACGCATTGGCGGTGTGTTCACCCTTTGAGGAGAGTCTCCTGAAAAAACGGATATCTCCGATTATTGATCTTCCGGTATCCAGGTTAAATAAGGTAACCACGATTCCGATGGAAGGGACTCCTGCTTTCAAGGACCCTGCCGACAGAAGAGCGAGACAGTTGCCCAGTCCATGTTTACAGTGGCGGGGTCAGCATTGCAGCCAGTGTTGGCCATGGCCCTGGTGTCCCAGACGCTTACTGAATGGGCTAAATTGTTGCACCGTGAACTGGAGAAGCAACAGGCTTCCCCAGTCTGTGTGAAGCTGGCGGACCAGTAGGTGCAGGGCCTTAAGTATGTCTGTGATGCGGCCTTAGATACGGCCCCCTTGCTCTCTAGAGCCTCAGTATCAGCAGTAGTGCTACATTGCCTGATTTGTGGACCAGGCATCTAAGAAAGCACTGGCTGACTTGCCCTTCCAGGGAGAGAGGCTATTTGGAGCCTCGTTGGATGACATTATTAAGAATGTTACTGGGGGTAAGGGCACGTTACTTCCATAGTCCAGAAAAGGGAAGGAGCCACGCCGTAGGCAAGGGCCCTCCTTTTCCGGCCAGAAGAGGATTTTTCATCCGCCCTGGTCGGCAGGTAAGCGTTCCCAGTCCGACAAGGTGCCTGCTGAGGGACAAAAGCGTCCCTGGTTTAACAAGCCTGCGAGCAAATCTGTTGCCGCATGAAAGTTTGCCCCTGCCCGACTCTCGGGTGGTGGGTCTCCTTCGGGAGTTTGCAGCCCGGTGGACCTCCCTACTGTCCGACCAGTGGGCCTGCGAACTGGTTTCCTCAGGGTACAAGATAGTTAGTTAGTTTTCTTGTCCGCCAAACAGATTTTTTTCCCTCCCAACCTTCATCATCTTCCGACTCGTTGGGAGGCCCTGTTTGGGGCAGTACAGGACCTGCTGCTGCACGGGGTGATGGTATCTTTACCGACACCAGAAAGGTTTCAGGGATTCTACTCCAATCTGTTTGTAGTCCCAAAGAAGGAAGGGGTCCATCCAGTCTAGGACCTCAAGGCCCTCAACAGCTTTGTGAAAGTACAAAGATCCAGGATGGAATCAGTTCACTCGGAGGTAGCTGCACTCCATCAGGGGTATTTTCTGGCATCCTTGGACATCAAGGACACATACTTGCATGTCCCCATATGCATCAAGCATCAGAAGTTTCTGTGATTTGCAGTCGGGGACCAGCACTACCAATTTGTAGCTCTCCCTTTTGACCTGGTGTCAGCACCAAGGATCTTCACCAAGGTGCTAGCCCCAATTTTGGCTTTGCTAAGGCAGCGAAGGGTTGCAATCATGGGTTACCTGGACAACTTCCTTCTGAGGGCAGCTTCTGCCTCAGAATTAAGGGAGGATGTGACAATCCCCATGCAAACTCTTCGGGAGTTTGGTTGGGTACTGAACCTACAGAGGTCGGTGTTGGTGCCGACTCAACATCTGGAGTACCTGGGCCTGCTTCTGGACTCCTCGGAGGCGAGAGTCTTTATTTCGGACAAGCTGCAGACTCTTCAAGCTGCGGTGACGTTTTTGTTGTCTCGCAGGTCATCGTTACTGTCTTTTTGCATGCGAGTCCTGGGTCTCATGGTAGCCACTTTTGAGGCGGTACTGTATGCTCAATTCCACACTTGAGTCTTGCAAAAGGAGATCCTGTCAAGATGGGATAAATCTCCATTGTCAAATTCGAGTGAACCAGCTAGTCAGGGACTCCCTGCTCTGGTGGCGGAGGTCTCGCCGGCTCTTTGGTCCGGTGACGGACGCCAGCCTGACTGGTTAGGGGGCAGTTTGGGGCGTACAGTCAGCCCAGGGTCGGTGGACCCAGGAAGAATCCAGCTTGCCGATCAACGTGATGGAACTTTGGGCAATCAGGCGGTGCCTCTCCACATGGTCACAGAAGCTGCAGGGGCATCTGGTCAGGATCCAGTCGGACAACCTCACGGCGGTGGCATATGTCAACCATCAAGGAGGAACAAAGAGCTTGGATGCAGCACTGAAGGTCGCTCACATCCTGTGGTGGGCAGAGCGGCATGTGCCGGCTCTGTGGGCCGTTTACATTCCGGGCGTAGAAAACTGGAAAGCGGACTACATAAGTCGTCAGATACTGGACCAAGGGGAATGGTTGCTACATCCGGATGTATTTTGGCTCCTTTGCCTAAGGTGGGGCATGCCAGATGTGGATCTTCTGGCTTCTTAACTCAATCAGAAGGTACAGAGGTTTGTGGCCAGGTCAAATGATCCCTGGGTGGACGCAGCAGACGTGTTGGTGGCTCCATGGGGGCATTATCGTATGATTTATGCTTTTCCCCCCACTCAAACTTCTACCACGTCTGCTTCGCAGAGTGGAGGCCGAGGGGATTCTGGTAATTCTGATTGTCCCACGTTGGCCTTGACATCCTTGGTACGCTGACATAGTACGAATGGCGGATATTCCTTGGCAGCTGCTGATGCAAGAGGACCGTCTGTCGCAAGGTCCAATACTTCATCCTGCTTTACCATCACTGGCTTTAACAGCATGGCTGTTGAAAGCCTGGTGCTAAGTGATGGAGGTCTGTCTGATTCGGTAATATCCACTATGTTGAGGGCACACAAGTCATCTTCTCTGAAGATTTATCATCGTACGGGGAAGGCCTACATCTCTAGCTTTGGCTGTCTTTTTTCAGTGACTATTGGTGACTTATTCATTGGGGAGTACGTTTTTGTTCAGGGGGTTCGACACAAGGCCCCTCCGGTTCGACCACCGCTACCTCCATGGGATTTGAATCTGGTGGTCTCAGTGCTTCAGAAACCGCCATTTAAAAACATTAGGGAAATTCCCTTGTTGACACACTCTCAGAACGTAGTCTTTCTAGTGACTATTGCATCTGCCAGGAGGGTTTCTGAGTTGGTGTCCTTGTCTTGCAAGACTCCCTACTTGATCCTCCACAAGGATAAGGTGGTGCTGTGTCTGCAGCCTTAGTTTCTTCCAAAGGTTGTTTCAGCCTTTCATCTAAATGAGGACATTGTGCTTCCGTCCTTATGTCCTTGGCCATCACACCCCAAAGAAGTGGCTTTGCAATCCTTGGACGTGTCTGTCTGCTACAGCTCCTTTTCGGATGTCGGACTTGCTGTTTTTATTGGTGGCTGGTCCGAAGAAGGGACTGGCAGTCTCATTGGCCACCATCTCTCGGTGGATTAGACTGATTGTAGTGCAGGCTTATGCCATAAGGGGACAGGCGCCTCCCTTTCCTGTCACGGCGCATTCTACCAGGGCAATTTGTGCCTCTTGGGCTTTCCGAGATCGAGCGTCCGTTTCTCAGGTGTGTAAAGCAGCACCCTGGTCGTCCGTTCACACTTTCACTAAATTTTATAAGGTTGATGTGAGTGCATCTTCGAATGCTTGCTTCAGCTGCAAGGTTTTGCAGGTGGCTGTTTAAGGTTGCAACTCCTCCGTTGAGGATCTCTGGTTAAGGGTGAAGTTATTGTTGTTTGCTGTTCCCACCCCTCGTTTCTTTGACACTGCTTGGGGACGTCCCTAAGGTCAAGAAGAGCTACTGTGTCCATCAATAAATGATAAAGAAAATAGGATTTTTGTACTCGCCGTAAAATCCTTTTCTCTGAAGTTCATTGATGGACACAGCACCCACCCCTCCTATTTATGTTTGTACTGCTTTTGACAAACTGAGCTGCTGGATGCAGTGTGAGGGGTTATAGCCAGTATGACCACCCCCTCGGCGGTACTGTGCAAGTGTTGCTATTTTTAACAATTTCTGCCTAGTCCTCTCCTAAAGGGGCAATATAACCCTAAGGTCAAGAAGAGCTGCGGTGTCCGTCAATGAACTTCAGAGAAAAGTATTTTACAGGGAGTACAAAAATCTTATTTTTCTCATTCATTGGAGGTTAAAGGACTCTTTTTATTATATTGAACATTCAAAATTGGTCCCAACAATTTGAAATTTGTAAGGAAAAAGTGTCAAATTTGTGACAAATTGCACTACCATCTCCAGGACATTCTGCCCAAAGCTAGCATCTGCCAGTGTAGAGTTTAGCTAAATAATTATGTACTAAGGAAAAGGTAATAGCCTCACAGGCCTGGAAAACAAAGGCCTGGTGCTGAAATCCTCAGTGCTCACTGCCCTAGTAGATCAAATGATGACAAGAAAAGGGATACCTTACAGCAATATGCCTGATAAATAATATGCCATATCCATCTGAATATGGTGGTGCTGAAAGCCAAGGGAGTCCCAGTGGGGAACTAGGAATACTGGTCTTTTTAGCTGTGATTTGGAAGTACACACTATCATCAAAGTGGAAAGAGGACAAAACTGTAGGCACAGAGTAAGTCTTGGGTCTCAAATTATTCTTATCCCTGTGAAGGATAGGTTACAGCTTCTTGCAAGATAAGGCAGCCACTTCTGAGGCCTCGGAAGCCCAAATTCAGGTGATTTCTTGCATTGGCTCAGAGAGGTTCCTGCAGAACCAAAAGGACCAGGTTATGAGTGGCTGGAGGCCAATGGAATAAGACTGCTGAGGCCAACATCTGACCCTTAAAGTGGATTTATTTTTCCTACATCATGGGACACAGTCAGGCTTATAATTACCTGCTGGGTTATACTTCATCTCCAGGTGAATGGACACTGGTAGACCAAAGGAAGTGATCCCCTATATAACCTCTCCCACACCGGAAGCGCTTGAGTTTTTTAGCAGTGTCTGCAAGGTGGATGGTATGGTTTGTTTGAGCTCTCTGAGCTCCAGGTCTCTAGTACCACAAACTGTTTTTAACCGGTTCCCGACTGGCTCCTGTACATATGTCTGCAGAATGGCATGGCTGGGCAAAGTAACGTACCCGTACGTTACTTTGAATTTCCCGCCGTGCACGTGCCTGCCGAGAGCTACGTGGTCGCAGATTGTTAAAGAGGCCGTTATTGATGGTGATTTAAATTTCGAAGTGGGAGGAAAGCCTGCTGATGTAGCGAGAAGTAATTCACTTAGTGAGTTTGGGCGGAAGGACGAGGATTCTAAGATAGACCAAGCCTTATTGGGGTTAGGATGCCACCAGTAGTATAGTTGATCTAGAATGGAAGCATGACAGTAGTTCTGAATATGGGGAAGGTTGGTCCCCCCTTTTCTATGTTGCCTAGTTAAGATATATTGAGCGCATCTGGGTGGTTTAGTTTCCCACACAAATCTGGAAAGTTGTGTTTGTATGGAGGCAAAGAATGAGTGGGGAATTGGCATGATTACTGTCCGGAAAAGATAGAGTAGTTTGGGTAAAATTAGCATTTTAAGACGCGATGCGACCTAGTTTCGAGAGGCCTGAGGTACGAAGCTGATTTAATAGTTGGGGCAGTCATTTTTGGAAGGAACGATAATTGAGATCATAAAGTTGGGATATAGATGGGGCTAAGTTTATTCCAAGATACGGAAGGGAATTGTTTGACCAAGAGTAGGGGAGAGTACTCTCTAGGAGAGATTGTTGCCTACGTGATAGGTTAAGTGGAAGGATTAGAGATTTAGAGGAGTTAAGTTTGTAAAAGGAGGCAGAGCTAAATTGATCGATGATGTCCTGGAGTGCAGGCATGGAGATGGTCGTGTTTGTGATCATTAAAATTACATCATCAGCAAAGAGGCTGATTTTATGTTCCATGTCGTTATGCATAATTCCTGAGACTCGCTTGTCCTCTCTGATTTTAGCCGCAAGGGGCTCCATTATTAGGGCAAAAATGAGAGGGGAGAGCGGACATCCTTGGCGGGTGCCATTAGAGATCTCAAAGGGTTTAGATAGTGTGCCATTGGTCAAAACTCTGGCTGAAGGGTTTGAGTACAGTGAGAGAATGGCCGTTTTGAAACCAGCCTGTGATGCCGAATTTGGACAATACCTCTCTCAGGAATCCCCAATGTACCCTGTCAAACGCCTTCTCTGCGTCCAACGATAGCAGCAGAGAAGGCGTTCGAGATTGGGCAATCTGGTGAATCAAGTTAAGAACTCTTCTAGTGGCGTCTGGGGCTTGTCTGTCTGGCATAAAAACAAATTGATCTGGGTGTACAAGGGAGGGAAGAAATTCTAACAGTCTTGAGGCTATAACCTTGGCAAATACTTTTACGTCTGTGTTAAGGAGAGATATGGGTCTGTAATTAGTGGTGGAGGTGGGATCTTTTTCTGGTTTAGGGATAGTGGTAATGATAGAGCGCAACATATCTACCAGTAGAGAACCAGAGGTGGCAGCAGAGTTGAAGAGGTCCGTAAGATGGGGGGCAATATTTGAGGCAAATGATTTGTAGAATTCATTAGTGTAGCCATCCTCTCCCGGAGATTTGTGAAGCGGTAGTGAGTGAATGGCTTTCAAAATTTCATCAGTAGAGAATGGTCGAGAGAGTCCCTCTAATTGGACGTGATTTATAGTTGGGAGATCAATAGAGGATAGAAAATTGTGAATATTTTGGTCAGTCGGTTGGGGGGTATTGACATCACTGGATAGGTTGTAAAGAGAAGAGTAATAGTCGTTAAAGGCATTAGAAATATCCTGTGGGTTTGTCAGAAGTTGTTTGGAGGTGGGGTGCTGAAGGGATATTATCTTACTTTTAAGGCGTTGAGCTTTAACTTGTCTGGCTAGTAGAGCTCCGGCTTTATTGCCTAAGGCATAATATTTGGCTTTGGTAAGTTTAAGGTTGTTCTCAAACTTAAAGAGTAAAAGAGAACGGAGTTTTTGTCGCTGTTCGTAAAGCTCGGTAGCAAATTTCTGGGAGAGGTATTTTTTATTCCGGTTTTCCAAAAGATTAATTTGAAGGAGGACCTCATCACCTTGCTTAGACCTCTGGCGTTTAATATTACTATGTAGCTTAATTAATATGCCGCGCATGTAAGCTTTATAGGCTGACCAAAGTACAAACTTATCTGTGTCCGGTTGGTTATTGATCTGAAAATACATTTGGTGTTCATTAGAGAGTCGTTGAATAATTTTAGGGTCTGAGAGGGATGAGTCAAGTCTCCACAGTCTATTAGTGTTAAGTCTACTGTTTCCCACAGTAACGGAGACTGTGGTCTGTCCACGTGATATTGCCAATTTCAGATTTCGTCACATCTTGAAGGGTGAGTTTGTCAACAATAAAAAAGTCAATTCTGGAGTATGAAAGTTGAGAAGAGGAGAAGTATGAGAAGTCTCTTTCGGAGCTGTAATGGCATCTCCAAGGATCGTAAAGGTCATTCATTTGAAGAAAGGGGTTCAGAACAGAACGTTGAGTCTTTGATGTAGAGGTAGTGTCCAAAGTAGAGTCTCCAATTATGTTGAAGTCTCCTCCCATGAGGAGCCTCCCTCTGCGGATTTGTGTGATTTTTTTGTAAATAAGTTTGTGGAATTGTAACTGACGAGTATTCGGACCATATACGTTGATCAGGGTGTAGGTAACTTGGTTAATGTCACAAATGAGGATCAAATATCGGCCATGGGGATCGACAACTGAGTGATGAAGAGTAAATTGTATAGAGTTCCGTATGGCAGTGAGGACTCCATTTTTCTTCTTCGGCCCTGAGGCTAGGAAAACCTGGTCGTAATTTTTTAGGGTAAATCTGGGAGTTTTTGCAGCAGCAAAATGAGTCTCTTGCACTATGAGAATGTCGGCTTGTTGGCTGTTAGCCTCTCTGAAAAGTGCAGATCTTTTTTGCGGGGAGTTTAAACCTCTAGCATTAACAGAGACTATTTTAAAAGACATTTTCCGGGATGGAGAGAGGCGCGGGTGTCAGTAGAGGGGGGTGAGTGGCAATAGACGCGTGTTTAGTTACAAGTCCAGCTCCAAAGGTAAGATCGGCGTAGATTTTAAAGTATATCTCCCGGTGTAACTATGTGGAGAAGTAAGAGAGGAGTAACTGATGCTGGGTTTGGGTGGAGGACAGTGAGTAAAAAAGGAGAGCTCAGTAACAAAAAGGGCCTGAGCTCAATGTGCAGACACTACTGCAAAAATACAGTGGGGGAAAGATCTTGCGTCCACAACGTGGGACAGGGATCTCTGAACAGGCAGGCAAGTGCTGGGTAATGACTCTGCAGTTAGCCAGCCATAATGCGTTTGAAGATAAGGGTGAGGATTACGACTGATGGCCATTAGAAGGGTCTCCTCCGGTATCCATGAGGGTCGGCATGTGAGCAGGAGGGTTTGGTGCGTCTTCTGGGATGATGTGCCATTGTCTCAGGAGTGAGAGCCCCATAGGGAGAGTGCGCACTGCATGGGTCTTGTTTTGGTGTGTAATAAGAAGTTTAGTAGGAAAACCCCATTTATAGGGTATGTTATGGTTTCGAAGTGCTTTAGTTATTGTCGCCAGCTGTCTACGATTGTCCATCGTTGCTTTGGATAGATCAGCATAGAGCGCAATGCTAGTAAAAGGGTCTGGAAGACTCGCCTTGACAGAAAAAAATGTATGCGAGCCAATACATCTCTAGGAGTAGAGTTAGGGAGGTGAGAAGGCTTAGGGAGTCTGTGTGCCCTATCAATTTCCAGATCTCGGGTTGTCAGATCAGGTAAAAGGGCCCGCATCAAAGCTTGTATAAATTGCGTAAGCTCAGCTTGTTGAACCAATTCGGGGACATTGCGGAATTTAATATTGTTCCGTCTGGAACGATCTTCCAAATCTGCGATTTTTAGATTGATTAATTGGAGTTCATCTTCGTGATCTGCAAAGCCATCAACCAATTCATTGTGTGCAGAAAGCACATCCCCCATTTTAGCTTCTAAATGAGTAATAGCATTATCATGCTGATGCACTACAAGTGACAGGGATGAGACCGCAGAGGATAAGTCAGAATACAGTGTTTGTCTCAGTGAGAGCAGCATACTCTTCATAGAGTTTTCAGACAGTGGCTGGTCTGAGGCAGGAAAGGCATCTAGGACAGAAGCTTGTTGCGGTGGGGGGAGGGAGAACAAGCTGGGAGCTGAGGGAGGCTGTAAAGGCTCTTCCGTTCTGAGCCTGGACTTTGCAGGGCTGGATGTGGTGGGCGAGTTAGGAGGAGAGCACTCACCCTGTGTGACAGGCATATGATGAGGTCCCGAAGGCGGCAGGGAGCTCCGATGCTGCTGTGAGGAGGAGGACCGCGCTTGTGATTCTCGGCCGCCGCCGGCGCCATTTTGGCCGTCCTGTATGTCAGGTGAGGAGAAGTAATCCGTCATCTTCCTGGGGAGAGACGTTCCCTTCCTTCGTTTAAGCATAGCCGCTGAGTGTGAAGGGACTGTCAGGCTGCTGGAGAGATGTTTTTCCCTTTTGTGCCGCTATGTAGGTCGCTGAGGCTGGTGTTCTGTGGAGCTGAGGTATCAGGCAGCCATCCGCATGAGCCGTCAAGCCACGCCCCCTCCGTATAAGCATTTTACCACCTGCTCCTCCTCAGCAAATTACACTCCCTTGGCCTCTGCGATTCTGCTTTATCCTGGTTTTCCTCCTACCTATCTCAGCGCACTTTCAGTATCGCTTACAACTCCATCTCCTCTGCTCCCCTTCCTCTTTCTGTTGGGGTACCCCCAGGTACTGTCCATGGGCCCCTCCTATTCTCGCTCTATACCTCTTCCCTGGGCCAGTTGATAAACTCTCATGGTTTCCAATACCACCTCTATGCCGACGACACCCAGATCTATCTCTCCCCTCCTCAACTCACCCCCTCAATCTCCTCCCAGATCTCCAACTTACTGAAGGACATATCAGTATGGATGTCACACCACTTTCTCAAACTCAATCTTTCTAAAACTGAGCTTGTTATATTTCCTCCTTCACGATCCCCCCCTGTGACTCCACCATTAATATCAACAACACAACCATTGGTCCCTTCACACATGCCAGGGTCCTGGGTGTAATCCTTGACTCTGACCTCTGCTTCAGCCCCCATATCTAATCACTGGCTAAATCCTGCCACCTTCACCTCCGCAACATCTCCAGAATTCGACCCTTCCTGACTGACACCACAAAGCAACTCGTTCACTCCTTGATTATTTCCCGCCTTGACTACTGCAACTCTCTCTTTAATGGCCTACCCTTAAGCAGGCTATCCCCCCTTCAGTCTATTATGAATGCTGCTGCTGCTAGACTAATACACCTGCCAATCCCTTTACTGGCTTCCCCTACTCCACCGTGTAAAATTCAAAATGCTAACCATAACATACAAAGCAATCCACAACATCGCCCTCATCTGCAGATATCGCCCAAATCGTCTCCCCTCCGCTCCTCCGAGGACCCCCTGCTTTCTAGCTCCCTTGTTACCTCCTCTCATGCTCGCCTTCAAGACTTCTCCAGAGCCTCTCCCATCCTCTGGAACTCCCTGCCCCAGTCTGTCCGCTCAGCCCCTACCCTGTCCACCTTTAGGAGTTCCCCGAAAACTCATTTATTCAGGGAAGCCTATCCCACACCCACCTAACTGTCCCTGAGCCACCCCCATCAAATCATTCTCTGCAGCTATTACCTTTTGTACCACCACCCCCTCCCTTTAGAATGTAAGCTCTACGAGCAGGGCCCTCCTGTACCTTTTGTATTTACTGTAATTGTGTTGTCCCCCTATACATTGTAAAGCGATGCGTAAACTGTTGGCTCTATATAAATTGTGAATAATAATAATTGTTTCCCTCCAAAGAGATTCTCAGTTCTCTATCCTAGCAGGTACTGTTGCTCAGCCCGCAATTGCAGCTATAAGTATCTGTCAGTCCTTAAAAGACCAGTTCACAGAGGCCCTTAATGAGCTCCCTGCACAACAGGCCAGTGAGTTGGCCGCTTTACCAAAAGCATTATGTTTTTCCATAGATGCTATAAAGGATTCTATTCACCAGGCATCTCGCCTTGCACTTGTGCTAGTACACATGAGTAGGACCCTTTGGCTAAAGGATTGGTCTGCCGATGCACCCTGCAAAAACCTACTGTCTAGTATCCCATTTCATGGGGAGCTTCTATTTGTTTTAAATTTCTCTTTATTTTATATTTTAAGACATACATTCAATATTTACCATTCAAATTTCACCTCATTATAAAACATTTCCCATACAAAAAAAAAATATGATAATAAAACATTCAAAATCTTATCAATACTACCCCATACAATCCCCCTCCCCCTTTCTTACATGAATTCCCACATTTTTCCCGAGGTATTCAATTCCTCCCATTTTTTCCAATATTTTGAGATCTGTTTCTCTACATATCCCTCTTGTCTAATTTGTTTTTCCATGAAACATACTTCGCTCATCTCCTAATTCCACTCTATTATTGTTGACGCCTCTTCTTTTTTCCATTTACGTGCTATTACGGTTTTATCCACTGTAGTCATTTGGTACAAAAATTCCATCTCTTTTTGTTTTAATTTTTCAAATGTATGGGAGAATAATACTGTCTTTATATCAAGATTTATTCTTATACCTGTCATCTTCTGATATATTTCTATTATCTTACCCCAAAATATTTTTATCTTCCAACAACTGTACCAGATATGCTCTAGAGTACCCTTTTCATTCTTGCACCTCCAACAGAGTTCAGAGTTCTCTTTATTTATTCTATTCATAAGCACTGGGCTCCTATACCATCTTAATATAATTTTATAGTTTTTTTCTTGATACTTAATAGCTATGGGTGTTTTATATATTCCTTCAAATATCTCTTCCCATTCTTTCTCTGTCAATTCCTGTCCCATTTCTTCCTTCCATTTTCTTATTCCTGCTATTTTTTTAATATCCCCACCAGGGAGTAATAGGTTATATATCTTCGCTAATTTCTTATTTGTTTTGTCGTTATCTATTGCTATTTGTTCAAATATGGTTAATGGTCTATTAATCATTGTCTTTATTGGGTCAATAAATGCCCTCAGTTGCAAATACTGAAACCATTTATTTTTATATTCTTGCCCCAATTCCTGAAATGTTGGCACATTTCCATCACTCATAATTTGTATTATCCGTTCATGTTCTTCCATATTCCATTTAAAAAATGTATTATCCTTTAAAGCTGGTCTAAATTGGGGATTGGCAAATAATGGAGTCATAGGGCCTATTAAGGAAGATAATTTTCTTTTTTTTATCATATCATCCCAGATTTTTAAAGTTGTTTTTACAAATATAGGGATTTCCTTCTCCTCTGGTCTTAACTTAGGTTTTATCCATGGCTGATGTTTTATTTTAGCCCCTAATATATCTTCTTCCAACTTTATCCATTGCTTGTCTTTTGCATTATGCTGCCAATCTATTATTCTCATTAAAGAGGCTGCTTGAAGATATTTAAAAAAATCGGGCATTGCTAATCCACCATTATTTTTCGTTCTAATTAATATTTCTCTACCTACTCTGGGAGTCTTATGTGCCCACACAAAGCTTTCTACCATTTCTCTCAGGTCTTTCACAATTTTTTTTGATGGTATAATGGGTACCGTTTGAAAGATATACAACATAATTGGTAAGATCTCCATCTTTACAATATTTATTCTCCCAAACCATGAGTAAGCTTCTATTTGGCGATGATTTGGATAAATACATCCAGACAATTTCCAGTGGAAAAAGTACTTTTTCCAGTCAAAAGAAAGTATAAACGTTCTTCATTTAAACTGACTTTCTCTCCTGCGTCAATCTCATCCCCCTTTAGGCAGTGGCGATGGCTTCCACTGTCAGATTCCAGAGGAAAATTGCAGGGTCGGGCCCAAGCTCAAAGGAAGACATGGAGCCGCAAGACTGCAAAGCAGAATACGAAGACCTCTTCATGAAGAGGCGTCTCACCTCACCAAGGTGGGGGGGGAAGACTTCTGCATTTCGCAGAAGTCTGGCAGAGGGAAACTCAGGACAGATGGGCTCTCTCCACAGTGACTCTAGGATACAAACTAGAGTTTCAGGAGTTTCTACCATCTAACTTTCTGAGATCAAACATTCCCAAGGATCCAGGGAAAAGACAATCCCTGTTTCAAGCATTAGACCGATTATTGACTCAAGGGGTAATCATACAGATCCCCACAGAAGAACAAGGTTTAGGTTTCTATTCAACCTGGTTTACGGTACCAAAACTGAATGGAGATGTGAAGGCCCATTCTGGATCTAAAAAATCGAAATGGGTTCCTAAAAATTCACTCCTTTCAAATGGAGTCGATCAGGTCAGTGGCCTCCATCCAATAAGGTGGAGAACTTCTGGTGTCCATCGACATCAGGGACGCATATCTGCATGTTCCTATATTTCCCGCTCACCAAAGGTTTTTGCGTTTCGAAGTGGAACAATGGTACTTTCAGTTCGTGGCCTTACCCTTTGGGCTAGCCACAGTACCACGGGTATTCACAAAAATACTGGCCTGACCCCTAGCTAGGTTGAGGGCACAGGGCATAACAGTGTTTGAGTGCCTAGACAATCTAGTGTTAATAGACCAGTCAGTGACTCGCTTAAAGCAAAGCATACGCATTACAACCAGTTACCTGGAAAGTCTTGGTTGGATCCTCAACCTAGAGAAGTCTTCCTTAAAACCAGTAAGAGGGCTGCATTACTTAGGCCTGATCATAGATACAGCCCACAAAAGGGTGTTCTTGCCTCCAGCAAAGATCCGCTCCATACAAGAGCTGGTACGGATGGTCAGGTCAAAAGCAAATCCTTCAATTCGCCTTTGCATGAGTTTGTTAGGAAAGATGGTAGCTTCATTTATAGCAGTCCCCTATGCCCAGTTCCATTCAAGACTGTTGCAAAACAGAATCATCTCTGCTTGGAACAAGATGATCCAAGCTTTGGACTTGCCAATGCAGCTGTCCCCAAGAATTTCTCAAAGCCTCAGTTGGTGCTTACGAAGCCAGGATTTGCTGAAGGGGAAATCCTTCAGACCAATAATCTGGAAAGTAGTAACGACAGATGCCAGCCTCTCAGGCTGGGGAGCGGTAGTAGAGGAGGTGACTGTCCAGGGACAGTGGTCAAAACTCGAAAGAGCCCTGCCCATCAACATCCTAAAGATTCGGGCAGTGTATCTGGATGCTAAAAACCTGGACCTTCGACACCCAGGGCTGCGATCCGGGGATTCTCTGGGAGGCCCATAAAACGGTCATTCGGGGAATACTCATTAAACATGGGGCACTTCTTAAAAGAAAACGAAATGAACACCTCGCACACTTGCTTGCTAAATTAGCTACAGTGGAGACACAACATAAACATGCCCCCACGCAACCCTTGGAGACAGAACTGTTGGCCCTCCGCACGCAAATAACCGAGACTCTCCGCTATAAAGCAAAAGCGGCGGTACAATTCTCCAGACGTATGGGTTATGAAAATGGTGACAAATGCGGAAAGACGTTGGCCAAGTTGGTTAGGGCTACCAAATCGGCATCGTATATTCCACAGATAGTCAACCCGCAAGGCCAGAGAGTCTCTACTCCGGCGCAGATTTCCAGCGCCTTTAGGGACTTCTATATGGGCCTATACAACCTGCCGGGCTCTACCCGTAGCCAATCCCAAATAGATGAATACGTCACAAACTCTCAACTCCCCTCACTTCCGTTGGAGACACGGGTTCTTCTGGAGGAGCCCATTACTCTGGCGGAACTGCAAATAGCAGTCACCGCGTTGAAAGCGGACAAGGCACCTGGGCCAGATGGCTTTACGGCCCAGTACTATAAGGCCCTTTTTCCAATACTGGGCCCACGACTGGTGACCTTTTTCAATGCACTGGGTGCAGATACCTCCTTCCAGAGGGACACTCTGAGAGCACATATTTCCCTGATCCCTAAGGACGGGAAGGACCCTAGCCACTGTGGTAGCTATAGGCCGATATCTCTCTTAAACCTGGATCTGAAACTATTCTCCAAAATTCTGGCCACCAGATTAGCACAACATATCCAGTCCCTTGTCCACTTAGATCAGGTGGGGTTTATACCCACTAGGGAAGCGAGGGACAACACCATTAAGGTGTTGAACCTACTTCACATTGCAGAAGCCCAAAAAATCCCCTGTGTATTGGTTAATACGGATGCCGAAAAGGCTTTCGACAGGGTCAACTGGCTCTATATGTTCTCGGTCCTCCGCCACATAGGTTTGGGGGACAAAATGATGTGGTGGATCACCAATATCTACTCTACTCCTACTGCGCAAGTCAAGGCAAATGGAGTCCTCTCGAGCCCCTTCCCCATCGGGAACGGGACGAGACAAGGCTGCCCCCTGTCACCCCTGCTCTTTGCCCTCTCCCTGGAACCGTTTCTCTGTACTATTCGGCGTAACCCTGATATCTCGGGAATTCGTTCGGGGGTCGCTCATTACAAAATATCAGCTTATGCTGATGATCTTTTATTCTCGCTGACTAACCCCAGAATTTCCTTACCGAACCTCCTCAGAGAATTCCAACTGTATGGTGCGATCTCCCACCTGAAAATAAACTTTACTAAGTCCGAAGCTATGGGCATAGCGGTACCGCCCCGAACCCTTTCTGACTTGCAGGCCAATTTTAGCTTTAAATGGACCGACAAGGCTTTGACGTACTTGGGCACGAAAATCCCGGCGTCTCTTACCCAGACGTTTGACCTTAACTTTCCACCCTTACTGACTAAGTCCCGGTTACTTCTGGAACAATGGCAGGGTGGTCTTCACTCGTGGTTCGGGAGAAGTAACCTCCTGAAAATGACTATCCTACCCAAATTTATTTACCTCATCCAGGCCCTACCCATTCATATACCACTTTTTTTTTTCGACAGGTGCAGTCCCTCTTCACCAAATTTGTCTGGGCACGTAAGAAGCCTAGGCTACGCTACTCGCAGCTAACCCTCCCCAAACATTGGGGGGGCATAGCGCTTCCCGACCTACGTAACTACTACTTGGCGTCTCATTTGGGTAGGATTATTGATTGGAGGCGTAATGCGACATCTAAACTCTGGGTGCAGATTGAACAGGCACAGACTCATATACCCTTGAAAGGGGCACTGTGGTGTTATAAAGAGCTCCCGTCACCTCTGAAACTGCACCCCTTTATTGGTACAACACTGAAACAGAGCCATGGTGCAGCCTCCAAAACCTCGCTTATCTCCAAAATCTCTCCCCTGCTTCCCATCTTGGGTCACCCAAGCTTTGATCCGGGTCTACACTATGCTACCTATGCATCTCTAATCGACTCTGGCCACGACCATGCTGCCAAATTTGTGACGGAGGGGAGATGGCCCTCTTTTCCAGAACTCACTGTATCATCAGGAACCTACCGTCTTCCGTTCTGGACAGCCTTACAATTGCACCATTTTCTACACTCGCTACCACGTCCCCGGGACTTCGCGCAACACCTGACACCATTTGAGAGCTTGTGCTCTACGACTGACCCGTTGGCTCACGTACTCTCCCAGACTTATGCCCTGTTATCCTCACCTGTAGACCGACCTAATCTGCCCTGTATAATGAAATGGGAGCGGGACCTCGAACGTACATTCTCACCGCTACAAACGAAACGCATTGTTACTTTGGCTCTCAAATCCTCTTTGTACCAAAATTCAGGAATCCAACTTTAAGATTCTCACCCGTTGGTACCTGACACCTTCCAGATTAAGCAAATGCTACCCCTCGTCCTCGGATCGATGCTGGCGTTGTGATGAGGAAAGGGGCACACTGCTTCATGTGTTCTGGTCCTGCTCCAGGTTGCGGCCGTTTTGGGAGGAGGTCCGTCGCATCGCTCAGAAGTTTGCGGCCTACCCCATCCCAGACGATGCCGCTTTCTTTTTACTTCATCTCTCAGAGACATCCTTTAAAACATATAGGAAATCACTTATATGTCACCTCCTTAATGCCGCTAAGGCGTGCATCCCCCTTCACTGGAAACAAAGCTCCCCCCGACCGTGGCGCAATGGCTGCGGAAGGTAGAAGATGTACGGAAAATGGAAGACCTAATTCTTACTGCACAACACAAACAAGAATTATACAAAAAAACCTGGGACATCTGGTGTTTGTTCATATTCTCCACTGAAGGCCAATCGTTGCTAAAGCCCTGACTCTCCCCCGGCCCCCCCCCTTGTGGAGCTGCTGACCTGAACCACCGCCATGTCTGCCTCTTTGTCTATCGGGCTATCCCTTTCCTGTCTGTCCCTGACCTCTTTCCCCCCCCCTTTTTTTTTTTTTCTCTCTATCTCTGCCCCCGTTCTTCCTTGATTCTCCCCCTTATACTCCTCTGGCAACTCTGGGTTTCCTCCCTTTGTTTGGAAGGAGGAGGCACAGAAACTGTACCCCGCTTCTGTACCCTCTCAATGAGCTTTCACCCCTACTGTTTTTCTTTTTATCTACTACATGTGGAAGCAAAGATCTCCTATCTACCCATTTGTTTTACCATGTCTTGTTTTAGTGCACTGCTCGGGTTATTTTCTTTTATACCAACATGCTTTCTGTATTAATGGCTCTAACTGTTTTTTTGCTTGTATTGTGGGGTCTGTCCCTAACCGGAGATAAATAAATAAAACTATATTTGAAAAAAACCTGGACCTCCAGGTTAAAGAATTGTCCAGTCCGGATTCAATCCAACAATGCCACGGCTGTGGCCTATATCAATCACCAAGGGGGCACCAAGAGTCTCTCAGCTCAGAGAGGTGAACCATATCCTAACTTGGGCAGAAAGAATATGGAACAGATGCGCTGGTAACTCCGTGGGATCAATGTTCACTGATCTAAGCTTTTCCCCCAATTCAGTTGCTGCCTCAAGCTGGAAATCAAACTGGAAAGAAAGCCGGTAATTCTGGTAGCACCAGCATGGCCCAGAAGGTCATGGTATGCAGAGATGGTAAAGATGGCAGTGGAGGGTCCTTGGCCTCTCCCACTAAGGCCAGACCTGCTATGACAGGGGCTGATATTCCAACCTACTTTACGAAAGCTAAATTTTAAAGACTTTGCTATTGAAACCTACATTCTGTAGAAACGTGGGCTTTCCAGGTTTGTTATCTCAACTTTAATCAATGCAAGGAAACCAGTTTCCAGAGCTGTATATTATAGAGTTTGGAAAGCCTACATTTCCTGGTGTGAATCCTGGTGTTGGCACCCTTGGAGATATATTATAGGCAGAATCCTTGCCTTTCTACAATTGGGCGTAGAGATGAAGTTGGCTCTAAGTACCATGAAGGGCCAAGTCTCGGCCTTATCGGTTTTATTTCAGAGACTGCATGCTATGCATTCTTTAGTCTGGGGTTTTATGCATGGGGTGATGTGGACAAATTCGCCAGTTAAATCACCTTTAATCCCTTGGGACTTGAATTTAGTTTTGTCAGTATTACAAAAACCGCCATTTGAATCATTACAGAATGTTCCCTTAGTCCTTCTGACTAGGAAGCTGATATTTTAGGTTGCTATATCCTCAGCAAGGAGGGTTTCAGAATTGGGTGATGACAGAATGGTGTTACTCCCTTGTCCAGGCATTTGGCAAAAATGGTTTCAGCTTCCATCTGATTGATTTGTCCTGCCATCGTTTTTCCCAAAACCATGTTCCAGGGAAGAACAGTTACTACATTGTCTTGATGTAGTGAGAGCAGTGAAAATCTATTTAAAGAAGGCTGCTCCGATTTGTAAGACTGATGTTTTCTTTATTCTGCCAGAGGGTCCTAAAAAAGGACAGGCAACGTTGAAATCCACTGTTGCTAAGTGGATTCGGCAAGTTATAATTCAAACTTATGATTTATGGGGGAAGATTCTCCCTATTCAAGTTAAGGCGCCGTCTACCAGAGCGGTTAGTGCTTCTTGGGCAGAGTGTCACCAGGCCTCCTTTGCTCAGATCTGCAAGGCCGCAACTTGGTCTTCGGTCCATACATTCATAAAATTTTACCAAGTGAATGTAAGAAGGAATGAGGATATTGCCTTTGGGTGCAGTGTGCTTCAGGCAGCAGTATAAGTCCTCAAGGTCTGGGGGTGCCCTACGGGTTGTGTCTCCCTCCCCTCAAGTAGCATTGCTATGGGACGTCCCACTAAGTAAATACTTAAGGCTCTGTGTCCTATGATGTACAATAAAGAAAATAGGATTTTTATAACCGCTTACCTGTAAAATCCTTTTCTTGGAGTGCATCATAGGAAACAGAGGTCCCGCCCCCTCTTTTATGGGGTTTAAGTATATTGCTTGGCTACAAAAATGGAGGTACTCCTGGAAGAGGAGGGGTTATATAGGGGAGTCAACTTCCTGTATTGGGTGTGCCAGTGTCAACACCTGAAGCTATAGCTGAAGTTATAAGCTGAAGTTAATTATAACCCACTAAGTAAATGTACCTATCACCGCCTTTCATAGTACCCAAGTAAGTCTAAAGGAAAAACTCAATTTGAAAGCTCCACATCCCTCTTAAAGTAGAAAAACACCGAAAATAAAAAAAATTGGGACTTTTTAAGCGCATACATATACAAAAGGAGAAATCTATATAGAAAAATATAAATGTTATTCAATTACAAAATCCATAAACGAGGATAAATTGATCAGTAACAGATACCACTATACGTGTAAATTGTTCTCTACATGTTTCGCCTGTTGAGGCTTCCTCAGGAGATTCTTTTGCAATGAACGCTGTAGGTATGGACTGATCACTACAATAAAAAAGATGTGTATCAAAACAAACAATTATACAAAGTAAATACATGTACACATATAGTGGTATCTGTTGCTGATCAATTTATAATTGTTTATGGATTTTTTAAGTAAATACTTAAGGCTCTGTGTCCTATGATGTACTCCAAGAAAAGGATTTTTACAGGCTGTTATAAAAATCCTATTTTTTTGTGGCTGGTAAATGTCTTCAAAAAAGAGGAGTGGGACTAACACTACAGGGAAGGACACACTTATGTCGTCAGTAGTTTCTGATGAACCTAGTCATATCCCTAGTGTTGTATCCCCTGAAAGACCAGAGGCTTCTGGTCAATCTGAGCAGCTGCGCCTATCTGGTATTGTGCCTACAATCAACGCTGCTGCTTCACCCTTTATCACCAAGGACGAACTGTCCTCAGCCCTAGCCTGGTTAGAGCACAGGATTGCTGGAATAATTGCCTCCATCCCGCAGAGTGACAGATCCTCCCCCCTGGAGTCTCCTAGTCTTGAGCAGGAATGGGTTGAGGATGGGGGGAGAGCTTAAACCTCAGGGCTCTGTGGAGGGCCTGCCAGATGAGCCTGCCAGATGAGCCTGCTTCCGAACAATCTGGACAAGAAGATATCCAGTTGATGTTTGCCTCTGTCACAGAGGCTTTTGATCCTGACACTAACCGAAATGGTTCATTCTGCCTTTAAGTTGCCCCCTGATCCTCTTTGGGATCCCTGAGGCCTCTTCAGGCCGCACAGACTTTCCCTCTACACCCCCATTGGAACAGGGGGTGTATGCTGATTGGGAACATCCTGGCAGTATTTTTGTTCCTCCTAAGAGGTTTTCCCTTTTTATATCCCAGGGATGAAAAGTTCATTAAAAAATGGAGCATGCCAGCAGTAGATGCAGCAGTCTCTTCCTTAACCATCTCAATACATTCCACTTACACCCCCTTCCTGCCCAGAGCAATTTTCAACTTTCAGCGCTCTCACAGTTTGAATGACAATTAGTCATGCAACACTGTATCTATATGAAACTTGCATCCTTTTTTTCACACAAATAGAGCTTTCTAAATTTTGGCCAAATACTATTATACTGCTACATATCTTTGTTAAAAATAATCCAAATTGGTGTATATTATTTGGTCTTTGTGAAAGTTAGTCTACAAACTATGGTGCCACTGAAAATTGATCACATCTGATCAGGCCTTCAGTACATCATGTGTATCTCATTCCTTGAGACGCTAACAAGTCAGGAAAGTACAAATACCACCCAAATTACCCCTTTTTAGAAAGTAGACATTTCCAAGGTATTAAGTAGCATGGTGAGTTATTTTTTTAAGTTTTCATTTTTCCCACAATCCTTTGCAATATTAAGATTTTTTTTTTTTTTTTACAAACTTGTCATATCAGGTTATTTCTCACATCCAGCATATGCATACAACAAATTACACCCCAAAATACATTCTGCTACTCTTCCCGAGTATGGCACCTTCAGGCGTTCTACGAGCATAAATGAGACATCTCATTTCTCAACCACTTGTTACACTTTTGAAGGCCCTGGAGCACTAGGACAATGGCATTGCCCGCAAAATGACCCCATTTTGGAAAGCAAACACCCCAACGTATAATCTATGAGGCATAATAAGTCTTTTGAACGGTTCATTTTTTTCAGAATTTTTTGGAAAATGTGGAAAAAAATTAAAATGCATTTTTTTTACACAAAGTTGTCAATTTATAAGATATTTCTAACACTTAGCATGTGTATATAGCAAAAATGAAATCCCAAAATACATTCTGCTACTCTTGCCGAGTATGGCGATACCACATGTGTGAGACTTTTACACAGCCTGGCCACATAAGGATGTCCAACATTGAAGTAGTACCTTCAGGCGTTCTAGGAGCATAAATTACACATCTCATTTCATTCCTACCTATCACATTTTTGAAAGTCCTTGAGTACAAGGACAATGAAATTACACGCAAAATGTCCCCATTTTGGAAAACAAACACCCCAATGTATATTCTATGAGGCATGGGCTGCAGATAGGTACTCGGGTACTCTTATGGGCTGGAGACAGGTACTCGGATAACTTGACAAGCTGTAGACAGGGACTCAGGTACACTGATGGGTTGGTGACAGGTACTTGGTTTCTTTGATGGGCTGGTGACAGGTACTTGGTTACTTTGATGGGCTGGTGACAGGTACTCCGTTACTTTGGCTGGGTGACAGGTACTCGGGTACTCTGATGGCCGGGTGACAGGTACTCGGGTACTCTGATGGCCGGGTGACAGGTACTCGGGTACTCTGATGGCCGGGTGACAGGTACTCGGGTACTCTGATGGCCGGGTGACAGGTACTCGGGTACTCTGATGGCCGGGTGACAGGTACTCGGGTACTCTGATGGCCGGGTGACAGGTACTCTGATGGCCGGGTGACAGGTACTCGGGTACTCTGATGGCCGGGTGACAGGTACTCGGGTACTCTGGCCGGGTGACAGGTACTCGGGTACTCTGATGGCCGGGTGACAGGTACTCGGGTACTCTGATGGCCGGGTGACAGGTACTCGGGTACTCTGATGGCCTGGTGACCGGTACTCGGGTACTCTGATGGCCTGGTGACCGGTACTCGGGTACTCTGATGGCCTGGTGACTGGTACTCGGGTACTCTGATGGCCTGGTGACCGGTACTCGGGTACTCTGATGGCCTGGTGACCGGTACTCGGGTACTCTGATGGCCTGGTGACCGGTACTCGGGTACTCTGATGGACTGTGACACGTACTCGGGTACTCTGATGGACTGTGACAGGTACTTGGGTACTCTGATGGCCTGTGATAGGTACTCTGATGGGTGGTGACAGGTCCTGTTTATTGGGGGGGGGTGCAATCAGTGTGATTGGTGTACACTGTAGGTGGTAACGAGATGTTACCTCAATCTCCCCCTCCACACACATTCTGTGTTTGAGGAGGAGAACCCAGTAACACCTTGTTACCGCAGTTTGTTGATATTTAGTGATCAGCTGTGAAAGAATCAGAGCCGATCACGTGGTAAACAGCTGCCTGTCAATGGCTGTTTACCAGCTTCGGTGACTAGCAGTGTTCCCGGGAACACGCCGCCACCGTCGTGCATGCGCAGCGTGCTCGCAATCGAGCACATGCACCGTGAAAAGTGGGCGGTACCAACTGTGATCAGCCGTGACTTCATTGCCCAATGACTGTTCATTTCCCTCGGTGGAGAGTGGTGTCACCGTGACACGCCGCCACTGAAGGAACAGGGATGCGCGCAAGATCGCACGCATTCCCTGTTTAAATGGAGGGATGTCATATGATGCCCTCCCAGAACGAGAGCCGCGCTGCCTGGCCGTCATATGACAGCCGGCAGGCGGCTAGCGGTTAAACAAGAACTTAACTTGTCCAGTATATAACCCAAAGGGCTTGAAAGACCCTGTTGACAAGAAATTTGAGTCATTATTAAAGGCTTCCTTTTCTTTGGCCAGTTCAGCTATTCAGCTGGCTGTTGCAGCAATTGGTATCTGCCAGTCCGTAAAGAATCAGGTCAAACGTCCTGATAGGCCTAACGAGGAGGATGATCTGCCTGAAAGTAAGACAGATATTTCTTGAGCGCTGTGTTTTTCTATTGATGCCTTAAAGAGGAAGTAAATCCTGGTGGGTTTACTTCCTCTTTCATTCCCTGCAAAGGAAAAGCATCGCATAGTAGTCCATTATGTGTCACTTAACTGACACAGGAGCCAGCGAATTTACCGCTGTCCCCTGTAGTCCGGCGCATCCATCTTCTCGGTGGATCCTGCCGTTGTCATTCGGCGAAGCCGTCACTCCCGTGCATGCGCACGGGAGCCGCCACTCGCGGCATATCGCCGTTGACCGCGGCGTGCTCAGTGCTTTCGGCAAATATCTCCTAAACCGTTTAGGTTTAAAAGATATTTCTTGGACCTACAGGTAAGCCTTAATCTAGGCTTACCTGTAGGTCAAAGTGTGTTGTAAGGGTTTACAACCACTTTAAAGGATTCAATACAGCAGGATTCTCGTTTGACTCTCTCGTCTGTACATATGCACAGACTCTGGCTTAAGCCGGGCTTCCTTGTAAAAACGTATTGGCAGGTTACCCTTTTCATGGGGAATGTTTATTTGGAAATCTTTTGGATATATTTGTCCAAGTGATCACCAGAGGGAAGAGTTCTCTACTTCCTGTGAAGAAAAGCACCAAATGTCCCTCCATTTTACAACTTCTGGACCTGCTTCCTCCAATATCCCAGCGCCAAGGCTGTTCCGCCGTCAACAGGGCGCTAGGGTCAGGGACAGGCTGCAGGGCAAGGGCCAGAAGAAGCCCTGGGCCCAAAATTCTTCTAAACCCAACACCAAGCCCTCCTTTTGAGGGGACGCTGCCACTCCAAGTGGGGGGAAGGCTGCTGCACTTTGCAGACATTTGGAGAACAATAATTCAGTTAGAGTGGGTCACCTCAATTATATCGCCAGTACTGGTCTTTTAAGGGCCCAAGGGATCCCAGTGCTTGGGTATCTGGACGACCTGTTGCTCAGATCACTCATTACAGGCTCTAGAACAGAGCATAATATGCACAGTGCGTTATTTGAAAAACTTAGGCTGGATCATAAATACGGAAAAGTCAGCCTTGAAACCAGCTCAACGTCTAAAGTATTTAGGTCTGATCCTAGATACGGTTCAAGCCGGAGTAATCTTGCCACCTGTAAGGATCTGTGCCCTGAAGGTTTAGGTATGTCCGATAAGGGGCACCAGACAACCCTCGATTCGGTTCTGTATGAGTTTTCTAGGGAGGATGGTATACTCTGAGACAGTGCCCTATGCCCAGTTCCATTCCAGGACATCTTGTTGGCCTGGAACAGAAGAGGACAAGCCCTGGATTATGCAGTGTGTTTATCTCCTTGGGCACGCTTAAGCTAAACTGGTGGTTGCAGGATCAGGACCTGCGAAGGGGAAAATCCTTTCTCACGGCAACTTGGAGAGTACTGACTACAGATGCCAGTCTTTTAGGCTGGGGAGCAACCCTGGAAGGTCTCACAGCTCAGGGGAAATGGTCAGGGGCAGAACAGATCCTGGAAGTACAGGCAGTATATCTGGTAGTACGGTCCTTGACGGTGGAGCTTCAGGACTGTCCTGGGGGGTGGAGCTTCAGGACTGCCCTATCGGGGTTCAGTCCAGCAGTGCCACTGCTGGACTGAGTAGCCTATATAAACCACCAAGGGCGGTGCCAGGAGTCGTTCAGCTCTGAAGGTGAACCACATACTAGCCTGGGCAGAGGGACATGTGCCGATTCTATCGGCAGTAGTAGAGAATTGGAAGGCAGATTATCTCAGCTGCCAGCATATCTGCCCGGGGGAATGGTCCATACACGCAGGGGTGTTCCAGGAAATTTGCCAGCGTTGGGGATGGCCAGAGGTCGATTTATTGGCATCCAGGTTGAACAGCAAGCTACAGCAATTTGTGTTCCGAACAAGGTATCCTCTTGCAATCGGAGCAGATGCTCTGGTAGTTTTATGAAGCCTGTACTCCTTGGTTTATGCTTTCCCTCTGTCCACATTTGTTTGCACAGGATTCTCCTTCCACATTTGTTTGCACAGGATTCTGAAGAATGGGTTCCAGTCATTCTGATGGCACCAGCCTGGCGCAGAACGCCCTGGTTCCCAGAGATTGTGAGGCTGAAAATAGATGGGCCATGGACGCTTCCAAGTCGCCCCAATCTTCTGTGTCAAGGTCCTGTATTCCACCCCAATTTACAGTCACTAAATTTGATGACATGGCTATTGAAGCCAGGGTGCTGAAGGACCATGGCATCTCTGGACCAGTAGTGTCTACCCTAGTGAATGCTAGAAAAACTGTCACTAGGAAAATTTATCATAAGGTCTGGAAGACTTATATTGCTTGGTGTGAAACCAGAAAATGGCAGCCTCAGAAGTACGTGATTGGTTCTCTTTTTTTTTTCTACAGTCAGCTGTGGAAATCAAATTGACTTTGAGTACAATCAGAGGTCAAGTTTCGGCCCTATCGTTATTCTTACAAAGGCCTTTAGCATCCCATTCACGGATCTAAACTTTTAAGCAGGAGGTAACTCGTTTGCTTCCCCCCATTAGGTCACCTATGTGTCCTTGGGACTTGAACTTGGTGTTGTCTGTGTTACAGAAACAACCATTTGAATCTATCAAGGAAATTCCATTAGACTTGCTGTCACGCAAGCTAGCCTTCCTGATGGCCATCACCTTGGCATGAAGGGTGTCGGCTTTCGTGCAGGGAACCATACTTGATCCTTCACCACGACAGGATCGCGTTACGACCTGTTCCATCCTTTTTGTCAAAAGTGGTGTCGGCCTTTAATTTAAATCAGGACATTATTTTGCCTTCTGTTTTCACTCATCCTTGCTCGGTGGAAGAGAGACGACTGCACTCATTGGACGTTGTCCAGGCAGTCATGGTTTATTTGTCCTAGATCTGCGTAGATCCAAGCATCAGACTCCTTTTTTGTTTTACCAAAAGGACCCAAGAAGGGGCAGGCAGCTTCCAAGGCTTCCATTGCCAGTTGGGTCCATTCAGGCCTACATTTGAAACATAAAGCTCCTCCCTTTAGGGTGAGAACTCCTTCTACCAGGGCTGTAGTAACCTCCTGGGCTTTTCGCCATCATGTATCTGTGGCTCAGATTTGTAAGGCTGCTACCTGGTCTTCAGTGCATTCGTTCAGAAAATGTTCTCATGTGGATATTCGAGCAGTGGCTTTTGGCTGCCGTACAAGTTCTGATGGCTATTGTTTGTCAGGTTGTCTCCCTCCCCTCAGGGCTATTGCTCTGGGATGTCCTAGCAGGCAATGAATATTAGCCTGACACCAGGAGATTGAGTATAACTCAGCAGGTAATGAATATTAGCTTGACTCTATGTTCCATGATGTACTCGAAGAAAATAATTTTACAGGGAAGTGTGACAAAAAAATCCTATTTTTGCATCAAAAGTGCAAGGTTTGCTTATTGGCAATACTCCGCCCATGCAGTATCATTCATTCACAGGGGCGGCACAGTGGTGTAGTGGTTAGCACTCTCACTGTTAGGTACCTGGGTGGTGAGCCTGACTTGATGGAAGAAGACCTCTTACGGCTCTGGTTCAAGTCCCACTGGAGTGAGAACAGTGGTACGAGAGCACAGCGGGGTAGGAGTGTCTGGCCGAATGCAGCAGCAGATGCAGGCGAAGCGGCGAACCTCCAGATGCTGGAACCACAGGAGCTGGTGGAAGCAGGAGACGGCTTGGCAGAACTGGCAGTAGCGGCAAGGCTGGCAACCCGATGAACCTGGAAGGCAGTAGCGGATCCTGGAAGCTGCATCTGCAGCTGTACCTTTTTAAATAGGGCCACTGGCGGCAATCGCGTCAGCGCGCGCCTGGGGTACACGGTGGTGCGCGCACCCGCGCCGATGCCCAGGCTGACTAGCGGCACGAGTGCGCATGCGCGAACGGCGGTCCGCTCGCACAGAGCGAGCGGGACCCTGACACTCACCTAGCAATAAAAAGGGTCGCTGGTTCAAATCCCAACCACGACACTACCTGCCTGGAGTTTGCATGTTCTCCCTGTGCCTGCGTGGGTTTCCTCCGGGTACTCCGGTTTCCTCCCACACTCCAAAGACATGCAGGTAGGTTAATTGGCTTCTGTCCAGAATTGGCCCTAGTATATGAATGGGGACCTTAGATTGTGGGCTCCTTGAGGGTAGGGACCGATGTGAGTGTGCAATGTACAGGGATAGGGGTAGACACTCGCTCAGTTTGAACTGGATGGACTGGTGTCTTTAGTCAACCTTACTAACTATGAAACTATGAATGTGGAAAGTAAAAATATAAGTCCCGTCTGGAATTGCAACACATGGACTTCCAGTTTCAATGAATCGCTGGCTTGCTCATCAACTTGCTCATCAACTTGCTGATCATACTGCCTACAGCTCAGCAACTGTCTGCTCATAGAGAGGTACGGGCAGAGAGCTCAAGGCAGTGTGGGCTCTGCAGGCTCCTGAGAAAAAAAAATAATGCATACTTTTTCTACATGCAAAAATATGTGCATTTATTATTTTTTTCAAAAGGTGAACTTTTCTTTTAATCACTTGATACCCATGCTATAGCTGAAAGAGGGCTACAGCGCAGGCTTAAATTGCCGGGAGGGTGCTGGAAGTAGATTCTGTCCAGGGGAGACGGTCCAGGTTAGAGGACCTTGCTTATCAACTTTGTTGAAAGTTTCAGGCAGTACATCTGGCCATAGAATCTTGGCAGTCAGATTACAGGACTGTCCTGACAGGGTTCAGTCACGATGGTGGCTTACCTAAAAAATGAAAAAAATAAAGGAGGTGCATAATCTAGCTTTGGCAGAACACAACACTCCTTGCCTATCGGCAATTTTAATATTTCAGGCGTACTACTTGCGACGCCAACAATTATTTCTGGGAGAATGGTCTCTTCACCCCGACATCTTCCTAGCAATATGTCAGATGGAGTACACTGGACATGGACCTATTCGCGTCCACATTCATTAGTAAGGTTGACAACTTTGTCAAACAAGGGGTCCGTTAGCAGGTGAAACAGACGCATTAGTCTTCCCAGGGGATTAGTTCTCACTGATCTATGCATTTCCTCCATTTCTGCTACTTCCGCGCCTTCTCAGCAGGATTAAGCAGGAACAGGAGGAGGTGATTCTGGTGGGTCCCAGAAAATCTGAATTTATTGAGATCATAAGGAGGGCAGTTGAAGTCCTTGGACTCTGCCATTATAGCCAGACCTTCTTGCACAGGGTCTGGTATTTCATCCTACTTTACAGACAAGGAGTTTAACAGGTTTGACTGTTGAATTCCACTCTATAAAAGATCGTGGGTGATCTCCTTCAGTAGTGTCTGCTTTGATTAATGCCAGGAAGCCGGCTTCCAGAGTCACTTACTATAGAATCTGGAAGGCATAGGTTTCTTGGTATGGATCCAGGGGTTGGCACCCCAGGAGGTAGGTCAATAGGCAGGATTCCTGCATATGGGATCTGAAATGAAGCTGGCCTTGACTTTTACCAAGAGCCAGATCCTACGGCCTCTTGCTTCCCACTCTTGGTGCGTAGCTTATTCAGGGAATAACACGTTTTTTACCCTTATCAAGGCACCTCTAAATCCTTAGGATTTAAGATTGGTCTTGTTGGCTTTGTTAAATCAGCCGTTTGAACCTTATGAGAAATTCTCTTTGGTTCTTTGTCAAGAGAGATAATCTTTTGCTTGCCATTTCTTCTGCTAGAAGAGTATTTGAACTCTTACCAAAAGTGGTAACAGGTTTTTCAAAGATATTATTCTTCCTCCTTTCTCCCCAGAAGGCTTAATCTGGGGAAGAGAAAGCACTACAGTCTCTTGATGTAGTAAGAGCGATCGGAATCTATTTAAGGGTGACTGCTCAGGTTCGCAAAACACAGGTTTTGTTTGTACTGCCAAGAGGGTCCAAGATATGGACAGGCAGCATCAAGATCCACTATTTTCCAGATTGGTTTGTCAAGTGATCAAGCTTCAGCTTAAAGAAGAAAATTCTTCTTTCTCATATTAAGAGCACATTCATCCGGGGCGATTAGTGCCTCTTGGGTGATGCATCATCAGGCCTCTATGGCTCACATCTGTAAGACCGCAACATTGGTCTTTGGTTCAGACGTTTATCGTTTTCAAATCGATATTAAAGGTCATGAGGAATTTTGCCTTTGGGCACAGCATACACTGCAGGCTGCAGTATGAGTCCTCTGGCCTCCTGTTTCCTTGAGTCTGTTTCCCCCCCCCCCCCCCTTCAGTTGCCATTGCTATGGGACATCCCACATAGTTATTACTATGGCGCTGATGTAAGAAAAGAAAATAGGATTTTTAAAACGGCTTGCCTGTAAAATCCTTTTCCTTGATGTACATCAGGGAACACAGAGGTCCCTCCCTTCTTCTTCTTATACACTTTGATTGTTTGGCTACAAAACTGAGGACTCCCAGTAGTGGGAGTGGTTATATGGGGAAAGTTCACGCCTTAAGGGGCGTGCCAGTGTCCAGCACCTGATAGTCTGCTATAACCCACATAGTTATTACTATGGTGCTGTGTCCCCTGATGTACATCAAAGAGAAGGATTTTACAGGTAAGCTGTTATAAAAATCCAATTTTTGCTTTTACAACTCCTTTGAGGGCAACTAACAAACTATTATATGATTAAAAATCTATTTTTATTAATTGTCAGAAAAGATTGTTTACATAAAAATAATTTGACATTGTAGAAAGAAGTCACAATTACATTAGGATTTCACAAAGACAAAGATCAATTGGATAATATATAAGCATATACAAAGTAGACCTGCACAATTAATCATTCAAAAATTGTGATCTCAATTCAACCCCCCTGACGATCTCTATTGCAGAGTTTGCAGATTCTTTCATATAACAAGTGGAGAGACTTATCTGTTCACTCAGCTGTCAAAAGAAAACATCTGGGCAGTCTGCCAAGTTTTTAACATGAAACATTGTAACTAACTCTTCCTTCTTAGATCAAAGGGCTAAAGTTCTGTGTGTAAAGAAAAAAATCCAGGCAGTCTGCCAAGTTTTTAACAACTTGTAAATGCAGGAAGTTTAACCACTTAAATTCTAAATCTTTTTCTGACACTTTTAATTTAAAATCAATAAATTTTGCTATTAAATTACTTGGAACCCCCAAACATTATATATGTTTTAGCAGAGACCCTAGGGAATAAAATGTAAATTGCTGCAATATTTTATGTCACACTGCATTTGCCCAGAGGTCTTTCAAATGCAGTGAAAAAAATACACTTTAAGGAATAAAAAAATAAAAACGAAACAATAAAGTTAGCCCAATTTATTTTGTTTTAATGTGAAAGATGATGATACGCAGCAAGAATCATGATCTATCTTCCAAGCAAAATGATCATGATTCTTATTTTAGCCAGAATCGTGCAGCTCTAATACAAAGTGTTCCCAATTGCTGGTATTCAAACCATTCGATCTTGATTGCCGGTTTATTCAGCCTGGGATATCCAACGGATTTCAGTTTTTTTTTTTCGGTTTCAATATTTTTATTAAAGTTTCAAGAATCATAGCATGCCATGCCCACGCAGGGGCAACTTCAGACGAGCATGTGAAGAAACAATGTATGAACGTGTAAGGCATAACATAAACTGTTACCAGGACCATAGAGGACCAAGTTAGGTATTGGGTAGATATCACAGGCTATATTACTCTACTTCTTGGAGAACAGCCCAGAAGAGGTTGAGCACCACGGATGCGGGACCCATGCAAGCTTTAAAGTCAACCATAGCTAGTCGGGGGCAGGGATCGGAAAGAATAGCTTCTCCGCGGTTCCCAGATTTTCAAGAATTATGCATGCATGTCCTTCAATATACTGGACATCTTCTCATTAACCATCAGAGCAGTCATTCTGATTTTCACCCCCCCCCCCCCCACCCCCCCCCCCCCCTGGAAGGCAAAAGCTGCATGCAGCATGCATGGGCGATAGTCCGCTTGGGAGAACTAAAAAGCTATGAGGCCAATTTCTGCTAGGGTGCAAAGAGACCTAGTATAGGGCAATGCAAGAGAGCCAGCCGGGCATCCTTTCGGGCCCTCACATGTAATAAAGTCTTCAATAGGCCAAAGACACTGTACCAGAAGCCGATCAAACTTCGCAGGATCACCATATATGTAGGATGTCCCCATGCTGACCACAATTCCGAAAAACATCCATCGCTTCCAGGATAAGCATGGGCAAGCCTAGACGGGACCCAGCACCGCAACAGGATCACTTAATAAGCAGCCTCGAGGGTGGCAGTATTGAATGAACATTTTGCTATTGTTGTCCAGACTTTACTTCAGTCCTCCCCCTCAATTATCGATCCAAGATCTCACTCCCATTGTGTCACATAGGAATATAGAAATGAGCTGATAAAGATGATCTACCATTAAGAGAGGTGTAAAGCAACAAGATGAGACCAAGGGGCCCCGGGAGTGCAGACACAGGAAAGGTGTAATGCCGATGAGACATAATCCAATTTCGTAATTGCAGATAATGGAAGTCCTCCTGCTTGGAAATCTCATATGTCTCCTGAAGGGACTCCCGCAATGGAAACAAGCGCGCAGTTAAGAAGGGATGTACACCCATTAAGACCCACCAGGAGAAGGAAGGAGGTTGAGCCAGTCCTGCCATAAAAATGGGATTATTAGTGGGGTTAGATTCCAGGATATCGAACTGAATTGCTTAAGGCTGTGCAGCATTAAAGGGCTTAACGTTAAAGGACATAGTTTATGGGGAAGCCAGAGCAACGCTCGTAAAGAAATTGGGGCACAATTGGGTAGTTCCAAGAGCACCCACAATGGGATGTCAGAGGTGGCATGTAACATGGATAATTGAGAGATTTGTGCTGCCCGATAAAACCTGACCATGTTGGGAGCTCCCAGGCCACCCTGCAATCTATGTGTGTAAAGTGTTGATCTGGGGACACTGGGCTGCTTATGAGTCCAGATAAACTGAAGAATTCTGTTCTGTAGTAGGCGTAGAAAAAAAAGGAAGGAACATGTATGGGCAGGGTTCAAAAGAAGTAGAGGGCTTTAGGCAGGATTGTCATTTTGACAGCATGGATTCGGCCTATCCAGGAGAGAGAAGGGAATTGGGAATGGAGAAGAGAGGTCAAGGAATGCAGCAGGGGGTAGTAGTCAAGGAAGGCCATGGCCAGCGGCTCCAGCACAACAATAAAAAAACGGCTGGGGACAGTGGACAGCCCGCCGTGTACCACAGAAAATCGAGAAAGGCAGGGAAAAAAACCTAGTGTACTTAACAGAAGCTGTGGGGAACGATTATAGGGCTTTAATCCAAGCCAGGAAGTCTCCGAAGCCCCACCACATGAGCGCAAATTCCATGTAATCCCAGGAGACTGAATCAAATGCTTTATATATGTTGAGGGACAATATAAAGCCTGGTATCTTAAGCTGATGTAAGATGTGGATGAGATGGATAATCTTGCCTGGGATGAAGCGTACCTGGTCTCTGTGTATGAGGAGAAATATACAAATGTATACCGCATTGTCCAAAAGTGCAAGGATAGCAGCCAGCACAGCAGTGATTCAAAATTCAGAGATAAATTAGTTAATGTAAAGTGCAGAGCTAAAATATGGGTACAATTCTTTTGAAAAATTTACAAAAATAAATGTCCATAAGTGAAAATATGGGGACCAATGTAGGGCCTAATAGTGATAAACCAAAAAGTAGTCCAGTGCAATGGAAAAACATCCAGGTGTATCAAAACAATAATATATAAAATTGTAAGTGTCACATAATTAGTGAAAATTGATAGAAGATCCACTGCCAAAGTCGCCAATCGCTTACCGGAACGATTGAACTCAGATAGGTATACACCTAATGAGTCAATCAGGCTTTTGTGAGGTACCAAGGATGGTTCAGGCTCACAGCAAAGGCTCAATCTCCAGGGGGTGTTCAGACCAGTGGATATCAGCAGATTGGACAATATATAGGGCAGAGAGCCCAACCATTAGATATGGAAAGAAAAAGGAGGGCACGTAGCGTAATTCCGTATGGAATAAATGAAATTTAATCAGAAAATATAAAGGTTACACTCACATATCCAAAGATAAAAACAGCGCTTGTAAGAGTGTAACAGCGGAATCAGCTAGACTTTCTGATGCGTTTCGTCTCAACAGGCATCATCTGGGGTGCTGTTCCACTGAATTTACTGTCTTTTTATATAGTAAAATACATACCCCCTAATGATCATCAGCTCTGTCATTCTCTGTAATTATGAATTCCCTTCTGGGTACAGCCAAGATGGTGGCACCATTTGCATGTCAAGCCTTGTTCTGATGACCAGGAAGAGGAAGTGACACAAATCTGAATAACAGGGCTAAACTAACCTAAACAATGGCACCGCCGTTGGTGAAACAGATTTGAAGTGGCCGCTGACAAAACTACATCAATATTGGCGGAGGTAGTCATAGGTAACTCGTAAACATAAATCATCTAAAAACTATGTGAGGTTTAAAGAAAATAACTAAAGCAAATAAAGTGAATGGTACTCATTGCTGGAAAATAACCAAAAACATAGCACCCTCCATAAAGGAGAAATAAATCCCCAGAAGAACCCAGACAAGTCACCCCATCTAGTGGAATGATCTAGTATTACCGGCACTCTTACATTGCCAATACAAATCAGTAGTTTGATATATCATAGAGAGTGAAAAAAAAGACTAAGTATTAAAAAGTCAGATACAATGACGCGAACGACCTAAAAAAAAAAACCCCCCAGAGCTGATGGTCATAATAGGATTCATAAAAATACCAGAAATAATAATAGTAAAAAATAAGGAATTACGCAACAAAAAAACAAAGTGCAAAGGCTCAGTTATCAAGAATATTGCAATAATAATAAAGTAAAAAAATATAAAATATGCATATATAATATTCATATGATATAAAAACCATATGGCATATGGTTAATAAGAAAAGGAATAGTATATCGATTGCACCCAGATAGTATCTGAAAACAAAGTAATTTGATTTGGAATCTTATGCTTGATTAATAAAAGCTTTGATGTCCCACTCAATGTTTAGTCCAAAGGTAGAATAAGTCTGCAGCTGGTGTATCCAGTATGTTTCAAGGCATGAAACCCCTCTGGTCATAGCTCCTCCTCTCCACAGAGGGGTATACTTATCAATGATGACAAATTGAGAACCCTTGGGGTCACGGCTATGTTTCCTATAGTGTCTGGGTACATTATGTTTGGTGTTGGCACCATTTATCCAAGCAATATGTTTACCTACCCTCACTGAGAAAGCACAAATTGTGTTCCCCACATACTGTTTCCCACAAGGACAGGTGATATACACGGTTTCGTTGCACAAGTGCAAAACGATTTCATAGAGTTAACTCGACCGGTTACACTGGACTTGAATTCCAAACTCTTGTGTTTTTCCACGTGAATTTTGCTGGCACACTACACATTGTTTACAAGGGAAATATCCCACCAAATTATGAAAAAATGAAGGACGTGTGGGAGGATCAATAATATTGGAGGAAATTTTATCACGTAGAGGGCATACCCCTGAAAATGACTTTTGGTCATTCAGGGAGCACCGTTCCTAAGACATGAACATTTTTAAGAATGTCCCAATGATGATTGATTGATAGTTTTAAATTCCCTATGTTGAACAGAAAAATTAGTGAGCAAAGAACGTTCATAGGAATTGTCTCGTTCACGTGGGGGTTTTTCTACTAGTGGCAAACTCCTGTCTATCCCTGCCACCTTCTGAAGTTCCAAATTTAATGACTTGGGGTCCTAGCCCTTCTCAAATATTTCTTTAAGGTTAGACGCTTGGACGAGATGGGTGTCAACATCTGTGCAGTTCCTCCGCAGTCTGAGAAATTGGCTGCGAGAGACAGATTTTAACCACGACTGGTGATGGCAGCTATCTAATGGTATAAAATAGACAACATTCTCCTCCCACTTGGTCATAAATTGGTGAGACTGGGGGGCAAATTTTGCCCCCATAGCCACGCCCTTCTGCTGTAAAAAATGTTTTCTTATCAAACCAAAAATAATTCTCTGGTGGCAAATTGTAATGGCTCTAATATGTTATCACTCTGCAATATAGTTGGAGAATCCTCTCGTCTAAGAAAATTAGTGACTGCCTCAATGCCTCTAGTATGGGGAATGCAGGTATATAAGGATGCCACATCCGCAGTGATCATGTCAGTAGTATGCTTCAAATACAATGAAATGCATTTCACAATGGGCTGAAGATAATAATCACTATACCGACCAATACAAGACGTAACTGAATCTATCCCACTAATGCTGGGACATCCAGGAGAGTGGGAAGCATCCTTGTGGATCTTAGGTAAGTGATACATAATCGGTATTCTGGGTGCAATCGGCACTAAATATGCCTTTTTCTTTCTTTGTTTAAAATCTGATTGTTAAAACCCTTATGAATCAATTTCTCTATATCCGTTTTGAAACTTGCAGTGGGATTGCTAGGCAATTCCTTATAAGTATGATGGTTGCTAATAATTTCATACATTTCATTCAGATATTCGGTTCTGTCTTGAATTACTATTATGCCCTTATCGGCCGGGCGGACCACTAAATCCTTCCTATCACATAATGATTTAAACCCTGCCATAGGGAAGGAATTGTTATATATTTTTTGGGAGGGAGTTTTGCCAAATCCTTCAAAACGAGATCTCAATAAATATTAACAGCAGGGGCTGCTGGCACAGGTGGAATAAACAAAGAGGGATTGGAATGAACCATGCCAGATGTAGAGGCCCTCTCAAATTGGTTTGACGTATTGGAAGCAATGTATCGTTGAATATTAAGTGCTGTTTTTATCTTTGGAAATGTGAGTGTAACCTTTATATTTTCTGATAAATGTAATTTATTTCATATGGAATTATGCTATGTGCCCTCCTTTTTCTTTCTATATCTAATGGTTGGGCGCTCTGCCCTATATATTGTCCTATCTGCTGATATCCACTGGTCTGAACACCCCCTGGAGATAGCCATTGCTGTGAGCCTCACAAAAGCCTGATTGACTCATTAGGCGTATACCTATCGTTCCGGTAAGCGATTGGTGACTTTGTTGGATCTTCTATCAATTTTCGCTAATTATGTGACACTTAAAATGTAATATATTATTGTTTCAATACACCTGGATTGTTCCCATATTTTCACTTATGGTCTTTTTTTAATTTGTGTAAATTTTTCAGAAGAATTGTACTCCTATTTTAGCGCTCCACTTTACTTTAATATATTTATCTCTGTGTATCAGGGTTTGAAGATGTTTGTTGATATGGGTGCTCAGACCCTTCCCCAGAATCTTCAGATCCACATTCAGCAAACAGATGGGTCTGAATGCCTGTGGCTCAATGGCCTCATCTGATGTTTTAGTAATCAGTAATATAGGCTTTAAAGAATTTGGGGGAAGGCTGAGAACCCTGTTTCAACAAGTTAAAATATGTAGCAAGATGGGGGGTCAGAAGGATGGCAAATGTCTTGTAGTAAAGGCCTGAAACCCCATTCAGGCCAGGGACCTTGAAGGGCTTTAGCAAATTAATAGCTTGGGCAATTTCCTCTTCTGAAACAGCCGCGATCAAAGCATCTCGAGCAGCCGTGGATAAAGAGGGGAGGTGGAGATGCTGAAAGAAGTTCTCAGCACGCTCCAAGTCAAACGAGTTTGGTTTCCTGTATAGGGTGAACAGGAATGTTGCAAACTCTGCTGCAGTCTTCATCGGGTTGGAGGTGAGGCCACTCCTGGTATGTAGCTGTATGGGTTTGTGTACATGGCCCACTGAGTTGAGTTTCCGGTCCAAGTTTGTTAGCACTCATGTAAAATCTGTGTCTGGCCCAGCGTAAGGCCTTTTCAGCCTTCTCAGTGTTAAGGAGGTCAAGCTCAGTAGCCAGGGTATCAATAGCCTTATGATTAGCAACAGGCGGCCTTGCCTTCCATGCTGCAACTCCCTGGCACATTTCCTGGAGCTGGCAATCTGTTTTTAGGTGACCCTTTATAGTGGCCTTATGAGCCTCCCATAGCACAGCAGAAGTCACTGAACCCAGGTTCTCAGAAAAATAGGAATAAATATGTGACTGTATCTGGATATAGGAGGCGTGAGTGATAAGTAGGGACTCATTCAGTCTTCGGTGATAGGTAGGTCGGGGGAGGTCCACCAGGTTCACCAGCAAGAGGTCATGGTCTGAGGCTGGGCTGGTGATCCTATCCACCAATTGTAGATGTTGAACGTGAGTGACTATGTGGTCGATTCTTCAGGAGCTCTAGTATGAATTCGAGTAAACGGTATATTCCTGTGAGTTGGGGTGAAGTTCCCTCCAGAAATCCACTAAGCCATAATTTTGCAGGAGAGAGAGGACATGTGCATTTCCTGAAAGGGTGTCGAGGAGCGGGGTCACCCCGCTCAGAGACGCCTGTCAAGGGAAGAATTAAGTGTCATATTGAAGTCAGGGGTGTCCAAAATGTTTTCAAAGAGGGCCAGATTTGATGAAGGGAACATGCGCGAGGGCCGACCATTTTGCCTGATATTCTTTGAACCATTAAAATTCAGTCTAAGTGTGTTCTGTTGAGCAATAATACTCAACAAGAATTCTCTTGTCTTTGTTGCACTCATTCCCGACACACAGACGAATGCTCTGCTCTTTAGTGGTACAGTTAAATCTTATTGGTACCCCACACATTGGAAAACGTGGGGTGCTTTTAGTGCAGGATGACTTTCCCTGCATTTTTGTGGGTAGGGAATAGGGATGAGCTTGGTGTTCAAGTCGAATGCATGTTCGAGTCGAGCACCGACTGTTGGCGCGTTTGCGAATACCAAAAGTTATGGGCTGTTCACGCCAAATTTGTGTGACGCTCACGGCCCACAATGCACTGCGCCATCGCAGTGCATTGTTGGCTCATGATTGGCCAAGCATGCACTGTGACCCCGCATGCTTGGCCAATCACAGCGCCGGCAGCGAGGAGAGCCATAATTGGCCACAGGCAGGATGCCTGTGTCCAATTGTAGCTCAGGGGGCTTAGTACATGCCCCACACTATATAAGGCCGCCAGCGAGGCAGCCTTGTGTAGTGTGTTCCGGCGTGCAGGGAAAGAGCAAGATAGGCAGGGATAGTGTGCTCTTTTCTCAGGCAACTGCAGGAGTTAAAGTGGGTGTTGTGTGCCTCCAGCACAGTATACACCTGTATCTACCCTTTATTGCTGGTGTTCTCTAATACAGGCATCTGCAGGAGTTAAAGTGCTACCCAATTGCTGGTTTTCCCCATCTCCCTGCAGGCCATTACTATGTCTGGAAGGCCAACAAGGAGAGGCAGACGGTCACGAGCCAATAAAAAAGGGCAAGCAGACTCTGTGTCTAGAGACAACAGTGCTGGTCGTAGACGCGGTGCATCGTCATCAGCATGTGGCCATGGGACATGCTTGTCCTTTTTTTCGGCAGCTGGACACATTGAGCCACATCATGCCGAAGACTTGGTAGAGTGGATGACCAAGCCCCCCTCATCCTCTCTCACCCAGGCTCAGGGTACTAGCAAAGCAGCTGCCAACGCGTCCTCTTCCCTCGTCTCAATGTCATCGTTCACTCCTTCCCTAGACCCACCATGTCCTCCTGAGGAGTCCCCCGAACTGTTTTAGCACAGTGTTGGGTACGTGCTCCAGGAGGATGCCCAGCGTTTTGAAGGCTCTGATCATGATACTCAGCTAGAGGAAGGCAGTAGCGTGAGCGCAGAGAGAGGGGATGCTCAAGAAGGACAGCAATCTGGCAGTCATGTTCCACCAGCTGTAGCATGCTGCCAGGTTTGCTCCATTGATGAAGAGGGAGGGGATGATGAGGTCACTGACTCCACGTGGGTACCTGATGGGAGTGAGGAGGAGGAGGCACATCGAGGCAGGATGCCCTCCGAGGGTCAGCTTAGGGGCAGCACACCAACTGAATCACACCGCAGAGCTCCGCCTGTGCAGGGTGCTGCCTCCTCACGTTATTCCAAAAGTTCTTTGGTGTGGGGCTTTTTGAGACGAGTGCACAAGATCGCACCGCTGCTATTTGCAACATATGTCTCAAGCATATCTCGCGTGGCCAAAACATCAGCCGCTTGGGCACCACATGCTTGACCAGACATATGTTGACCTGCCATGCAGCTCGTTGGCAATGTACCTTAAAGACCCACACCAAAGAACAAAGCGGACCTCTCCTTGCTCCTCATCAGCTGGGATTACCAACCCCACTAGACCTTCAGTCCTCTCTGAAACCTGTGTCAAGTACTTGCGGGCACTCTACTAGCAGTACACCCACGTCTGATTGTAGCAGGCAAATTTCCCTGCCCCAGCTGCTGGACCGTCTAAAAAAGTTCACGCCCAGCCATCCACATGCCCAGCGGTTGAATGCTAGCTTGGCTAAATTGCTAGAACTTCAACTTCTGCCTTTTCAGTTGGTAGACTCGGCCCCCTTCCATGAGTTTGTGCAATGTGCGGTTCCTCAGTGGCAGGTCCCCAAACGACATTTTTTCTCACGGAAGGCGATTCCGGTTCTCTACCGGCATGTGGAAGGCAATGTCCATGCCTCGCTGGACAGGGCAGTTAGCGGTAAGGTGCATATTACCGCTGACTCATGGTCCAGCAGGCATGGACAGGGACGTTGCCTATCTTTCATGGCCCATTGGGTCACTCTTCTGGCAGCTGGGAAGGATGCAGCACAAGTTGCAGTAGTGTTGGAGGTTGTTCCCGCCACCACGCCTCCAAAATGCTACTACTGGTTGTGACACCCCTCTCTCCTCTACCCCCTCCTCTTATTCCTCCATGGCCTCTTCCAGTGCTCTGTCCTCGGAACCAGTGGTGCTCCGTAGGAGTTCAAGGGGCTACACAAGTACGCAGGCAAAAAGATGCCATGCCGTGCTTGCGCTGGTTTGTTTGGGGGACAGGAGCCACGCTGGGGCAGATATTTTGTCAGCTCTGCAGGGGCAGGCCGAGAGGTGGTTGACGTCACGCCAGCTTAAGCCAGGAATGGTGGTTTGCAACAATAGCACCAACCTCCTCTCTGACAGGGACAACTGACCCATGTGCCCTGTGTGGCTCACGTCCTTAACCTGGTGGTGCAGCGGTTCTTGGGCAGGTACCTGGGCTTACAGGATGTCCTGAAGCAGGCCAGGAAAGTCTGTTTGCATTTTCGCCGATCATTTAATGCCACTGCTTGGCTGGCTAAGCTCCAAAAGGAGTTGAACCTGCCCAAAAACAGCCTTATATGTGACATGCCCACCAGGTGGAACTCAACTTTGGCCATGCTGCAGCGGCTGCACACGCAGCAGAGGGCCATCAATAAGTACCTGTGCAACTACTGCACCAGGACAGGGTCAGGGGAGCTCGTTTTTTTCACCACGCCAGTGGGGCATGATCAGGGATGCATGCTCTGTCCTGTCACCATTTGAGGAGCCCACGAGGATGGTGAGCAGTGACAGTGCATGCATCAGTGACACTACCTCTTGTCCACCTGTTGGAGCATACACTGTGTGGAATAATGGACAGGGCACTTGAGGCAGAACAGAGGCAGGAAGAGGACTTCCTTGCCTCTCAAGGCCCCCTTTATCCAGACAGTGTTCCTGCTGTCCCACCCATCAGAGGAGGAGGAGGATTCTGTTAGCATGGAGGTGGAGCCTGGCACTCAGCATCAGCAGCAGTCTTTTATGGATGATTTACAATCCCAAGAAACCCGTGGACTTGTACGTGGCTGGACGGAGGTGGCTGCGGACCATGTCGTCCTTAGTGACCCAGAGGACTCCGGACCGAATGCCTCAGCTAACCTACGCTGCATGGCCTCCCTGATCCTACAAAGCCTGCGGGAAGGATCCTCGTATTCTTCGGATCAAGGAGAGGAGGTACCATTGCTGGCTGGCCACTCTCCTTGATCCACAGGACAAGGACTTCATCTTGCCGTCGCAGAGGGCGCAGAGGATGAGACCTCTCCGGGAGGCCTTGCAGAAAGGTCTGTGGAACGCGTTCCCAGAGACTGGAAGGTTACAAACTCCTGGTCCTGGACAACGTGTTGCTGAGGCTTCGGTCAGTCACAGAAGGAGAAGGTGGCCATCTGACCGATGCGTTCAGACAATTTTTTAGTCCGCAGCCCCAAGGTATGATCGGTTCCAGCAACCATCGCCAGCATCTGATTTACATGGTGCAGGAATACCTAGGGGCAAGGTCAGACTTGGACACCTTTCCCACCGAAAATCCTCTGGCTTATTGGGTCTTGAGGATGGATCACTGGCCAGAACTTGCACAGTATGCAATTGAGCCACTGGCCTGTCCTGCATCCAGTGTTCTTTCGGAACGCATCTTCAGTGCTGCCGGAGGCTTTGTGTGCCTGTCCACGACTCGGTTGATCGACTGATCTTCATAAAGATGAATCGGTCTTGGATCACCACCAGCTACCAAGCACCTGAAGCTGATGTAACCAAATATTTTTTTTTGAAATGTCACATTGGGGCGGCACAGTGGCATAGTGGTTAGCACTCTTACCTAGCAGTAAGAAGGGTCGCTGGTTCAAATCCCAACTGCGACACTACCTGCCTGGAGTTTGCATGTTCTCTCTGTGCCTGCATGGATTTCCTCCCACACTCCAAAGACATGCAGGTAGGTTATTTGGCTTTTGTCCAAAATTGGCCCTAGTATATGAATGGGAACCTTGGCATGTGGGCTCCTTGAGGGTAGGGACCAATGTGAGTGTGCAATGTACAGGGATAGGGACAATTGTAGACACTCACTCAGGTTAAACTGGATGGACTGGTGTCTTTATTCAACCTTCCTAACTATGAAACTATCCCTTCAAGACTGCCTATGCTGAGTGAGTGTCCTGTTATGTTGACTGACTATCCTCTTCCTCCTCAATGATCCTGCTGATATCTTGGAAGAACATTTTTGGTTCTAGGTCATGGGTCTTCAAACTATGGCCCTCCAGTTGTTCAGGAACTATAATTCCCATCATGCCTAGTCATGTCTGTGAATGTCAGAGTTTTACAATGCCTCATGGGATGTGTAGTTTTGCAACAGCTGGGGGGCCATAGTTTGAGGATCCCTGTTCTAGGTGATGCCACCAGCCCAATTTTTCAGCCCCTGTTTAACAGGGGCGTGTAATTACAATTTTTGATGCAGTGCTTTGCAACAGGGCTCATTCCTGCACTCCCAATAGAGTATATGGGAGAGGTTGCAGTGTCGTGGCACCAGTGCCCAAGGCCCAATTTTTCAGCCCCTGTTTAACAGGGGCATGGAATTACAATTCTTGATATAATATTTCACAGCAGGGCCCGTTCCTGCACCCACCGAGAGTAACTGTGAGGACTTGTAGTGTTGTGGCACCACCACCACCACCACAACCACCAAAGGCCCAATTTTTCTGCCACTGTTCAATAATGACATGTAATTACAGTACTTGTTATAATCGTTCACAGCACGGTGCTCCAGTGCCCACCAAGTGTCACTTTTAGGGCTTACAGTGTTGTGGCAACACCAACACCTTATGCCTCCATTTCTGCAGAGCATATAGAGCAGGCCCCTACTTTCAAACATCCAATTTACATATGTCTCCTACTTGCAAACGGAAGGAGACAACAGGAAGTGAGATGAAAAGAGACGGACTGCAAAAAAAATTATACAGGGGTGATAACCCTTCCCTATGTTTTCCAATAAGCTTAAAAATAGACTTTTTGACTGGAGCTACGCTTTAAAAATGTATCGGTTCAAAATTACAAACATATTTTACTTAACACAAAAAACCTACACAGTCCCTGTCTTGTTTGCACCGCCTGTATACTGCTGTTCTGAGTATATAGGACCTAGGGGCCCCACGCCTTTCCTTTTTAAAATTTGAGTATGGGGCTCCTCTTAATATCTGTACAAGACCCAAAGGGGCTGGTAATGGGCAGGGTGGCCTACCCATGCAATTTTTCTCAAGGATTTTCATCCGTATTGCCGGAACCAGATATTACATTAAAACAGCAAGCAGTTTTAAATGACTTTTTTTCCGTTAAATGTCATTTTGTGCAGGGACTGTTCTAAACATGGGAAACACACGGCACTTCTCAGGCATACTATAGACACCCCCCAGGAACGATATTTAAAGGAATATTTCACTTTTATTTTTTTCACTATAATTGTCATTAAAATCAGTGCTCCCGAAAAATGTCAGTTTAAAAAAAAAAAAATGGCACTGACCCATGTCCCCTGGGGCAGGAGCCGGGTCCCCAACCCCTTTTTAGGACAATATCTTGCATATTAGCCATTAAAATTAGCACTTTTTATTTTGAACGTTCGAGTCCCATAGACTTTAGTGGGGTTCTAAAATTCGCACAAATTTTTGGTCCGTTCGAAAGTTCTGGTGCGAACCGAACCGGGGGATGTTCAGCTCATCCCTAGTAGGGAAGGCCATTGAAATGAATGAGCTGCCTGAAACGCAGCACACAGCCACACAGATGTGAACCACGGGCTTGTTCACATGTCAGGTTGGAGGGTCAGTAAAACCACATGGTTAAGCTGGTTTTACCACCCCCAACTTCTCCCCCTTTAGCTGCAGAGGGAGCAGCTGGAGGTATACACATGCTGTGGCTGCAGCTGGAGGTATACCCAGGGTGAATGGGCCTGCACTGCAACTACCCCACAACTGTGTGGATTGCACAGTTGCGGTATAGTGACACTGCATTTACAGGCCTAAAGCAGGTGGTGCTCCGCAACATAGTGCCTCTTTACTACCTTTCAAATGCCTCTGAAAAGCAATCTGTGCATGAATTGCTTTTCAGAGGAGCAGCAGTTCTGGTTGCTATCACACACAAGCCCTACAAAAGCAGTTCTGATGGTACAGAAATTGGGGGGGGGGGGTCTAGATTAAAAGTAACATACACACATAGTCACATGCGCACACAAACATACAGACACATGCATATGCATGCACGTACATGTGCACACACAGTCACACATGCACAGACACATGAATAAAGCCCTTTTAAAACTAATCTAGCTTCTAGCACAGTACTGTACCTTTCCAGCTTCCTCATTCAGCCGGGTACTGCACTGTAGGGGAAAGCAGAGAGAGCACACCCCTGCACTTTACTTTCACTTTTGAGGCTGACGGAGCTTCTCACAGTGCCGATGTACAGTTCGGCAGGGGATCGGGCTCATCTGACAGCCCTGATCCCGCGGCACACTGGTTGAGAGAGGCTGGTTTAGATGACCAGGCAGGCCATTCAAAACTGGCCAGACTTTGGACATGCCTGCTATAAGTGATGCCAGTCAGTGCAGCCTTTTAATGCCCATCAGTACCGCCTATCCATGCCGCCTATCAGTGCCACCTATTAGTGCATCCTCATCAGTGCAGCCTATTGGTGCCCATCATTGCAGCCTCATCAGCGCACATCAGTGAAAAAGAAAAATGACTTTTCTCTTATATTCACCAACCGACACAGCTCCTCTCTTAGCCATTGGGTTGTTATGCCCTATTGCTAGGAGATACTAGGCATTAGTTGTAATACAACACTCAGAACTCTTAGTTCCGCCCAGGGGGTGGTCCCTTGGGCAACAACCCTCCACCTGCCATTCAGTCATCAGTTTTATTTGCCTAGTGAAGAAGGAACTAGGAACCCTGCGGCCCATCGGTCTGTGCTTTTTTTTTTTTTTTTTTTTTTTTTTATGCAGAAGCATGACTTTTTCTGCAAGATGAATGATTCTGTGATCTAATGTCAACAGCCGGCTGGGTGACTGGCTGGATACCCTTATCCTTGTAGTCTCCCCAGTCCGGCCATCGAGCATGTGCAGGCCTCAGATACGCGCTCGGCAGGCCACGACAAACTTCAGCTCCAGAGCTTTTATGCTCCAGGGCATACATATGACCGGGCTACTGATGTCTGCATCACAGTATGCCGGGCCAGCAGCCACCCTGTACTGATCAGTGAGTGGGTCTGTGATGGAATGTCTCCTAGCTCTTCAGGACTGGTAAGTACAGCTCTCCCTGCCTCGGCAGGGCTGAGCAGCTGGGCATTCCCTGGGAGGTCGATTTGGGGGTTCCCCGCCTCCCTCTCTTCTCTCCCCTGTCCCTATCTTTCCTCCCCCCCTCTCTGGGGGGATGCTGCATGTGGCTGCTGAGCGATGTGTGTCTATGCAGTGTCTCTCCTGGGGGGGTGCTATGCTGGCTAGCAGTGTCCTGGGTCCTGTTCTTCATGCCCATGGAAGGTGTCTGTGAGGTTTTGCTGATGTCCTGTACAGCGCTGTGTTCACTGCCATTGTTTTCTCCCTGTACCTTATAGAGCTGCTTCAGCGGCCATTTTAGGTGTGGGCAAAGGCAGCATGCTCTCCTGGGCTTCAGCTAGTGATCTACCTAGTGATCTCCTATTCAGGACACTGGTGGCCATTTTCTTGAAGCCTGAACACGTTTTTCAGTGTTCTCTAGCGGCAGCATGTGCTTGTGTGCTCTCACAGCCATTTTTCCTGTGTTTTATGTCTTTGTACTGGGCGCTGGATGGCCATTTTATTTAAGCCTGAGCACACTTAAGATCGGTTTTGGCGCTATTTGCAGCTGCTGCCACTGGCAGCATTGTTTCCTCTGCACCTGGGAGCCCACAGGGAGTACAGACACTACTTGCTGGATGGTCCTCAGGGTGGTGAGTTCGGGAAGGAGCTCCTCAGCCAGCGGCAGTAAGGAGGGTGGGACTGTCACTGTCCTAAGTCCCCTTAGGGTGGCAGACAGGGTAGGGTCATCATGGCTTCAGAAACTGGTGTTTCTTCCCCCGAAATCCAGGCAATTGCAACCGGGTCACTTGCAGACTGCACAGTGCCCATGGACACCCTAATGGCAGGTCCTCAATTCGTTAGTTGCCAAGAAAGAGGTGGTGCGTGGGAAGAAAGGTGCAATAAAGCGGCCCCTGTCCTCTGGGGAGAGCTCTGACGCAGACTCGGATCCTGCTGAAGCTGGTGACCTCTGCTCTGTCTTGTCAGAAGACGCTGACCAGGACCATTCGGACAGTGAGGATGAGTCCCTGTCCAGGTCCGTGCGTGACAAAGTGCTTGTTGGAGCACTTATCACAGCTGTGTGTGATACCCTGAAGATTCAGCAGCCAGCAGATCCCTCTGCTGATGTACCGGTCCCTTTTGGGTCCCGCAAGCCAGCACGTTCACCTGTATCTGACTTATTTTGACAAGTTCATTTACAAGGAATGGGGTCGCCCGCAACGGACCTTTTCGGTCCTCAAGTACATGGCCGTGCGTTACCCTTCTGAGGAGAGCCTTCTCAAAAAATGGTCGGCTCCTCCGGTCGTGGACCCCCCCCCCCCCCCCAGTATGAAGGTTAAATACAGTAACCACGATCCCGGTTGAGGGGACTCCTGCATTCAAGGATCCCACGGACAGGAAAGCCGAGGCAGTGGCTCGTTCCTTGTTTACGGTTGTGGGGTCAGCCGTGCGACCACTACTTGACACCACACGGGCAAAACTTTTGCACCGCAAATTGGGAGAGCAACAGGCTTCTCCTGTCTGCGTGGAACTAGCAGACCAACTAGTGCAAGGCCTTAAAGTGGTTGTAAACCCTTAAAAACCACTTTGACCTACAGGTAAGCCTAGATTAAGGCTTACCTGTAGGTCCAAGAAATATCTCCTAAACCTATACGGTTTAGGAGATATTTGCCTGAAGACAAGCACCGCTGTCTACGGCGCATGCGCCGCAGACAGCGGCGCGCACTGAGCGCGGCATTTCCAAAAACGGAGCTGCCGCGCGTGTCTGCTCCCGTGCGCATGCGCAGGAGTGACGTCATCGCGGCTCCGCCGAATGACAGTGGCGGAGCTGCGAGACCCCACCGAAAAGATGGATGCACCGGACTACAGGGGACAGCGGTGACATCGCTGGCTCCTGTGTCAGGTAAGTGACACATAATGGGCTACTATGCGATGCATAGTAGTCCATTATGCTTTGCCTTTGCAGGGAATGAAAGAGGAAGTAAACCCATTAGGGTTTACTTCCTCTTTAAGTACATCTGTGACACAGCCCTGGATACTCTCCCTCTGTTATCCAGGGCTTCAGTGTCAGCTGAGGTGCCTGATTTGGCTAAAATGCTGGTCTGCTGACCAGGCATCCAAAAAAGCCCTGACGGATATTCCCTTCGTTGGCGACCGGCTCTTTGGATGACATTATTAAAAATGCCACTGGTGGTAAGAGTACATTACTCCCACAGGCCAGGAAGGCTAATAGGCCACACCGTAGGTAAGGGCCCTCTTTTTCCTCTCACAAAAGGCTTTTTCTTCGTCCTGGAGCTTTGGCAAAATGTCCCCAGCCCGAGAAGACAACCACGGGCGGACAAAAAACATCCCAGGAACCGCAAGCCTGCGAACAAAAGTGCTACCGCATGAAGGTTTGCCCCCACCTATATCTCGGGTGGAGCGGTCATCTTCGGGAGTTTGCAGCCCGGTGGTCCTCTCGGTTATCCGACCAATGGGTCTGTGGGTTCCTCAGGCTACAAGATAGCTACAACATAGTTTCTCTCTTGGCCGCCAAACAGATTCTTCCCTGTCCAGCATACCTGTATCCCCAGCTCACCGGGAGGCCCTCTTGGGGGCAGTAAGGGACCTGCTGAGTCGCGGGGTGGTTGTACCGGAATCGGAACGTTTCCAGGGATTCTACTCAAATCTGTTTGTAGTTCCCAAGAAGGAAGGGGTACGTGCAATCTTGGACCTAAAAGCCCTCAATCACTTTGTAAAAGTGCAGAGGTTCAGAATGGAATCAGTTTGCTCAGTAGTCGCTGCACTCCATCAAGGGGACTCCCTGGTGTCCCTGGACATCCAGGATGCGTACCTGCACATACCCATATGCCTTCGGCCTCAAAAGTTTCTGCGGTTTGTAGTCGGGGAAGCCCACTACCCATTTGTGGCGCTTCCTTTTGGTCTGGCAGCCCCCCGAGTCTTTACCAAGGTAGGTTTTGGTTCCAGTTTTGGTGTTGCTATGGCAACGTGGGACCGTGATCGTGGGATAGACTATCTCCTCCTGAGGGCATCTTCTGCCTCAGAGTTAGAGGAGGATGTGGCGATCACCATGGCTGTTGAACCTAAAGAAGTCGGTGATTGTACCGACCCAGCGTCTGGAGTACCTAGGCTTGCTGCTGGACTCCATGGAAGCGAGAGTTTCTCCCTTCAGACAAACTGCAGACTCTCAGATCCATGGTAAAACTGCTTATGAACCGCAAGTGGTCATCGCTCCGCTTTTGCATGCGAGTCCTGGGTCTCATGGTAGCCTCTTTCGAGGCAGTACCTTATGCCCAGTTCCACACCAGAGTCCTGCAGAAGGAGATTTTGACAAAATGGGATAAATCTCAGTTGTCCCTGGATCGACAGATCCAGGTGAGCCAGTCAGTCAGAGACTCACTGATTTGGTGGCAGAGGTCCCCGGTGATTCAGTCCAGGAAATCGTTCCTGCCTCTGAAGTGGACAGTGATCACAATGGACACCAGCCTATCTGGCTGGGGTGGAGTGATGGGGGTTCAGTCGGCTCAGGGCCTCTGGTCAACAGAAGAATCCAAGTTGCCGATCAATCTGCTCGAATTGAGTGATCAGGCTATGCCTCTCCACATGGTCGATGAGAATTCAGGGGCATCCTATCAGGATCCAGTCAGACAATGCCACGGCTGTGGCATAAGTCAATCACCAAGAGGGACCAAGAAGCTCAGCCGCTGCACGGGAGGTCGCTCACATACTTCGGTGAGCAGAGCGACACGTACCGGCCCTGTCGGCCACCAGGAGTGGAGAACTGGCAGGGGGACTATCTGAATCGTCAGATGCTGGACCCAGGAGAATGGGCGTTGCATCCAGAGATATTCAGGTTACTGTGCCTGAGGTGGGGCACACCAGACTTGGATCTTCTGGCCTCCCGTCTCTATCGGAAAGGTGCCAAGATTTGTGTCCAGGACAAGAGATCCATGGGCCGACGCGTCAAACGCGCTGGTGGCTCCGTGGGATCAGTACCAGCTGATCTACACCTTTCCTCCAACTGAAGCTGTTGCCACGCCTGCTTCGCAGGGTGGAAGCTGAGGGGATTCCAGTAATACTGGTTGCTCCAGATTGGCCTCGGCGTCCTTGGTACGTCTGGTGGCAGACGCTCCCTGGCGACTGCCATAGCGAGAAGACCTTCTGTCTCAAGGTCCGATTCTCCATCCTGCTTTAGCATCACTGGCTTTAACAGCATGGCTGTTGAGAGCCAGGTGTTGAGGAACCGGAGTCTGTCAGACTCGGTGATCCCAACTATCTTGAGAGCACGAAAATCTTCTTCCCGGAAGATATACCATTGTACCTGAAAGGCCTACATCTCGAAGTGTGAGGAGAAAAGATGGCATCCGCGCTCCTTTTCTATATCCAGGATCCTGCTGTTTCTTCAGCAAGGAGTAGACCAGAAATTGGCGTTAAGCACCATTAAAGGGCAAATATCAGCCTTGGCTGTCTTTTTCAGAAACCCCTGGCGTCTCACTCATTAGTTCAGGGGGGTACAACATGTAGTTCCTCTGGTGCATCCACCGTTACCCCCATGGGATTAGAACCTGGTGTTATCGGCGCTTCAAAAACCGCCGTTTGAAAATATCAGGGAGATTCCCCTGTTGACTCTTTCCCAGAAGGTGGTCTTTCTAGTGGCCATCACATCGGCCAAGAAGGTTTCGGAACTGGCAGCCTTGTCTTGCAAGTCGCCCTATTTGGTGGTGTTACGGCCGCATCCGTCTTTTCTACCAAAAAGTGGTCTCGGCTTTTCATATTAAAGTGGTTGTAAGCCTTCCCCCACAACTTTGTCTCATGTAAATCAGCATAAAAAACCCTAATGAACACTGCTTGTACATATCTCCTTACTTGCTTAGTATTGTTGTTGTAATCCTTGTTGTTCTGTAGAATGAAGTCACTGAGCATGCCCAGATCTCCCCTGATTTAAGGCACACTCTGTCTTATCTATCTGTTCTCAGGACTTCCTAAGGCACACAACACTGAACTCTGCTAATCACTCAGCGCTTCCTCCTACACACCATGTGACATCACATACAGTCAAGATTGCAGTAATGGCCAGGTTTAATCAGCTGATTAAGTCTGACAAAGGCAAACATTAGACATTGGCACAAGTAAATACTATGAAATAAACAAGTAAGCTATGAACAGGGAAGCAGGGTTGCCAGAGAAACGTTGGATTGAGAAGGAGGCTTGGTTAACAGTACAGGAAGTGCTCAATGTAAGGGCGGAAATACACTCCACTGTGGACTTAGAAAACAATACTTAAGATGTCGCTGCCTATCCCCTGGAAACAAGTTTTTTAAAGTTTATTTAAACTGTAAGTAATATGCGATTTGGGCTGGATTACAGTGGCTATAGTCTGATTATTATAATGGACGAAATGAAAAGAAGCATCAGAGTGGGAGAGTTTACTTCCTCTTTAATGAGGACATTGTATTACCATCTATCTGTCCTAAGCCGAAACACCCTAAGGAGGTGGCCCTTCACGCTCTGGACGTGGCTCGGGCGCTGAAGGTGTATTTGTCTACTACTGCTCACTTTCGGAAGTCAGACTCGCTGTTTGTTTCTGTGGCTGGTCCCAAGAAAGGCATGGCGGTCTCGTCGGCCACCATTTCCAGGTGGGTCAGACAGATAGTTGTACAAGCCTATGCCTTGAAGGGGCAGGTGCCCCTCTTTCCAGTCACGGCCCACTCCACAAGGGCAATCAGAACATCTTGGGCCTTCCAACACCAAGCATCTGTCGCTCAGGTGTGTAAGGCGGCAACCTGGTCATCTGTCCACACGTTTACCAAGTTCTACCAAGTGCATCGGCTGAGGCCTGTTTTGGCCGCAAACTCTTGCAGGAGGCCGAATAGTTGCAATTGAATATGCAATATATTTCCTTTTTTCCTGTTTTTTTTTCATTAAAAACACAGTGCCGTTATGTTAATACGCTGTTGCATTACATTCCGCAGTTTTTTGTGCGTTTGTGGGTAGTCACTCCTGTTGAGGGTACCCTGGTTTGGTGGTGGATTTCTCCACGCACTTTTGTGGGTAAAGTTTCACTAGTTCCCACTTGCCATGGTGGATGAAGTTTTTATGCTGTTTTGCCACCCCTCATTTGGCACTGCTTGGGGGCGTCCCAATGGTTAAGAGAGGAGCTGTGTCGGTCGGTGAATATAAGAGAAAATAGGATTTTTTGTACTCGCAGTAAAATCCTTTTCTCTGTAATTCACTGACCGACACAGCACCTGCCCCTCCTTTTTATCTTTACGTTATACTGCATGTTGACGTACTGGTGACTGCATGGCAGGGTGGAGGGTTGTTGCTCAAGGGACCCCCCCCCCCCTCCCCCGGGCGGAACTAAGAGTTCTGAGTGTTGTATTACAACTAATGCCTAGTATCTCCTAGTGATAGGGCACAACAACCCAATGGCTAAGAGAGGAGCTGTGTCGGTCGATGAATTACAGAGAAAAGGATTTTACGGTGAGTAAAAAAAATCCTATTTATAAAATTTACTGACAAACTAATAAACTTTTTTTTCAAAGTTTTTGATCTTTATTAAAAAAAAAAAAAAAAATCCCAGCAGTGTTTAACCACTTCACATATGACATCCACAGGAGGGATCTCCCATCCTGGGCGGGCGTCATATGACGTCCTGGGCTTCCCGGCCATCTGGGGGGTGTGTGCACGCCCTTGCTGCGTCACTTGGGACTCGATGCGCCCGGAGGCCTCAATGTCCGCCGGGCATTTGCGATTGCTCGTTAACAGATCAGGACCATGGATCTGTGTGTGTAAACACACAGATCCATGTCCTGTCAGGTAAGAGATGACCGATCATGTGTTCCCAGTACAGAGGAACACCGATCAGTATCCTCCCCTTGTGAGTCCCCACCACTTACAGTTAGAATCACTCCCTAGGACACACAGTTAACCCTTTCATCACCCCCTAGTGTTAACCCCTTCCCTGCCAGTAATCAATGCATTTGTATAGCACTGATCTCTGTATAAATGGCAATGGTCCCAAAATGGTGTCAAGTGTCCGATCTGTCCGCCGCACTGGCAGTCGCAATAAAAATTACAGATCGCTACCATTACTAGTAAAAATAATAAAAATGCCATAAAATTATCCCCTATTTTGTAGTCATTATAACTTTAGCTCAAACCGATAAATATACGCTTATTGCGATTTTTTTTATTTGATTTTTTTTTCCTAAAGAATGTAGAGGAATACATATGGAATACATATAAACCACTTTCAGACCGGACCATTTTGCTGGATTAAAGACCAGACCACTTTTTGCGATTCGGCACTGCGTCACTTTAACTGACAATTGCGCAGTCGTGCGACGTGGCTCCCAAACAAAATTGACGTCTTTTTTTTTTTTTTTTCCACAAACAGAGCTTTCTTTTGGTGGTATTTGATCACCCCTGCGGTTTTTATTTTTTGTGCTATAAACAAATTCATTCAAAGTACGACAGCGCTGAAAGCTGAAAAATGCCCTGGGCAGGAAGGGGGTTAAAGTGCAGTGTTGAGGTGGTTAAACAAAAACTGTACCTATCCAGTGGATAAACGCACAGGGCTTGAAGGACCCTGTTGACAAGAAACTGGAGTCAATATTAAGGGCTTCCCTTTGGCCGGTGCAGCTATTCTGCAAGCTGCCGCAGCAGTTGGAGTCTGCCAGTCTTTAAGGGATCAGATCAGACGGGCCTAACCAGGAGGGTGATTCTGCTGAAAGTAGGGCAGATATACCTTGAGCACTGTGTTTTGCTGTAAATGTCTTGAAGGATTTTCTTGTTTGGCTTTCTTGTCTGTCCACATGTGCAGACTTTTGTGGCTTAACCACTTAAGGACCGCCGCATGGCAATGTACGTCAGTGCAATGGCACCAACAGGCACAAGCACGTACATGTATGCGCTCGCCTTCCAGCGGGTGAGGGGTCCGATCGGACCCCCTCCCGCTGGGTGCGGCGGTCCATTTCGCTGCAGGAGCGATCCGGGATGAGGGGATGGCCGTTGGTTTCTGGCCATCCCCTTTCGATCGCTCCTGGCGAATGAGAAGCTTCCCCCGCCTGTGTATAGTAAACACAGGCAGGGAGGAAGTGATGTCATTCTCCTCGGGGCGGTCTTTTTGACCGGACTACGAGGAGAACAATGAAAGTAAGTGCATCAAACACTACACTGACATATAGGCACACAAAACCCCCCACCCCCCCTCCCAGTCACAGTGTCACTTATTTTCTGATCACTGCATTTAGTGTCAGTTGTGACAGTAAAAACTGTCAGGGCAGTTAATGTTAGGTCCAGGGTAGCCCCCCTACCCCCCCCCCAATAAAGGTTTAACCCCCTGATTGCCCCTAGAGTTAACCCTTTCACCCCCTTTTGCCAGTGTCACTAAGCGATCATTTTTCTGATCGCTGCATTAGTGTCACTGGTGCCGTTAGGTAGCTAGTTATTTTTTTAGGTTCACCGCCAGGTTTTTATAGCGCTAGGTACCCCCATATACTACCCAATAATGGTTTTAACCCCCAATTGCCCCTAGTTAACCCTTTCACCAGCGATCACCGTATAAGTGTCACTGGTGACGCTGGTTAGCCACTTAGTTATTTAGGTTCCCCGTCAGGTTTTTATATAGTGCCAGGGACCCCCATATACTACCTAATAAAAATGTGAACCCCCTGATTGCCCCTAGTTAACCCTTTCACCAGTGATTACCGTATAAGTGTTACGGGTGACTCTGGTTGGTTAGTTTGCTTTTATAGCATCAGCGCACCCACCATTTATTACCCAATAAAGGTTTAACCCCCTGATCACCCGGCGGGTGATATCAATTAGAATTTAGGGTCAGGGTCTGCGTCGCCCCAGGCAGCGCTAGGTTAGTGCCAGTATCGCTAACACCCACGCGCAAAGCATAAACCTCCCGTAGTGGTATAGAATCTGAACAGATCAATATCTGATCTGATCAGATCTATACTAGCGTCCCCAGCAGTTTAGGGTTCCAAAAAAACGCATTGCTAGCGGGATCAGCCCAGATACCTGCTGGCACCTGCGTTTTGCCTTTCCGCCCAGCCCACCCATGTGCAGTATCGATCGATCACTGTCACTTACAAAACACTAAACACATAGGCTCCCAAAAAGTTCCCCACATGTGGTATCCCCGTACTCGGGAGAAGCAGCAGAATTTATTTTGGGGTGTAATTTGACTTATGCCCATAGCATGTCTGAGCAATATATCATTTAGTGACAACTTTGTACAAAAAAAAAAAACAATTTAATATTCCTGCAACGTGTGGCAAAATATAAAATATTTCATGGACTCAACATGCCTCTCAGTAAATAGCTTGGGGTGTCTACTTTCCAAAATTGGGTCATTTGGGGGGGTTTAGTGCTATTTTGGCATTTTATGGCCTTCGAAACTGTGAAAGGTAGTGAGGAGTGAAATCAAAAATTTGCACCCTTAGAAATCCTGAAGGCAGTGATTGGTTTTCGGGGTGCCGTACGCGGCTAGACTCCCAAAAAAAGTCCCACATATGTGGTATCCCCGTACTCAGGAGAAGCAGCAGAATATATTTTGGGGTGCAATTCCACATAAAACTATGGCATGTGTGAGCAATATATCATTTAGTGACAACTTTTTGTAAACTTTTTTTTTTTGTGTCATTATTCAATCACTTGGGACAAAAAAAAATATTCAATGGGCTCAACATGCCCCTCAGCAATTTCCTTGGGGTGTCTACTTTCCAAAATTGGGTCATTTGGGGGGGGGGGGGGGGGTTTGTACTGCCCTGCCATTTTAGCACCTCAAGAAATGAGATAGGCAGTCATAAATTAAAAGCTGTGTAAATTCCAGAAAATGTACTCTAGTTTGTAGACGCTATAACTTTCGCGCAAACCAATAAATATACGCTTATTGACATTTTTTTTACTAAAGACATGTGGCTGAATAAATTTTGCCCTAAATGAATGACTAAAATTGAGTTTATTCGATTTTTCTTAGAACAAAAAGTAGAAAATATCTTTTTTTCTCGAAATTTTCGGTCTTTTTCCATTTATATCACAAAAAATAAAAATCGCAGAGGCAATCAAATACCATCAAAACAAAGCTCTATTTGTGGGAAGAAAAGGACGCAAATTTCGTTTGGGTACAACATTGCATGACCGCGCAATTACCAGTTAAAGCAGTGCAGTGCGAAATTGGAAAAAGACCTCTGGTCCTTAGGCTGACAATTGGTCCGGGGCTGAAGTGGTTAAAGTGGTTGTATAGTACATTTTTTTACTTTTACCTACAGGAAAGCCTATAATGAGGCTTACCTGTAGGTAAAAAAAAATCTCCCAAACCTGTATGGTTTAGGAGATACTCCCCTTGCAATGCGCACAGGGGATTCTCGGCTGAAAGTCCGGCAGACGCCCGACCCTGCCAGGAAGAAATCTCCCGTGCGGGAGTGACGATATCACGGCTCCGGCCACTCACAGCGCCTGAGCCGCAGTACCCGGAAGAAACGCAAAGGGAACATGTCGGCTCCCTCGGTGTGGATCGGGCCAGATGTCGGGGCCTCGTTCTAAGGTAAGTATTTTATACTATTCTATATATTTATATTTTATAATGAGCTAGTATGCAGTGCATACTAGTTCATTATGCTTTTTCCTTTGCAGGTCAGGAAGAAAAAAAAAACTTCAGCGGGTATACAACCGCTTTAAGAACTGGTCAGCCGAGCTTTCTTGTAAGAAGTTGTTGGCAGGGTTCCCCTTCCATGGATGCTTGTTTGGTGTGGATTTGGACAAAAACAGTATCTCACAAAAGTGAGTACGCTCCTCACATTTTTGTAAATATTTTATTATCTTTTCATGTGACAGCACTGAAGAAATGACACATCGTTACAATGTAAAGTAGTGAGTGTACAGCTTGTATAACCGTGCAAATTTGATGTTCCCTCAAAATAACTCAACACACAGCCATTAACCCCCCTGGCGGTATTCCCGAGTGTGGCTCGGGATGAGATTTCAGTACCATTAGCGGTAACCCCTGAGCCACACTCTGGATCGCATCGCTGGATCCTGTAAGAGGTTACTTACCTTGTCCCCAGGATCCCGCAATGTACTCCCGCTGTGTACAGCGGCCGGATCTTCTGCCCGATGCACTGTGCCCTGGCTTCCATTCCCTGTGAGCGTTGCGACCCAGGGGGTTGAAACCGGTGGCAAATTCAAATAGTATAAAGCACAAACGCGCTGATACATTGTAATCCTATTGGATTACATTGCTAAATAAAATAGATTTGAGTTTGCCCCCAGTGCTTTCTCCAGTACCATTGCCTGCAGTTTTACTATACTTTCTGTGTGGAAACTGCAGAACGACCATGGCATCAAAAAAAGCGCACCTCTACCTCAAAAGCGGCATATGGCCTGCTGGAAAATAGGGACAGCGATACAGAATTGCTTGCAGAACTGAGTGATAGCGATTTGTGGGTAAGTTCATCATCAGACACAGAAAGCGATTTCAGCGATGATCCTGCGACTGTGCCCAGTGATGTGCAGACTTGGTGCTTGATTGACTGTTACCAGAGCACGTAGCGCCCCCAAGATTCCAATTTACTGGAGCACACAGTATCAGAGTGGAGGTTAAAAATGACACCCCCTTGGCATACCTCCAACTCTTTTTGACCGATGAGGTTCTAGAAAGAATTCTTACGGAGACAGCACAATGGTGTAGTGGTTAGCACTCTCGCCTAGCAGTAAAAAAGGTTGCTGGTTCAAATTCCAACCACGACACTACCTGCCTGGTGTTTGCATGTTCTCCCTGTGCCTGCATGGGTTTCCTCTGGGTACTCCAGTTTCCTCCCACACTCCAAAGACATGCAGGTAGGTTAATTGGCTTCTGTCCAAAATTGACCCTAGTATATGAATGGGGACCTTGGATTGTGGGCTCCTTGAGGGTAGGGACCGATGTAAGTGTGCAATGTACAGGGATAGAGACAATTGTAGACACTCAGGTTGAACTGGATGGACTGGTATCTTTATTCAACCTTACTAACTATGTAAATCGGTACCAGGAGCAACAAGCTGCAACATATCAGAGATTTGCAAGGAGCAGAAAGTGGGAACCAGTGACCAAAGAGGACATCTGGAAGTTTCTGGGCCTAATAATTATTCAGGGAGTGGTGGGGAAACCCCTGCAGAAGGTGGTATTGGACAACCAACAAATTACTAACCACTCCTTTTTTTGGCACCGTCATGTCTGAGTACAAATTTTCTCTGATAATGAAGTATTTGCACCTCGAAAATAAGAATTTGATGAGACTTCTCATTGAGCACCAAAACTCAAAAAGATTTGGGAGGTATATCAAATTATTCAGAAAAAATTCCAGCAGATCTATGTACCAGATAGAGACATCAGTATCAACAAAAGTCTAATGGCCTACAAAGGAAGACTCAGCTGGATACAGTATATCGCGTCTAAGAGAGCACGATTTGGCATAAAATTATTCATGCTATGTGAATCCAGCACTGGTTACATATGGAATTCGTTCCTTTACACCAGGAAAGGAACCAAATTCAACGACAGATTCAGTAATTATGGAATGGCAACCGCTTCAGTTCTTACTTTGAGCCATCGCTGAATCAGGGATACTGTGTAACCACAGACAGTTTTTACACTTCTCCAGAACTCTATTGCCGCGTACACACAGTTGGAATTTTGGCCAGCAAAAGGCCGATGAGTGCTTTTCGTCGGAAAATGCGACCATGTGTATGCTCCATCGTAATTTTTCTGGCGGAATTTCCTCCGGCAAAGGATTGAGAGCAGGTTCTCAAAAAGTTTCTATTTGAAATTCTGATCGTGTGTATGCAATTCCGACGTGCAAAAACTCACACATGCTCAAATTCAATTATGAGACGGAAGCTACTGGCTATTGAACTTCCTTTTTCTAGTCATGTCGTACGTGTGGAACGTCACCGCGTTCGGAATTTGGTGTGACCGTGTGTATGCAAGACAGTTTGAGCGGAATTCAGTTGGGAAAACCATCAGAGCTTTTTCCGACCAAAATTCCGATCGTGTGTACGCATTAGCGTTCCTTCTACAGAAAAAGACGAATGCATATGGGACTGTTAGGGCTAACCAGCGTGATATGCCGCCAACCTTTGGCAATAAAAAGCTCAAGGCAGGAGAAATAGTTGCCTGGCAGAAAGGCAAAATGATGGCACGACAAAAAAGATGTGTGCCTAATGAGTACTATTCACAACACCTCTAATGTCATGGTACACACAAAAGGTAGAAAAGACATAATGAAACCACAAGTCGTGATGGACTACAACACCACCATGGGAGGTGTTGGCAGAGCTGACCAGGCCATGACATTTTATCCAGTGATGAGAAAACAACAAAAAAAAATTACAAAAAATCTTCAGGCATCTTCTTGAACAGTGCCTGTGGAATGCCTTCATTCCGATAAAGAGTGACAAGCCTGTGGCTCATGCAGACTTTGGAAAGTTGCCGAACTTATATTTCTCAGGTACCCAACACAGACTGTAAATAGATCTGGATGTTGTGCTGCTGGCGTTGTGAACCCAGAACACCTGACTGGTTGTCACTTTATGGACTACATTCCACCAACGTAAAAGAAGTCGGCACCCACAAAGATGTTTGTGGTTTGCTGCTCTAAAATCGGAAAAGAAGGCAGGTTCTATTATCCTGATTGTGACTTTGTGATGTACCATGTTTTAAAAATTTTCCATACCCGGAACATTTACTGAAGCAATATGAATACTAATATTGCACCCTTATTGAATAAAAAGTATTATTATTATAATATTTGTTATTTATAGTTATTATATTATAATTTGTGATTTTGTGTTACAAACTTTATCATACTCAAAATGTCTACTAGACTCTGGTTTGGACAGATTTAAGTGAGTTATTCCTAAGAATTACAGGCCTACAATATAAAACGCAAAATTTCCATCCAAAATAATGGTACCGCTTTCAGCACCAAAAATCTGAAATCATACCGCCAGGGAGGTTATTGTCTAAACTGCTGGCAACAAAAGTGAGTACACCCCTATGGCAAAATGTCCAAATTGGGCCCAAAGTGTCAATATTTTGTGTGGCCACTATTATTTCCCAACACTGCCTTAACCCTCTTGGGCATGGAATTCACCAGAGCTTCACAGATTGCCATTGGAGTCCTCTTTCACCACTCCATAATGACCTCACGGAGCTGGTGGATGTTAGAGACCTTGCGCTCATCCACCTTCAATTTGAGGATGCCCCACAGATGCTCAATATGGTTTAGGTCTGGAGACATGCTTGGCCAGTCCATCACCTTTACCCTCAGCTTCTTTAGCAAGGCAATGGTCATCCTTGGAGGTGTGTTTGGGGTCATTATGTTGGAATACAGCCTTGCAGTCCAGTCTCTGTATAGAGATAGTCCATATAACAAAACCTTTTGGTTATGGATGCAAAGGGAGCAGCCTCAGCAACTGCCCCGGCATTCCTAGAACCCTTATTTCTTGACAATCATTAATTGGGATGATGGTACTTTTATGTGCATTGTGTCTACTATTTACTTGAGCTATACTCAGTTTATAGCTAAACTGTGGATTTACTTGTGCATCATCTTTAAAAGAGGCTTCCTTCTGGGATGACAGCCATGCAGACCAATTTGATGCAGTCTGAGCACTGACAGGCTGACCCCACACTTCAACCTCTGCAATGCTGGCAGCACTCATACATCTATTTCCCAAAGACAACCTCTGGATATGATGCTGAGCACGTGCACTCAACTTCTTTGGTCGACCATAGCAAGGCTTGTTTTGTGTGTAACCTGTCCTGTTAAACTGCTGTATGGTCTTGGCCACCGTTTTGCAGCTCAGTTTCAGGGTCTTGGCAATCTTATTATAGTCTAGGCCATATTTGTGTAGAGCAACAATTCTTTTGTTGCTCTACACTCAGATCCTCAGAGTTCTTTGCCATGAGGAGCCATGTTGAACTTCCAGTGACCAGTATGAGAGCTTGAGAACGATAACACCAAATTTAACACACCTGCTCTTTATTCACACCTAAGACCATGTAACACTAATGTGTCACATGACACCAAAGAGATAAAAAGTGCAATTTTGGGCCGATTTGGAGTTTTCACTTAGGGGTGTACTCACCTTTGACAGAACGGAAGTGTGCTGCACGGGTGATGTTTACCTACCATCCATGAGGAAGCCATAAGAAGTCTCCCAAAGAAAATTTGTTTATACAGCCATCCCTGCAATCACCTTGGTGCCCATTACTATCTTTTGCTGTGTTACTCACAGCAGTGAGGTAATTGCATAGTATTAACACTATCTGCACGGATCATCACGGATGGATCTATCACCCAGCACGTTGCACGTTTAATCCCGTGTGTCTACTGAATTGCACGTTTAAAATTTGTGTCCATTATTAATTTTGCTGTGTTACCCACAGCAGTGAGGTAATTATATAGCATTTACACCACCTGCACGGATCACCACGAATGGACTTATTACCCAGCACATTGCACGTTTAATTGAGTGTGCTTACCGAATTGCACGTTTTGATTTGATTGTGTATGGGACATTTTACACAAATCACTATTGTTGTTTGGATTTAATATTTATCTATTTTCTCATATCGTCTTCCAGGACAGCCTTTGAGATATAGGGCTCCTCCCTCCGGGACAGGAAACACGTCAAGCCAATTAAATAAAAGGTGTGGTCCTCCAGGCCCTCCTCAGTTTTTGTGTTTCCTGCCGGACGGGAAGGAGCACGTCTTGGAACTGGTAAGGGGAGCTCCTTCTCAGGGGTTTTACCTGGGGAGAGCGCCTTGATGGACCTGGCCCTTAGCACCCCTCGGTCCGAACGAAGGGAGGAGAGGGTAGCTTTCAGTCCCCGCTGCCATTTAAACGTTCGGAGAGAACGGGACCCCGATACGCGGCAATCTCCCCCTCGGAGCGCTAACCGCTCGTACCTGTCGGTCGGAGGCGGCGGGAGACGTTCGCTCTACCGACCGGCGTTCGGGTACTGTGAGCGGTACGTTCGTAAGAACGCACGGCGTCGGGGCGGAGTTTTTGCGCTCTGGCGTTCGGAAGTGCGAGAGACGCACTTCCGCCGGATTCGCGTCATCAGGGGGCGCCGCAGGACCCGTTCCAGTCCTTTGGGCGCGGCGGTGTGACTACAGGGTTGCCTGGAGCAGTGTGAAGGCTCAGAGAGACTGAGTGATACACAGGAACCATGGAGAGTGCGGTTGTGCAGGTGGACTCCGGTTCAACAGGCTCCAGTACCTCTCAGGTAAGCTTGGTGAGGGCAGACCAGGACTTACACTGGGGGGTGGGGGGTCACTCTGACCCGTAGCACCTTCCCGGGGTGGAGAACCTGCTGGTGAAGGGGGGCACTTCCTAAACAGACCCTAGAAGCACAGTGGTGTGGTCAGGGGTGGTATTTTAATGGGACCCTGTTTTTCTTTGTTTTTAGGTTAAACAGGACAGAGCCCAGATACCTTTACCCAGAAGGAAATGTGCCGTGTGTGGGGCTAAGTTAGGCACCGGTTGGGAGAAGCCGCTTTGCCCAGATTGTGTCAGTAGCCTGGTAAAAGAGGACTCGGTGACAGCTTGTCACAATGTTTTAACATCCGTAAAGGATGAGATTGCATCCACCTTCCAATCTTTTAAAAACATGATGGATAGGATGCAGGGTCCTTCTGTCTCTTTACCCAGAGCCGTGAGTATGCCTTCCTTATCCGAACCAAGTCAGGAGGAGGAGGTGGATAGGGAGAGGTTATCCAGGTCATTAGCCTCCTCTAGGACAGAGTCTACTTCAGAATCTGAGGGGGAGGAAGAGGCCATTAGATCAGCCAGATACAAGCTGTCTTTGGATGATGTGGGTGACCTCCTCAAGGCTATATATGACACCTTAGAGATCAGAGAAGAACAGGTCCAGCTTTCAAAACACGACATGATGTATCAAGGGTCGAGTGTAATGAAAGACAGGGTATTCCCCGTCCATAAGTCGCTAGTGGAGGCGATTCTGCTGGAGTGGGAACAACCGGAAAAAAGGCCATTTTTTTCAGGTAGCCTTAGAAGGAGGTTCCCTTTTGAATCGGATGCGGTGCATCCCTGGAACAAGGTTCCCAAATTAGACGCTCCCTTGGCTAAGGTCTCTAAGAAGACAGATTTGGCCTTTGATGATATGGGTTCACTCAGGGACCCTATGGATAAGAGGGGAGATCTGCTGCTCAAGAGAGCCTGGGATGCCTCTTCCATTGGGCTTAAACCGGCCCTAGCAGCTACCTGTGTGGCCAGAAACTTGGAGTGTTGGCTTACACAGTTACAATCACATATTTCTGCAGGTACTTCTAGGCAACAGCTGTTGAAGTCCTTTCCGCTACTGTTTAAAGCGGTGGGCTTTTTAGCGGATGCCTCTGCAGAATCAGTCAAACTGGCTGCTAGATCAGCAGCACTAGTGAACGCTGCCAGAAGGGCCGTTTGGCTTAAAACCTGGTCAGGAGACACAGCTTCAAAACTAAAGTTGTGTGGATTACCCTTTTCAGGGGACCATTTGTTTGGGCCCGGCCTACAAGAGGCGTTAGAGCGCACGCAGGATAGGAAGAAAGCTTTCCCAGAAAGGAAAAAGAGACCTGAAGGGAAACGCCTTTTTCGAAGCCCCAGGCAGCAAAACCTGCAGGAAAGGGAGGTTCGCCCCAAAAAGCATTGGACGGGTCACAAGGGAAGAGGCAGAGGAGGTATCTTATTCAATCCTCCTCAACCCTCCCCTAAAACCCAGTGACTCCTGCGTCCCGGTGGGAGGAAGACTGGGGAAGTTCCTCCCACAGTGGGAAGCTTCAACCGAAAGTCCGTTCATTCGAGATCTTGTAAGGAACGGCTACAGGTTGGAGTTTGGTTCAGTTCCCCTCCCGAACTTTCAAGTAACAAGGTTACCAAGGGACCAAGAGAAAGCAGAGGCTTTGGCTCTTCTTCTGGGGGATCTGGTGGACCAAGAAGTAATGGTGCAGGTACCTCAGGAGGAGCGAGGCTTGGGGGTTTACTCCCACGTATTTGTGGTAAAGAAACCTTCGGGGAAGTTCAGATTAATACTGAATCTCCGTCCCCTGAACAGATTTATAAAATACAAGCGGTTCCGGATGGAGTCAATCTTCTCGGTAACCAAATTCCTGTTTCAGGGCTGTCACATGGCCACAGTGGATCTCAGGGATGCATATTTACATATCCCGATTCATCCGGAATCTCAGAGATTTCTCAGGTTGGCGGTGAGGTTGAACACGGGGGTGTTACACCTCCAGTTTCGAGCTCTTCCCTTCGGGCTTTCAGCCTCACCAAGAGTCTTTACAAAAGTTCTGGCAGAGGCACTGGCCCCATTAAGGCTCAAGGCTATAACAGTGATCCCATATCTGGACGATCTACTGTTCATAGCCCAGTCGGCCCAACAGCTGCAGAGGGACATACAGGAGGCCTTGGTTTTCCTGCGCTCACTGGGGTGGCTGATAAACCAGGAAAAATCCCAGCTGACCCCCTCACAGGAGGTCCTGTATCTAGGATACAGGATTTCTTCAGTGGAAATGAGAGTATTTCTTCCGGAGGAGAAGATCGGCAAGCTAGAGCAGGCGGTAGCCCAGCTTCAATCTGGTCGGGAAGCCCAGATCAGGGAGGTGATGAGAGTCCTAGGGTTGATGACATCATGCTTTCCAGCGGTGGCCTGGGCAAGACATCATCAGCGTCCTTTACAAAGACTCATGCTCCGTTATTGGGATGGCAACCTATTTGCAACAGAAGGCAACAGGAAGGTGACACAATTTTTTTCGGTTCACCCACAGGATCGGGCCAGGGGGATAGACGCCCTTGTCAATCCATGGATGTTTGGCCTGTGTTACGCCTTTCCTCCCGTAAGGATGGTGGCGGAGGTTCTGCAGAAGTTCCGTTCGGAAACTACGGACCTCATTTTAGTAGCTCCTTTTTGGCCAAGGAGACCCTGGTTTGCCAGCATAAAGAGATTGGCCGTACATCCTCCGCTGTTTCTACCAGTCAGGGAGGACTTACTTTCCCAGGGGCCGATCCTGTGCCCTCAGATAGAGAGGCTCAAGCTTGCGGCCTGGTATCTGAGGAACAAATCTTAAGGTCACAGGGTTTCTCAGAGAGAGTGATTAAGACCTTGTTAGAATGCCGTAAACCTGTTACTAGGGCAATTTACGCCAAGGTAGGAAAGAGGTTTAATTCCTGGTTGCGAGAACAGGGGATTGCAAGTCCCGGGGTCCCGGCAGTCCTAGATTTTCTACAAGCAGGGGTAGAACTGGGCCTATCTATCAGCACTCTAAAGGTACAGGTGGCGGCCTTAAGTGTTTTCCTTCAGTCCTCCCTTCAGCAGAATCCATTTGTCAGGAACTTCTTCAAGGCTCTATCTAGATCCAGGCCTGTGAGAATGAAGTCCTGTCCTACTTGGGATTTGGCCTTGGTTCTTAGAGCTCTGACCCAAGATCCATTTGAACCATTAGAGGGAGCTTCACTTAAGTGGGTTGTACTAAAGACTGTATTTTTGATAGCGATCACGTCAGCTAGAAGGGTCAGTGATCTACAAGCGCTCTCGGTCAGAGAGCCATTTCTGTTAATCTTAGAGGACAGGGTAGTACTTAAGACTGATCCTAGTTTTCTTCCTAAAGTCGTGTCCACTTTTCATAGGACACAGGATATTATTTTGCCAACTTTTTTCTCAACCTCAGACAAGGATGAGGCGAGATCTTTAAGTTTGTTAGACGTCAGGAGAAGTCTATTGATTTTTTTAGAAGCCACTAAGGTCTTCAGGAAGTCAGACTCACTTTTTGTTAATTTTTCGGGCGCCCGCAAGGGCTGCAAGGCGTCCAAAGCGTCTATCGCCAGGTGGATACGAATGGCGATAGTTAAAGCCTACGAGTTAGAGGGGAAGCAGGCACCCTTAGTTAAGGCACACTCTACAAGAGCGGTTTCCGCATCATGGGCAGAGAGGGCTGGAGCCTCTCCGGAGGAGATCTGCAAAGCAGCAACGTGGTCCAGCTACTCAACGTTCGCAAGACATTACCGTCTGGATTTATGGTCTGATAAAGAGCAGACTTTTGGACGTAAGGTCCTCCAGGCAGTGGTCCCGCCCTGACAAGGTGAGCTCCTTGCTTATCATCTCAAAGGCTGTCCTGGAAGACGATATGAGAAAACCGGAGTTAGACTTACCGGTAACTCTTTTTCTAGGAGTCTTCCAGGACAGCCTGGCTTCCCACCCAAAGTTGTTTAAATTGGACTAAGTGGTGAGGATGTGTATTAACATGATTGTTAGTGTGTTATGTCTTTCAGAGCCTCCCGGCGGTTCTTGGAGTAAAACTGAGGAGGGCCTGGAGGACCACACCTTTTATTTAATTGGCTTGACGTGTTTCCTGTCCCGGAGGGAGGAGCCCTATATCTCAAAGGCTGTCCTGGAAGACTCCTAGAAAAAGAGTTACCGGTAAGTCTAACTCCGGTTTTTCTTTGCACATATATATTTCCAGTTTCATTTTTTACACGTTGAACACGTGCATATATCTTATTTTTTACGTTAAAATCTATGTTTTTTTGCACTAGTTAATCACCGGCATGGTTTTTTAATTCATTGACATATATGTATAGGGATATTCTCTGATTGATTTATGCACGGTTGCACTTTATATAGCTCTATAATTGCATAATTTTAGTTTTGTTGTGGCTATTTGAATGTTTTGTAATTAGCGCATCACATCTTTATTCAATTACCTTTACCAGTGAGAGACAACTCATTTAGTGATTGCTGCTTTTTTTCATTTGCTGTTCTCGCCCTCTCCTATCTTTTCCCATAGAGCGCGGAAGTCTCTATATATACTCACTATCCGTGTACTCACCTTTGTTGCCAGAGGTTTAGACATTAATGGCTGTGTGTTGCGTTATTTTGAGGGGACTGCAAATTTACACTGTTATGCAAGCTGTACACTCACTACTTTACATTGTAGCAAAGTGTAATTTCTTCAGTGTTACATGAAAAGATATAAAATATTTACAAAAATGTGAGGGGTGTACTCCCTTTTGTGAGATACTGTATATCCAAAAGATTTCCGGAGGGAAGAGCTCTCTACCTCCTGTGAAAAGAAAGACCAAGCGTCCCTTGTTTAAAAACCTCAGCAGGGTGCTGGAGCCAGGGGCAAGCCGCAGGGCGGGGCCAGAAGATACCCTGGGTCCAAAACTCTTTTAAACCAAGCCCTCGTTTTGAGGGGACGCCCCTATTCTGTCGGGTTGGGGGAAGGCTGCTTCACTTTGCGGACATTTGGACAGCAGTGGTTCAGGACGAGTGGGTCACTTTGACAGTAACCTACGTTTACAAGCTGGAATTGCAAGGGTTTCCACCTTCAGAGGTTTTTAAGATCCATCATTCCTTCTCATCCTCCAAAAACACTTGTTTCAGGCACTAGATCATTTAGTGCATCAGGGAGTGATTATACGGGTCCCTGTATCTAAAAGGGGAGCAGGGTTTTATTCAAACCTGTTCACATTTCTAAAACCAAATGTGGACATGAGGCCCATTTTTGATCTAAGATCCCTGAACCAGTATCTGTTAATCCAGACCTTTTGGATGGAGTCAGTCCGCTTGGTAGTAGCCCTGCTCCAGATAGTATACTTTTCTAGCCTCCATCTATATCAGAGACATGTATTTACACGTACCTATCTTTCAACCTCATCAGAGGTTCCTGCGGTTCGCAGTAGAGGAATGTAATTTTTAGTTTGTGGCTCTGCCTTTCGGACTTGCCACAGCACCCCGGGTGTTTACAAAGGTCCTAGTTACCAGTACTATAAAAGAAAAATACAAGAACTACCTAGCAAAAAAATATATAACACCATGCCTCATCCCAATTAATCAGAAGAAAAAAGGAAAATGTGCCCCGGTGATGGTATGGATGGGGGTTGATGCATATACAAAGAGTATGAAAGTATTGAAAAAATAACATAATTTTATTCAAAATACATAAAAATACTTGATTTTAAAACCAATATATAGCACAGTTCATACAGTTAATCTCCTGAGGCATGACAAGAAAGAACTCTAGTATAAGAGAACATAATCAAGCATGACAGTCATAATACCCAACATATTTCAGATTTTTGTTTGTACAGTTCTTCAGGGGTTTTGAAAATATACTGTATCATGAAAATACAGTATAAATTAGTCAAAAAATATATAACAATTACATAAAAAGGGGTCAACAACATAGAACATAACAAATAATGACCGCCAAAGGTTAGAGGGGGTATGAAGGTAATCTCTCAATACTGACTAGAAAAAAAGGTAAAGAACAACTCCCCGTGGGTTTTTTTTAGCAGCAATTTGAGAGGCACAAAATTTCATAAAAAATCTAAACATTTTTATTAACACTAGACGATGAAATACATCATGGAAAAAATTAACATGGTTAATATATGAGCTCTGGTGTATACAAAAAATCTGCAAGCATTGATGAGAAAATGTATATACAATCTCTCATAACAATATGTACACTTTAAGCAGTGATTTTAACTGATCGTTCCTGTATTCATAATTCAGAGAACCATTTGCTGTATGGAAATACCCCAATGGATTTCAACCTGGGACTAATAGCGGTCTTCTTCAGGGGGTCCTTTTATTTCTGTTAATATAGCAAAAGGATGATTTAAATATTGAATTTCCATAATAACATCGATTTATAGACATCTACACTGATATATATATATTTACCCTTTCCATCAAATACATGCGTTTGAAACAGAGACTTTCATTAAAACCATCAATCTCCCTCACAGGTGATCCCGGACTCCTCCGCACCGCTAACCGTGTCCATAAAGAGCCTCCTGGGATGGGGGAGCACGATCGGAGCCCCTGTGGCACCTGCAAGCGGTCGCAAAACTCCCACCATTCAGCAAGGAGAGTGGAGGGTTGCACCTAAGATTTTATTGAATAAATTATAAAACAAAATATATGGAGTATACAAGAATGGGTATTAAGTTAAAGCATATATAGAGGAGGGCTCAGATGGTCAAGGAAAAAATATATAAATATGCATATCATTCTATATATAAATTCCAATTAATGACCAAGAAAAAGGTTTGTTATATATCCGCCTGTGTCTGGGATGTGCTACATGTGTTAAAATCCCAAAAGACATCAGGTTGTATGTAGCTCAGTCAAGTGTATGATTATTTATTAATTCAAAGAAAATAAATGATAAAAAGTGAATAAGATGTGAGTGCTGAGTGTGTGAAAAAACGTGACCAAGTGAGCGTAAAAAACAAACCGAAAAAAGGAAGGGTGCTGTGCTGAGAAAAATAAATAAGTGAAAAAATTGGCAGGTGAAAGAGGTGCAATCTGCCTTAGTTGAATAGCATGCATGAAAGTGGATAAGAAGCAGGTGCCTTAAAATAAGGTCTTATGACCAATAAGATGGAAAAACATCTCTCAATACTGACTAACCAGCCAAAAAAACATCCAACTGGCACCAAACAGGCGCAGTAGGCTAAGGAGTCCACGAGGAGCAGCAAATATCAGTCACAGACCCCTAAACATAAATGATGTATAATGTGGTATGAGTGTAAATAAACAATGTGTCCATATAAATGACTTCAGCAATAAGCAAAGAATAACTACTAGTGCAATTGGGGAACAAGATGGCGAATTGCTCATAACAAAGTAAAACATTTATATTAATGATATTGACCTGTAAATATTAACTATTGCCAAATTACCATTAATACATAGGAACAGGCAAAGCGGTCAAATACTCAGACAATATGTCATAAAGTCAAAAATACTGACATATAAAGGCATTAGCCCATATGTATATCCAGAATGACAAGTAATCAATGCCAGATAAATCCCCCAAAGCATGCAAGCTAAACATATAGGCTCAATGCCAATATGAAGCTATACATGGAAAACAATAAGATGTCGAGCTTGTTTACCTGATATCAGTGACCAGAGATCACGCTGTTCTTAAGTGTAAAGCCTTGGCATGCAGCAAACAAATGATGCTACTGCCGGGTTTAAATACTAGCTAATGTGTAAATAAGGAACACCCACAAGGTGAGGGTATCTCCAATGTTTGCTCCGCAAGAGTGGAATCGGGTGCAAGGTAAGTAACGCTCCTCTCAGCTGACCGAGGTGCCGGCAGAGAAGCGGGTCATACTGATGCTGCTCCCCCGGCGAGGCGGCGTTACCGCATCATAGGACACAATGACGTCAGATGTCGGAGCGACATGGAGAGAAGTTTCAGAATCCAGCAGATGGAATGGCCGAATTGTGCTTGACGCGATAGATGGGCAAGGCAAGAAAAACAAGACCCAAAGAGTTGGCCCGAGACAATTGAATGTCGCGGTGACTCCCCGTGCCGGGGGACACCTGAAAAGCCAAACTGATACCTGGTCAGATACCTGATGTATGCGCTGGAAAAAGGAGTATGTTTGTTTATATACCCAATATTAGAGTGGATTCACAAGAATGTGTATAAATAATATACCCAGGAGACCAAGAAGCGAAGTGAATCTGAAAAACTTCAAAACGCAAAAAAACATGCTTTAGTCAAATTGAATCAGTTATACAGTCGAATACTAGATTGTACAATAAAAGAAAAAAGAACCGGATATACAGGTACATAGACACCTAATAAGGCATAGCCATCTGATGTAAAGCCCTATAAAAAGGGTTTGAAACGTAGTACTTCATTTAACCCTGGAGGCGAGGTAGCATTGAGTTTAGAGATCCACCTCATTTCCCATTGGAGGAGAATTTTATTTAGCTCTCCTTCGCTGGATGTCTGGTGGAGTTGCTCCAATACCAACACTAAGATTTTTGGAAAGCATTTGTTATGCATGATTGCTACATGGCGGCCTAGAGGGAAATCGGAATTAGCACTTTTCATAGATGATATACGATGATATAATCTCTTCCATGACTTCTGGATGGTTTTGCCAATATAGTAGCAGCCACACTCACATTGAAATAAATAAATTACAAATGTGGTTTGGCAATTGGCATAATGTTTATGGGCAAAGATCCACCCATTGGGGAGGTGTGGGTTTTTGTCGGTATTGATATATTGTCAGTAACCACAAGCCCCACAAGGGAATTTACCAAGTGTGTTACAGGGGTCACCACGGGTAAGTCCCCTGAATTCCGTTTTGAACAAAAGGTCCCCTACTGATCTATTGCATCTAAATTTAACAAGGGGGGTTGGAGGAACAAAGGGGCCTATTAATGGATCACTCGTTAGAACATGCCAGTATTTACGCAAAAATTGCTTCACTTGTGGTTGTGTATGTTCATATGAAAACGTAGTGACTATTCTGGTTTAGGAATCTGTATCAAAAGTATTTTTTATTTTTTTCTTGCAGCATAGCAAGTCTTGTCTATTTTTATTGTTTGCTTTGTTAAAGGCTCTTTTTGAACACCTGTGACTATAGGCTCTTTCGAAGAGGTGTTTTTTTTTTTTTTTTTTTTTTTTTTTTTTTAGAGCCTTGGCTTCCCGAAGGAAATCCAAATCATTAGAACAATTTTGCTTTATTCTTAGAAAGTGGCTTAAGGGGATTGAGTTTACCAGAGGTCTTTGGGTGAAAACTGCTAGAATGCAGAATAGTATTTCCCGACCTTAGTTTCCTATAAAGCTTGCAAGACAGCACATTGTTGGGACTCTTGAAACTCTCTGCATCTATACCATTCTTAGATGTTGTGTCATAAGACATTGAATTGTAATGAATTCAATTTAAAATTTACAAAGTTGTCAAAGTGCCCAATAAATCAACTGGGCCATTCAGAGGACGAACATGTCATTGATGTACCTGCGCCACATAGTAATGTGTACGCAGGTACATCGAGAGACCCTCGTCCTCAAAGTCTTCTCCCTTTCCCCCAGGTACAGGTTGGCGTAGCCAGGGGCACAAGTGCCCCTGGCTACGCCCTGTACCTGGAGGAAATAGTGTCCATTAAAGCCAAAGAGGTTATGCTTAAGTATAAAACTCAGACAACAAGACTAACTCATTAAAAGATTTATCAAGATGATTCGCTTGTGACAAGATTTTTTTTAAGGCAGGTCAATCCTTTATTTTGCAGTATGGAGCTATACAATGTTTTTCATCAATGGATACGAAGGTGGCATGATCTGTCACTTGGACTCCATCGATGATTTGTAGAAGGTGAATCATGACGCTCACAAACGAAGGTAGAGAAGACACAAAAGGTCTAAGATATTCATCTACTACTACTGTTTTCCATAATAGACCCGTTACTCGATACGATCAGTCGCCTGGGAGGATCCACGTTATTCTTGTGGATCTACTCTTCTTCATATTTTTATGGACACATTGGTTATTTACACTCATACCACATTATATATTTACGTTTACGGGTCTGTGACTGATATTTGCTGCTCCTCATGGACTCGTTAGCCTACCGTGCCTGTTTGGTGCCAGTTGGATGGTTTTTGGCTGGTTAGTGTCAGAAACCATGAATCAGACCGAGACAGAAGTACAATTAAATCACACTTGTTTATTAATAAAAATAAAAAGGTAAATAGAGTAAGCGTAGTCAAAGCATAGCCAGAGTCCAATAACCAGATCGGGTAATCAGCCAGGCCAGAAGTCAGGGATTCAAGTAGAGCAACAGCTAGCAGGATAAGGAGCCAGAAGGGATGTCAGTAACCCAGTCTTTAGACAGAACTGCAGGAGATGGTTTCTTATGATGTCACCAAGGCGAAGGCAGCTCTGAAGTGAGCTAGACAGCTTTAAGTAGGCAGGTCAGACGAGCTGGATAAGGAACAGCTGGTGACTGTGGAGAGAGATGAGAGCTGGCAATTAGCCGACAGCTGAGCAGCCAGCCCAGAGAATGAAGGGCTAAGCCAGCCCTGACAGTTAGTATTGGGAGATTACCTTCATACCCCCTTTCTCCCAGCCCCCATTCCCTTTTTGGGTTTGGCTATATAATAATTTTCAAACAATATAGCAGTCAAGTCCTGGTTACCAACACCTGCCAGAGACCGGACTGTTAAGTGATATTTGTCAATCCAATCTAATATATTCTATCTATGGCACAGTCCTCATATATGAAAATTTTTTGCTAAGTCCTCTAACCTTTGCCTGTCATTATTTGTTATGTTCTATGTTGTTGTCCCCATTTTTTTTGTAATTATTATATATTTTTTGACTGATTTATATTCATGTATTTCCATGATAGATGATGCAGTATATTTTCAAAAGCCCTGACGAAGGAACTGCACAAACAAAAGTCAGAAACATATTGGGTATTCTGACTATCATGCTTGATTATGTTCTCTTATACTAGAGTTCTTTCTTGTCATGCCTCGGGAGATAAACTGTATGAACTGTTCTACATATTGGTTTTAAAATCATGTATTTTGAATAAAATTTTTTTTTCAATACTTGCATACTCTTTATATATGCATCAACCACCACCCATACTATCCCCGGAGCACATTTTCCTATTTTCTTCTAGTTACCAGTACTAGGTCTTTTAAGGGTCCAGGGAATCTTGGTGCTTGGATGACCTCCTGCTCAGAGATCACTCACTGTAGGCCCTAGAACAGAGTGTAGTGGGGTATTTAGAAAACTTGGGCTGGGTCATAAATACTGAAAAGTCAGCCCTGAGGCCAGCTCAGTGTCTAAAATATTTAGGTCTGATCCTAGATGCGGTCCAGGCAAGAGTATTTTTGCCATCCTGTAAAGATTAGTGCCCTGAAGGATCGGGTGCATCAGGTAAGGGACACCAGGCAACCCTCCATTTGGCTCTGTATGAGTCTTCTCTACAAGTAGTTCCCTATGCCCAGTTTAATTCCAGGCCTATACAACAAGACATCCTGTCGGCTTGGAACAGGAGAGTGCAAGCCCTGGATGTCCTTATCTCCCCAGGCACGCTTATGCCTAAGCTTGTGTTTTCAGGATCAGAACCTGCGAATGGGAAGATCCTTTCTCTCAGTGTCTTGGATAGTGCTGGCCACAGACCCCAGTCTCTCGGGCTGGGGAGCGACCCTAGAGGGGCTCACAGCTCAGGGGAGATGGTCAAAGCAGAGCCTGCCCATCAACATCCTGGAGTTGCAGGTGGAATGTCTGGCCTATATCAGCCACCAAGATGGTACCGGGAGCTGTGGATCAGTTTGTTTGTGTTTCGAACAAGGGATCCCCTGGCAATTGGAGCAGGTACTCTGGTAGTCCCATGGAGCCAGTTCTATGGGGTTTATGCTCCTCCCCCATCTCTCTCCTTCCACATTTGTTGCGCAGGATTTGGGGAGAGGAGGTTCCAGTCACCCTGCTGGCAATTACCTGGCACAGAAGGACCTGGTTCCCAGAGATCATGAGATTGGTAATAGTCGGGCCATGGGCACTTCTGTGCCACATACTGTCTCGTCCTATATTCCACCCCAAAAACTCTAAATTTGACAGCATGGCTAATTGAGGCCAGGGTGTTGAAGAATCGTGGCATCTCAGGGCCGGTGATGTCTACCCTAGTGAATTCCAGGAAAGCAGTTACTAGGAAGAGCTACTATAAGGTCTGGAAGACTTGTATTGCTTGGTGTGAAGCCAGAAAATTGCATCCTCGGAAATGCGTGAGAGTTCTCTCTTTTCTACAGTTGGCTGTGGAAATCAGATTGGCTTTGAGTACAATCGGGTCAGATTTCGGCCTTGTATTCTTCCAAAGGCCTTTAGCTTCCCATTCTCTGGTCTGAACCTTTATGGAGGGGGAAACTTGTTTGCTTCCCACCATAAGGCCACCCATGTGCCCTTAGGACTTTAATCTGGTGCTGTCTGTGTTACAGAAACAACCACTTGAGCCTATCAAGGGAATTCCATTAGTCTTGTCACGCAAACTAGCCTTCCTGATGGCCTTAACCTCGGCTAGAAGGATGTCTGAGTTGGCGGCCCTTTCATGTAGGGAACCATACTTGATCCTTCACTACAAGGTTGTGTTGCGTCTTAGTCTTAAGCCCCATACACACTATGAGATTTTCTGACGATTTTTGTCTTCAGATTTACCAAAACCATGTAGTGCAAGGGCCTGCCTGATTACATACACTTTGAAACTCCTAAGGTTTGACTTCATATTATATGGTTTTGGTAAATCTGAGGAGAAAAATCAGCAGAAAATCTGATAGTGTGCATGGGGCTTTATTGTGTCGTCTTCTTACCAAGGGTGGTGTCAGCCTCTCATTTGCATCAGGACATTGTTTTGCTTTCCTTTTTTCTCTCCGCCTTGTTCAGCAGAAGAGAGATGACGTATTCTTTGGATGTAGTGCAGGTAGTCAGAGTTTTTGTCTAGATCTGCAGAGATCCAAAGGATCAGACTCCTTTTTTTTATTTTGCCAGAAGGACCCAAGGAAGGGGCAGGCAGCTGCCATTGGGTCTGCCAATTGGTCATTCAGGCCTATGGCCTGAAACATAAGGCTCCTCCCTTCAGGTTGAGAACTCATTCTACCAGGGGTGTGGGAACCTCCTGGGCTTTTGGCCATCAGGTATCTGTGGCTCAGATTTCACAAGATTTTATCAGGTGAATGTTAGAGCAGCCAAGGATTCGGCTTTCGGCCATAGTGTACTGCACATGCTCAGTTTGGCGTATATTTGTAGAGAGGTTGTTTTTTTTTGGGAGGGTGCATGTGATCAGCACAGGACCGGGAGTCATGCAGTCTCATAGGACAGTCAGAGGAGAAAGTAAACTCCTCCTACAAGCTTTAGCCAGTGCTCAGCCAGACACTGATAGAAGTTACAAGACTGCTGATGAGAAGATATTTAGCAGTTTAGACTTACTAAAATAATTGCTCTTCCATGTACTGTGGGAGACCAGATATAGTGAATGGAGGGTCCTGGTTTTAATTCCACTTCAAAACATTCTTTACCACAACACTTCAAATTCCTGATTTGTGCCTGCTGTACCATGTACTTGTATGAGAAAGTATCCTGTTCTCTTGGTATTGATTGCTTTATGTGAAATCCCTGGTGTTCCTGCTAGTCCCCTTGCATTCCTATTAAAAACTGACCACAATAACCACGAGAATACACCATGGTCAATTCTCTAGCTGTGCTGGGAACTCAATGTGCTCTCCTCCAATGATCAGACTTGTCCTTACACACTCCCACTGCATAGCCATTCACTGGCAAGCTTACTGTACTGCTGCTTCTCTCTCTCCCCCCCCCCCCCCCCCCCCAAGCTCTTATGCAGCAGAAAACAGAGGGAATGTGATCAATTATAAAAAATGGAAAAGGGTATTCAATTTTTTTTTCTTTATCTATACAAAAATGTTTCCATTTTAAACGGAATGGGTTGTTTTGAAAGGTGATCGTTTACATGTTTTATTTTGCAGTGAGTGGGGTGGTACAATATTGCAAAGTAACAGGTGATTAAACTGCTTGCATTCATTTATTTTAAATGTTACTACATATAATGAATCAGAGTTACTGATTTGTAGAATTTCACAAGGAAAAAATGCCAAACTCACCAATTTGTTTTTGTTTCTCCTTAGAACCATAATGATTCAGAAGCATGACCAGCTGACTGTTGCTGTCCACAAAATGTCCTCCTAAAGCTTTCTGTGTGAAGACTGAATATGACTCTCCACCTTATACTGGCTGCTGTTTCTGAAGCATTAAGATTATGGCAGCAACTCCACTGATCTATATATTTACAATTGTCATAGTGTAGGTGGGCTATTTTATAGCAGTGTTACTTTATGAATATGAATTAAAGTGGAACTTCAAGCAAAATATTTTCTCTAGTCCCTTTTACCCACTTTTGATTAAACATTTTCATAGGTACAGCATCTGGACACACACATTTTGGTATGTTATGCTTCTTTCTGTTCAACAGAAGCTGGTCTGACTGCCATACTAAACCAGCATTCAATCAAGGCATACAGCCAATGACCACTGTCAGAATACAATGGCACAGCGGGGGGGGGGGGATCCCTGCATTTACATCACTTGTGTGGATCTGTCAGTGTTTTTTTTTCTGTTCAACCCGTTGGTTGAATGAAAAAAAATGTGCATGTATACCCTGCTTCAGGGTAAAGTTTCCAAACAAACGAGGACAACAATAAAAATCTTGATAGATGTTCCCCTAACTGTTCCCCAGTTTTGCCAAGACTAGAAGAAAGGATTTGTCTGGAGGAAGTGCAGCATAATGCAAAAATTACACATTGGTATATGGCATAGTGTAATTATATTTATATATATATATATATATATATATTATTATTACTGAGTTTTTACATTGAAAAATGCAAGTCACCCCCCCCCCCCTTAACTAAAGATGGATCCTTTCCCTGATCATATGTTGTCCTTTGAAACATTTACCGTATTTTTCGCTCCATACGATGCACCTAGGTTTTAGAGGAGGGAAACAAATGCATATAAATGCCTGCGTGATTTACAATGCCAGGCAATTTCCATGTGAATGCCAAACCTGTGGGGATTAATTACAGAACAATACCTTGTGTTTCTCTCCCTCTAGCAGCTGAAGGCAGGAGAGAAACAGGCTTTCAGCTGGGGCTGAGAGCTGCACAGGGGATTTTTCTGCCTTGGAAACAATCCCCCTATCAGCGGCTCTGCTGGTCAATATTTGCTCTATAAGACATTGTCCCCATTTTGGGGGGGGGGGGGGGTGTCGTATGGAGCGAAAAATACAGTACAACTATTTGCTCCTAAGCCTGAAAGCTAAAAGCCTCTGTAGACAGTTAAATTACCTATGTATTAAAATTGTTATATCTACCAAAGGGTTTTCAGTTCTGCACAAAATATTAATTCAGGCACATCCAGGTCATTGACCTGCCAGCAGATTATATTGCAGATGAGCAGTACAGCCTGGTCAGTGAGTGATTGAGACAGTAAAGGTTCAGAAGCAAATTGATTAACTTTATGCAGCACGTGGATAGCAGTAGCGACAGTATGCCTTTTAGTACTCCTGTAAACTGGATTCAAAATTAATATCAAGAATGATGTGTTCCTTATTTCTAACTTATGCTACCTGCGTGCATGCAAAATTTTTTATGTAACAGTTTTTTATCTTCGAAGACTCTATATTAATATGAGGAAAAGTCTGTCGACAAACCCCTACAGAACAGAAATCCTTTCATACACCTTAACTTATTAAAGAAACTAGACATTGGCTTGATATGTTTATGCTTCTTGTACAAGGGCATAGAAATAAAGATTTTAACAGAAATAGGACTTGTCGCTTGGTGAAAAGTCGTAGAACTAAGGTAGAACTCAGGCCAGGAAATGGGTATTTCATCTGACAACTGCAGGAGAGGATCAAAAAGGTTGATTTTAAATGTAAAATAAAAAAAAAATATGTATACTAAGCCGCGCTAACTTATATAAACATCAAATAGTGCAACAATTAAAAAATCGTGAACAGTTAATATCCTCTACACATAAAATAGTGTACCCTTGTGTATTAGATAGCAAAAACATATATAGGTTATAAATACAAAACACTCATTCCTTGCAGTATAGAATCACATAACATATACCTATATGAAAAAAACTCTGCACAAAACACACACCCAGTGTATGAACAGTGAGTCCAAGTGTATAAGTCACAGTAGACTACTTTTTATAGAAAACTGTGAACAAAAGTCCTCCACAAATGAAACATAAAGATTCAGAAAAGATCCATTACTGGGTCCATTGCAATAGTGCTTGAGCCACCACCGAAACACAATTAAATTTGCCGCTTACCAGAAGGGCATGACCCCCCACTACAGAGGGTCACAGAAGGCCTTTAGATATGAGCACGTCTTCCAGCCTGGCGGGGTCCTTAATGCTCTCCCTGCATCACCACTCCATATAAGGGTTGTAAAGTAAATACTCCCAGGGGTCTTTCTTGGAGATCCAAAAGGACTCAGGGTGGAGACATCAAAGCCATAAAAGAGAGATAGAACTCCAAATAGTGTAAAACCCTTTATTACCAGAGATAAAAAAATAAAATTGCACTTACAGTGTATAAAAGATCAGAAAGCCTTGAGTCCGTTGCACCGGCCGGATGCACACACAGACCCGTTCTCCTGGAACCGTTACAAACACGAGGTGACGTTTAGCGTATCGCTCAGGCTGAGCTCCATGCCTCTTATCAGTTTGGTTGCCCTTCTCTGCACTTTCTCCAGTTCCCCGATATCCTTTTTGAGAACTGGTGCCCAAAACTGAACTGCATATTCCAGGTGAGGTCTTACTAATGATTTGAACAGGGGCAAAATTATATCTCTCTCTCTGGAGTCCATACCTCTCTTAATACAAGAAAGGACTTTGCCCGCTTTGGAAACAGCAGCTTGGCATTGCATGTTGTTATTGAGCTTATGGTCTACCAAAACCCCCAGATCCTTCTCCACTATGGATTCCCCCAGTTGTACTCCCCCTAGCATGTATGATGCATGCATATTCTTAGCCCCCAAGTGCATGACTTTACATTTATCAACATTAAACCTCATCTGCCACATAGTCGCCCAATTAGACAGTGTATTGAGGTCGGCTTGTAAATTGGAGACATCCTGTAAGAACGTTATTCCACTGCATATCTTGGTGTCATCTGCAAAGACAGAAATGTTACTTTTGATCCCAGACCCAATATCATTTATAAAGATGTTAAAAAGTAAGGGTCCCAGCACTGAACCTTGGGGTACACCACTGATAACCTTAGACCATTCAGAGTAAGAATCATTAACCACTACTCTCTGAATTCTGTCTTTTAGACAGTTTTCTATCCATTTACAAACTGATATTTCCAAACCTGTAGACTATACCTTACACATGAGCCGTGTGTGCGGAACTGTATCGAACGCCTTTGCAAAATCTAAGTATACCACGTCCGCCGCCACCCCTCTGTCCAAGGTTTTACTTACCTCATAAGAAGAAATCAGATTTGTCTGACAACTTCTGTCTTTCATGAATCCATGCTGTCTGTTGCTTAAAGTGTTTTTGTTCAGCAAGAACTCGTCGATGTGGTCTTTTATTAAACGCTCCAGTATCTTCCCAGCTATAGAAGTTAAGCTAACAGGTCTATAGTTACTTGGTAAAGACTTTGATCCCTTTTTAAATATAGGCACCACGTTCGCCCTGCGCCAATCCAGTGGGACTATTCCCGTCATTGAGTCCCTAAAAATTAGATACAATGGCTCTGAAATTACAGAGCTGAATTCTTTTAGGATCCGTGGGTGGATGCCATCAGGGCCAGGTGCTTTATCCACCTTTTTATTCTGTCTAAATATTTCTGGACCATATCACTTTTGAGCCATTGTGGATCATTTGGGGCTGTGTCACTATCACCCCCATTATGGACATGCGCTCCCCCATGCTCTTTTGTGTACACAGAGCTGAAGAAAGTGTCTAATAAATTAGCCTTCTCTTTGTCCCCAGTCACCAACTCTAGATTATTTTGTAAAGGGCCTACATGCTCAGACTTGACCTTTTTACTATTAATATATTTGAAGAATTTATGGGGGTTTGTCCTACTATCTTTTGCAATCTGTCGTTCGTTTAGAATTTTTGCATCCTTGATTTCCTTTTTACATATTCTGTTAATTTCTTTGTAACATTTAAATGACACTAGTGATCCTTCATTTTTATATTTTTTAAAAGCTCTTCTCTTATAGTTTATAGCTTTTTTAACTTTGGCTGTGAGCCACATATTGATTGGACAAATGTTGCTACACACCCAGCTAAGCTTTGCCAGTTCTTGAACATATCGAACAATTTAAAGGGTCATATTTGTAATTGTAGAAGTCCCAGTAAGAAAAATGCTCTACTAGTGCAAATTAGGGCAATAGTGACCACAGTGTGATTTGTATTTGAAGTGGGTTAAAGAAAAGTAGTATGTACAGTTGTGTTCAAAATAGTAGTCCAAGGTCACTAACCAGATCAATTTATTGGTATAAATTATATTTCTACATGTCAAATGGTTTACTAGTAGGTGTAGTAGAATAATAGAAACCAACAGACCCAACAATCATGGCATGCATGCTGCTGATTCTGTGTAATAGAATCATTTAACCACTTGACCACTGTGCACTTAAACACCCTTAATAACCAGACCAATTATCAGCTTTCAGTGCTCTCACATTTTGAATGACAATTACTCAGTCATGCAACACTGTACCCATATTAAATTTGTGTCCCTTTTTCACACAAATAGAGCTTTCTTTTGGTAGTATTTAATCACCACTTAATCACCATCATGGAAACTCAACGAGGCCTTGCTCCAGTCAGAAGATACTCGCTTGGAGATCCAGACTGCGTTGCGGGAGTATTTCTCTATTAATGAGGCCTCGGTGGCTAACCCCCTTACTGTATGGGAGGCACATAAGGTGGTGATTAGGGGTGTGCTGATGAAAATAGGGGCCCACCTTAAGCGGGAGAGGATGAAGCGCACGGACGAACTCCTAGCCACGATCCAGAGGCTGGAGTCTCAGCATAAGGCGCACTTGGCACGGGCTGTTCTTCAGGACCTTCTTAAGGCCTGCGCTCTCTTCTCTTTCAGAAGACTAAACAAAAGCTGGCCTGGGCCCGACGGACTATGTTTGAGTACTCTAACAAACCGGGGTCCTTACTGGCAAGGGCCTTGAGGAGCCCGCGGGCCCAGACTATTCCCCATATTAAGTCGGCGTCTGGTCAGAAACTGAACGCGTCAGAGGACATAGCGGGCGAGTTCCAGGCCTATTACGAAGGCCTCTACAATCTGAAAAGGCCGCTTGCTCCTGGCTCCCCTGATGTGGAGGGCCTGACCCCTCGGTTGTATTTAGCTGCCTCGGGTATGCCCTCCCTCCCGGGGGAGGTGCAGGATGAGTTGGAGGAACCCATTTCGGTCGAGGAGCTGGGGGTGGCACTGGCGGAGTCAAAGCCTAGGAAGGCTCCAGGCCCCGATGGCTTCACACTGACATACTACAAGACCTTCTTTGGGATACTGGGGAAGCCCCTGGTCACTGCCCTCAACTCCCTTACCGAGGGCACTTCCTTTCCGGTGGACTCCCTCAGGGCCCATATTTCCCTCATCCCGAAGGAGGGAAAGGATCCACTGTGCTGTGGAAGCTACCGTCCAATCGCACTGTTAAACACGGACCTGAAGCTCTTTGCCAGGATCTTGGCGAACAGGTTGCTCCCGCACATCCCTGGCCTCATCCACAGGGACCAGGCTGGGTTTGTCCCGGGGCGTGAACCCCCGGGACAACACCATTAGAGTCCTCAACTTGATCCACGCGGCCAGAACCTCTAAGCGAGCCCTTCTCTTGCTGTCAACTGACGCGGAGAAGGCTTTTGACCGCGTGGATTGGTCATTTATCCGAGCTACCCTGGAACATATAGGACTGCGCCACTCCATGCTCCACTGGGTTTTGTCCCTCTATTCAAGCCCTACTGCGGCGGTTAAGGTCAACGAAACAAGGTCTCCCTACTTCTCTATCAAGAACGGTACCCGACAGGGTTGTCCCCTGTCCCCACTGATTTTTATTTTGTCTCTTGAACCCTTTCTGTGCCATATTCAGTCAAATACGGACATTGTTGGCTATGCGAAGGCGTCGGGTACTCACAAGGTGGCCGCATTTGCGGATGACTTAATTTTCTTTTTAACAGACCCTCTTACGTCACTGCCTACCCTGCTATCCTCTTTGGCAGAGTATGGTTCCCTTTCCCTATTCCAAATCAATTTAGCTAAATCCTCCATCCTTCACATCACCGTAGGGGGAGATGTGGTTCGATGTCTACGGGGGGCATACCCGCTGAGGTGGGCTACAAGTCATATTTGCTACCTCGGTGTTGATGTTACCCCTGACCCGGCGACCCTCTACACAGCCAATTTCGTGCCTTTGGTGGACTGCTTAAGGGCAGATCTCCTGCACTGGCATTCACGAACGCTGATGTGGTTTGGCCAGTGAAGTGCACTTAAGATGACTCTGTTGCCGAAAATTCTGTATCTGTTACAGGCGTTGCCCATTTACCTCCCTCCCATCTTTTTCAAGCCGATAGATTCCCTGTTCCGTGCTTTTATCTTGTCGCACCGGAAACCACGTCTTAGATTACAGCTTCTGCACCTGCCTAAACACAGGGGTGAAGTTGGTCTTCCAGACGTGAGGGCATACTACAGAGCAGTTCACCTGACCAGGTTGGTGGGCTGGCATTGTCATGCGGGGGCGAAGCATTGAGTGGCCATGGAGTGGGAGGATTCTGGGGACACGATCAGGAGCAGGCCCTGGTTATCAGCGCCCCTGCCAAGGGCTATACTAGATCACCCCACATTGGGGGGTACCCTACGGGTGACGAGGGAGGCCTTTCGGAGCTTGTCGGTATCCCCGGTGCCCTCCCCTATGGTGCCGGTCCTGGGCAACCCGGATTTTACACCGGGCATCCAGAATCCCTGCTTTCATCGTCTGCAGATGGGCGACAGGCGTCGGTTATGTGACTTTATTGGCCCGGATGGTCGACTTACTCCGGAGGCAGGGATGCGGGCAGTGGAGCGGCCTGCAATTGAGGAATTTCTTGCGTAACTGTTTGAGGACGCCGGGCATCTCTCGCCCCCTCACGGAGTTAGAGCGAATCTGTCATCGGGGGGAACCGGTGCGGCACTGCCTCTCACTCCTTTACCCTGCCTTGATTCATCCAGCGGAGGGGTATGTCCCCCCATTCGTGGCCAAGTGGAGGCACCCACTTTACTCCAGATCAACAGCAAAAAATTCTCCATTTTACGCAGAAATCCTCTATGGCTACATGGGTTCAGGAGACGTGCTACAAAATCACATCTAGGTGGTATAGGGTCCCATCCGTTCTCCACCACATCTTCCCTCGGGTACCTGCTTGTTGTTGGCATTGTGGGGAGGCGGAGGGAACCATGTTGCATGTCTTTTGGGCCTGTCCCAAGCTGGAACCCCTTCTGGCGCGGGGTGACCGACACGATCGGTCATCTGACGGGTGTCTCTCTGGAGGGGAACCCTGCGGCCTGCCTGCTGCACTTGTCGGAATGATCCATTAAAAAGTATAGGAACTCTTTGACTATGCAATTGCTCAATGCAGCGAAGGCCTGCATCCCTTTGTGCTGGAGATCGGAGAACCCACCGGCTAGGGCTCTATGGTTCTCTAAAGTGAATGAATTAAGAGATATGGCTGACCTCACAGCGACGCTTCACAATAAGGAGGAGGCCTTTCGTGAGACTTGGAGGCCATGGCAACATTTCACCTACACTGAGGCTTACCTCCGGGTGGTAGCTTTGGATGCCCGTTGAGAGAGGGTCTCTGTTCTCTGGCTTCTGGACCCCCCCCCCCCCCCCGCGGCTGGGTGGCACCCACGGTCACTATTCTGCTCTTCTGTGCTTCAGCCTGCCTGGAATCTCTTTTTTGCTTCTTCTACTTGCTCTGTCTCTCTGTTCTGATCTCTCTCCATTTCTCTCTGACCCCCCTTCCCCCTGTCTTCCCTTGTAGTCCCTTTCTTTCAGAACCCCTTCCCCTTTATTGCTCCACCTCCTCAGTCCTTTTTCTTTCACGGTTAGATTTTGCCGGCTAGTCCATGTAGGATGCGGTGGGTTGTGGGCTCCCCCGGGAATGACTAGTTCTCAATAGTGCAAGCTCTGCCCGCCAGGGGCCCGGCCCATCGCCCATCTCCCTCTTCCCTTTCTTTATAAAATAACAAAATTTGTGCATCTCACTGTAATGCATGGCCATGTGATGATTACCGCTCACCTGGGTGGGATCAAACTGCCTAATTGGTGTCCTAGGTCTTAGAGGGGAATCTTGCCCCCTGTCCGGGAATGCTTCCATGTTTTGTTTAAGCCTAAGTTGGGGATGGTCTCTATATCTCCCACCCGGGTGTTACCGAGATGTTTATGTTTTGCAATGATGTATGTTTTATCACTGTTGTCCATGCGCCTGTTATTTCTTCTGGCATTCAATAAAGGAATTACAAAAAAAATTAGTTAGTGAACTGTCTGTGGTTAAAAGAGGCATAAAGAAATTTTTGATCTGGAGGTACCTAAATAGTTCTGATTGCGGTATTCTATAATTATCACAGAGGGTTGGGAAAGGGATAAAGGACGAGGAATTCAGAAATTTGTGCATCTGCAGCATATCAATTCTAGCCCATGCTCTGAAAGATCTAGGAGATACCCATACTGGGTAAAATGCAGGGTTTTTGCAAAAAGATAGTAGAGGAATATGTAATGATTGCAACCGATTTCTGAATTTGTATCTGTCCCATAGGGAAACAAAATGTTTTGTAATTGGATTACCCAACCCTCTACAATCTCTCAGTGAGAGCCAAATCAGGTTTGCCATTGACAAGGGATCACATTCACCAGCTTCGATCAATACCCATAGAGGGGATTTTTGTAGTGCATGATATTTAGTTAATGATGCTATATGTGTTGCTCTATAATGAGATGCGAAATTAGGACAACCTAGACCTTGTAAGGGCTGGCTTAGCCCTTCCTTCTCTGGTCTGGCCGCTCAGCTGTCGGCTAATTGCCAGCTCTCATCTCTCTCCACAGTTACCAGCTGTTCCTGATGATGCTATTCTGACCTGCCTACTTAAAGCCTTCCAGCTCACTTCCTCTGCCTTCGTCACATCACTTGCTGTTTGTTTAAAGACTGGCTTGCTGACATCCCTTCTGGCTCCTTATCCAGCTTGCTGCTGCTCTACTTGGATCCCTGACTTCTGGCCTGGCTGACTACCCGATCTGGTTACTGGACTCTGGCTATGCTTGACTACGCTTTTTCTATTTATTAATAAACAAGTGTGACCACTGCTTTGTCCCAGAGAGTCTCCGGACTGCTGTGCTCCAGATTTACCATTCTTCCAAGGCAGCTGGCCATCCTGGGAAGAATTAACTAGTTTGGACCATTTCCCAACAATTCTGGTGGCCTAGGCTACGGGCTGATGTTACTGCCTTCGTAGCTGCCTGTCCCGTGTATGCCCAGAGTAAGACTCCACAACACCTACCAGTGGGCCTCCTTCAACCCATACCCAATGGAGAGAGGCCCTGGACTCTCCTGTCTATATGGATTTCATTGTGGAGTTGCCCAACTCCCAAGGCAACACTGTTATCCTTATGGTGGTTGACCAGTTCTCAAAGATGTGTCATTGTATTCCACTTAAGAAGTTGCCCACCTCTAAGGAACTGGCTTCCATTTTTGCTCGGGAGATCTTTTGCTTACATTGGCTACCCTAAGGTCATTGTCTCAGACTGGGGCAGGCAGTTTGTCTCCCGGTTCTGGCGAGCCTTTTGCGCACAGTTGGGAATCCAGCTTGCGTTCTCTTCTGCGTATCACCCGCAGTCTAATGGGGCTGCAGAACGAGCCAATCAGTCCTTGGAGCAATTCCTACGTTGCTATATATCTGACCATCATAACAACTGGTCTGACCTATTACCTTGAGCAGAGTTTGCTCACAACAGTGCCTTGAATTCTGCCTCCCAATTGTCTCCATTTATGGTGAATTATGGTTTCCAACCTTCCATGTTGCCTGACCCGTTTATTCCTCAGAGTATTCTTGCATTAGAGGAGCATCTCCATGGTCTTCGTTCCACTTGGGTACAAGTCCAGAAGGCTTTGCATCATGCCAATGATAGGTACAGACTCCATGATGACCGCAGACGCCTGCCTGTGCCTTCCTACCAGGTTGGGGACAGGGTCTGGCTGTCATCTCGCAACCTCCGGCTTCGTGTTCCCTCACTGAAGTTTGTACCTCGGTTTATTGGGCCTTTCCGTATCCTTCGCAGGATTAACCCAGTGGCTTACGCGTTGGATCTTCCTCCTAGTATGCGCATCTCAAATTTGTTTCATGTTTTCTTATTGAAACCGTTGGTCTGTAACAGATTTACCACCTCGGTGCCATGTCCTAACCCTATTCAGGTTGAGAATCATGAAGAGTATGAGGTGCAATCCATTGTTGAATCCCGTAGGTTCCGTGGGCGCATACAGTACCTGGTACATTGGAAGGGATATGGTCCGGAGGAACACTCCTGGGTTTCATCCTCTGACGTACATGCCCCTGTCCTCCTCCGTGAGTTCCATAGACGGTTTCCCCTCAAGCCCGTTGGTTCTCCGAGGGAGAGGGGTCATTGAGGAGGGGGTGGTTACTGTCAGGGCTGGCTTAGCCCTTCCTTCTCTGGGCTGGCCACTCCGCTGTTGGCTAATTGCCAGCTCTCTTCTCTCTCCACAGTTACCAGCTGTTCCTGATGATGCTCGTCTGACCTGCCTACTTAAAGCCTTCCAGCTCACTTCACCTCTGCCTTCGCCTTGGTCACATCACTAGAAACCATCTCCTGCTGTTTGTTTAAAGACTGGCTTGCTGACATCCCTTATGGCTCCTTATCCTGCTTGCTGCTGCTCTACTTGGATCTCTGACTTCTGGCCTGGCTGACTACCCGATCTGGTTACTGGACTCTGGCTATGCTTGACTATGCTTTTTCTATTTATTAATAAACAAGTGTGATTTAATTGTACTTCTGTCTCAGTCTGATTCATGATTTCTGACAGACCTCCATTTAATTTAGGGAGGTAAAGTGTGTGTTGCTGTGTACGTGGTCTAGAAGAACCCCATATAAATGCATTTGCCTTTTTCTGTCTAATTCTCAGGTAATAGGCAGGAATTGGAATTGGTAAGACTCTGAAAAAGGTACAATAATTTGGGTAAGACTGTCATTTTTATTGTGTTGATTCTTCCGAACCATGATAAAGGAAGGTGGTTCCAAGATTTAAACATATTTGTTATATTTTTTAACATTGGAGGGTAATTATCTGAAAAAAGATCCAAGAGTGATGCAGTGAGGTGTATTCCCAGATATGGAATTGATTTATCTGCCCAGGTAAAGGGGAGACCTACCTTAGCTGAACTTAATTCTAAATTTGAAAGAGATACATTTAGTGCTACACATTTCTTGGGATTAATGAAAAGGCCAGAGAAGGTAGCAAAGTCATCAAGTATTGGCATTAGGGGGCATGGCTTAGCGGCTGATGTAGGAGGACGTGTGTACCTGGAGCTCCGCCGGCCATCCGTGCTAACATCCTTCCAGGCTTGTCCACACAGCTGCTTTTGGGGCCAATCCGCTCTGCTAATTACAGGGAGAACTCCGGACCACCGCTGTGCACGCCGAGAGATCCACTGCCATGTCCAGACGCCATACCGGAGGCAGAGTGCAGACAGACCCCCAGGCCAAGATGGCGCCGGCGCGAGGCGTGCAGCCAAGGATCACTATAAGGAGGCCGCACAGAAGCTCCTGTATTGGGGGAAAACATATAAAGATGCCCTGGCTGGCCAGCCCACATCCAGGGGCACCCCTGGAAGCTCTCTGGAGGCAGATGACACAGTGCCCTTGGAGGATGAAGATGGGTTGTCAGCGTCATGGCGCACAGTGAATACCCCTAAACATAATGTGCTTGAGACACAAATCATCATCCCTAATGCAGCTGAAGTAGAGCCCACATTGAGATACATATTTACTGCTGTAACATCATGTAATCAATCCATTACTGCTCTCTCAGAGGATATCAAAGGAGTTGAAGCTGAAATCACTTTTGTCCGCCATGATATGCAAAAACTTAGAAAGAAGACATCTGCCCTTGAAGGCAGGCTGAGTACAGTGGAGGATGATCTGGCGCCCATGCAGAGAGACCTAAAGTATAATTGCCATCTTACTGAACAGCATGCTGTGCGACTTGATGAAATGGAAAATCGCATGAGGCGAAATATACGCGCCTTGGGAATCCCGGAACGACTTTTTTGAAAACTGTCTGATCTCCACATTTGGCAGAGAATCCCTCTCGCCACTTTTTGCAGTGGAACATGCTCACAGGGTGCCCTCTCGCCCTTTACCTCCGGGCAACCACCCCAGACCCTTTTTGTTTAAACTACTTAACTACAGAGACAGGGACACTATCCTGTCCAAAGCAAGGGGACTGCCTGACAAAATGGAAATTGATAACTCTAGAATCTCGCTGTTTCCGGATTTTTCAGCGGAGCTGCAAAAGAGGAGAGCAACATTTTATGACGTCAAACGAAGACTCCAAGATCTTCAATATGGCATGTTATACCCAGCCCGACTCCGTGTCACTGCTCTGGGCTCGACGCACTTTTTTGACTGTCCCGTGGCGGCGCAGTGGCTAGACCAAGAAGACAACGCACTCAAGGCTGCAAAACAGCAAAGACCTCCTCTATCGTAACGAAACTTGATTGAGACAAGTCAACTGGAATCACATTTACACAGGCCCGGCGGAGGGTGAAGGACTTTATATCAGTTACCAGTCCACCAGTGCTCCATGTTATCTGTGCATGTGAAACCCTATTTGTCAACTAAAAATACTTTCTATGGGTGTTTCCATGGCCTCCCCCCCCCCCCCCCCCAGAGTTCCTGATGGGGGCTACTTCTATTTTGCTCTTACCGGTTCAGAGCCATGTTGGCTCCGTAGATGACACTGCTACAGTTTTAATTTTTTGGTTGGTCTTTTTTTTCTCCTTTCTTTCCCCTCTCCTTCAGATCCACACAGGACATTGACTTTCTACCCGAGCACCCGAAACTTCCTCTGCGACTTCTCAGTGGACTCACTGCTTATGTACTCTATTTGGGAGCCTCAGGTATTTCTGTACGCAGGTCGCTTATAGCTGTTAAGTTCAAATTACGTGTGTTTACCTGCCTTAGTCTACATATGTTGGTGTCCATGCTACTTCTATACTTGTACTCCCTACAAATGTCGGCGATTGTTAGATTCATCTCATGGAACGTTAGGGGGCTGGGCAGCCCGTTAAAAGACTGGCAGTGCTGGGGCACCTTAGGGATATGAAGGCTGGAATTGTGTGCCTACAGGAGACCCATTTTGCTCCTGACTGCATGCCTATTTTTAGCCCTAGAGCATATACTACTCGATTCCACTCTACATATTCTGCATACGCCAGGGGAGTGAGCGTTCTGATCCATCAGGATACGCACTTTTCTTGCTCCCAACAAGTTATTGACACAGGTGGAAGGTACATTTTCTTGCTGTGTAAAGTAGCTACTGTGACTTGCATTATCGGCAATATATATATACCACCCCCGTACTCCGCTGAAGTCCTCAGATGCCTTGCTGGGTTTATGGCACAGTTTCCTGATGTACCCCTGTTGGCAATGGGGGACTTTAACAATTATTTAAATTACAAATGGGATAAAATACCCGTGCCCCCCCTAGTACCCTCCCGGCCAGGTGGTGACACTCCCTTTGCAGCATTACTTGCTGAGCTTGGCCTGACGGATGTGTGGAGGAGAGCCCACCCCCAAACCAGACTGTATTCATGCTGCTCCACTGCTTTTGGGAGCTTGTCTAGGATTGACCTGGGGTTGGGGAACTCCACCTTACTCCCACTGGTAGCAGACTCTGGGTATGGGGATAGACACGTTTCTGACCATTCTTCTCTGTGGGTTGAGATGACATTACCCATTAACATTAAACCTAGGAGTTGGAAGCTTAATCCTTTCTGGCTTGCTCTCTTTCCGTTGCCTGATCCCATAGGAGACAGTCTTAAATTTTTTATACAAGATAACATAAGACTCGGCCCCGGTGGGTACGGTCTGGCATTTCTTAGGGGGCAGTTTATCACAGCCATTAACGGTATAAAAACAAACACTAAAGCATGGGAGGGAGAGGTGTGCAGAGTGCTTAGAGAGTCGGAGGCGGCCTATATCACCAACCCCTCGGAAGACACCAAAAAAGCCTGGCTAGGGGCACAATCTCTGTCTAGTCAATTAGCGCTTCAACTAGCAGAAAATAAGAGGTTTTTCTTGCAACAAACACACTTTGAGGAGGGAGAGTCCACTGGACATATGCTGGCCCTGCTGGCAAGGGCACAGGGATCTGCCCTTATGGTTTCTTCCTTGTGTGACTCGCAGGGGATAGCCCATACGGACACATCCAAGATTTTACACATTTTTAGGTCCTTTTATGCGGACTTATACTCCTCTAAGGTACAACCTAGTGATGGGGATATAGCAAACTTCCTTGATGGCTGTGAACTTCCTTGCTTGTCTTCCTCGGATGGGGCAATGTTAAATGCCCCAATAACAGAGGTCGAACTAGCTTTGGCATTGGAACAAACCCGTAATAACAAAGCCCCATGGCCGGATGGGCTTCCATCTGAGGTATATAAGCAATACGCCGCCATCTTGCTGCCCACTCTTCTAAAAGTATTTAATAATGCCTTAGAGATAGGTGCCCTACCTGACTCCATGAATGAAGCGGTTATAATAGTAATTCTGAAACCAGGCAAAGTGGCGACATCCCCTGACTCCTATAGACCCATCTCCTTACTCACGACGGATGTTAAGCTGCTTGCGACAGTATTGGCAACAAGATTGTCCCAGGTTATACAAAAATTGATCCACAGGGATCAATCTGGGTTTATACCCACACGATCTACCGCCCAAAACATTTGACGTTTAATTCTAAATATGTAAATCCCAGTGGAAAACCCTGGTAATCAGGCCATCCTCTCGCTGGACGCAGCTAAGGCCTTTGACAGTGTCGAATGGCCTTACCTGTGGAAGGTCAGGGAGAGAATGGGGCTAGGTAATGCATTTATTAGCTGGGTTAAACTACTGTACGCCAAACCGACGGCCCAAATCCGGGCTAATGCAGAATTGTCTGAATCATTCTCGCTGTTTAGGGGCACAAGGCAGGGGTGCCCCTTGTCGCCCCTGCTTTTTGCCTTGGCACTGGAACCACTTGCGGCTAGAATGAGAACTGATCGTGAGATTATTGGATTTAGAAGGCACACCGGCACGGATGTGGTGCCATTATATGCAGATGATACACTAATATATTTAGGCGACACCCAGGGCTCCCTGACGGCGACCATGCATCTGATTAAACTGTTTGGCACGTTGTCCGGCTTCTCAATAAACTGGGACAAGTCGGTACTATTGCCCTTGACCCCATTGACAGTACCTCTCCCTGCATGTGCGACCATGATTCAAACAGTAACGTCCTTTCGATATCTAGGGGTGCTGGTATCTCCCGAGGTCACAAACTATGCCACTCTGAACCCTTTGCCTCTCTTACTTAAATTCAGAGAGAAATGCAAAACCTGGTGCAAACTACCACTATCTGTAGTGGGAAGGGCAAACCTTATAAAAATGGTGTGGGCTCCGCAACTACTTTATATTTGTCATAATTCCCCGATCTGGATTCCTAAACGTTGGTTTGACAAAATTGACTCTCAGTTCAGGGAATTAATATGGTGCAGAAAGACAGCCAGGCTTAGCCTACATACGCTGCAATATAAGAAGGAAGAGGGGGGTTTGGCAGTACCCCATGCTAGGACGTATTTTCTGGCCTCGCAGCTACAGCAACTGGGTGGCTGGGGATTGGATGATCCCCTGGACCCAGTACGCAGGATGCTTGGCACCTCTGACGATCCAGACATAGCATTATCTAATCTGGAAGCAGGATACACACAAATGGACAGGGGCTCCCCAACCATCACCTTGTTAAATACCCTGTGGTCACACGTTAAGCGGTTGCTACAGATATGTGGTTTTCTAAAGCTCACCCCTATCTGGAGGAATGCTAACTATGGCAAACTTTTCAAACTCGGGGGCTTTGGCACCTGGAGAGAGAGAGGTCTTCGATACCTTCCACAATTATACAGTGGACAGGTGCTGAAAGTCCTTTATGGAACTGCAGGCAGAATTTGGCATACCACGAAGAGACTTTTTCAAGTATTTACAACTGCGACATGCGATACAATCGCAATCTTGGTGTATGCCACTTCGCCTAACGGACCATACCATGGTGCAGGGGATCCTAATAGAGAAAGAAAAAAAGGGTATGATTTCTAGAGGGTATGACATTCTCCTTAATGCAATACAAGACTCGGCCGGTCTACCGTGTCGGTGGAAATGGGAGGCGGATCTGGGACCAATGGATGTGGAGACATGGAATCTTTGCCTGGCCTCTGCCTCCTTAGTTTCGATCTCGGCCTCCCACAAACGAAGAGTTGCTGACGCCAACCGCTCACACAACGATAATCCGTTTACTCGGCAGCAGTGGATTGATCAAGTGAACAATATGCTAATTAGGGAAAAGCTGACTTACCAGCATAGGAATGCACCACACAAATTCTATACAATGTGGCAGAATTGGCTTGATGTTCCCGGACTAGCACCTCATCAACTATTAAAATGCAGACTGCTACAGGGATAGAACACATGAAACCGGCCCCATGCTCTGGGGGAAATAAAAAGTGTTTTTATTCTTTCTTTACCCAATGATTGAACATGAATAGAGCAGAGACTGGCATAGTTTCGTATTTGATAGTCGGGGGATATTTCTGATCCTATGATCCATGTGTGATGTGTGTTCTGAAGGATTGCTGTTCCTTTCTGTTTTGTTTCTTCTCTTTTTCCTTGTTGAGCCTTTACTCTTTTTGTTTTTCCAAATATAAGATATGTCATATGTGATGCACTGCCATTAGCACTGAATTGATGTTCTGTATAATTGTCCCAAATGGACTATTGGACCATGTTTGGTCGAGGATTCAGCCTTGTTGTACTACTACACTCTTTGTCTCTGTATGGCTTGTAACACTTTATTATTCAATAAAAACCTATTTGATTTAAAAAAAAAAGTATTGACATTAAGTTAGGGACTGATACTTGTGGCGATGAAAGAAATAGGAGGATATCATCTGAGACAAATTTTGTGTTGAAATCCCCCTACTTCAATACCCGTTATGGTGGGATCTGATCCATTGGGCAAGTGGTTCTATAAGAAGTGCAAATAACAGGGTGAAAGCAGACACCCCTGCCTAGTGCCCCTTTAAATATTAGATATTATCAGTATCAGATTTATAACCTGCATCTTTGTTGGATTGAATTCATATAATACTTCTGGTATTTGTTCATGTTTGAGGTAGCCACTTAGCATCAGTTGAATGAAGCACAGGAAAGCTTTGTAATCAGAAGAACAATAGCTGGGCTCAGACCCACCTGCTGTGATGCGTGTGGTTGCAGGCTTCAAAGGGAATAAGAGCGAGCTAGACGGCTCATCATTAATAGAGACACTGATCAATAGTGGACAATACAGCATGCTTCCTGAAGAATGGGCATACATGTGAAAGAATACCTCTTGGCGAAATCTATTGGATGGAAGGCAAATGGGGGTGGCTACGAGTGGGTGTGTATGTTTGAATGAAAAGGCTCACACACAGACATTGCTGTCTCTCTGTTTTCTGCAAGACCCTGCCATGTGGTGATTTTGGCCTACTCTGGGCGATGGCTCCGGCCTAAACCTCATGGTGAAGGCCCTCTCCTGGTCTGAGCCTAGCCGATGCAGCAAAGCCTCACAGAGGACCGTGTGATAAGTATCTTTCATATTCTTGTATTATATGTTCTGATTGTAAGCTTTGTGATATTGTAATGTCTTTTTAATACTTTGTTAGCTTTCCTAATTTCTTGGGAAATAAATAAGATAGTGTTTTACTAGCATGTGTGTGTTTTCATAAGTAACTTTATATCAGTATGCTTAGTAGGGTTTTATAAACTAGATAACTATGGGAAGAGACAATGTAGTAATAGTTTGTAGAGCACAGAATGTCTTTCCATCTTTAACATATGCTTTAGGTTTACTATATAGTGCCCTGATCCAGTTAGTAAAATTTTGGCCAAAACTCCACTTCTGTAATGTGTAAAGCAGGTAGGACCAGGATATAGAATCAAAAGCCTTTTGAATATCAAGTGAGAGAAAGCAGGAGGTAATGTGACGTGTTTTGGCAATTTGTGCTAAAAGAACTGCTTGGCGTACATTATTGCCTTCTTGTCGTGTTGACATAAAGCCAACTTGATCATGATTTATAAGTGTGCCAATAAATCTACTTAGACGGGATGCTAAGATCTTTGCAAGAATTTTGATATCAAGATTTAGCATTGATATAGGTCGGTAGTTAGTACAAGAAGTATCATCGGAATGGGGTTTGGGAATCATACATATGATCGCCAATAAGGATTCTTGTCTAAATGATTTATTTTCGAGTAAATCATTGAATGCCTCTGCCAATATAGGGGAAATAGAGTCTGAAAGGGTGCGGTAGTATAATGCAGAATAACCATCTGGTGCTGGTCTTTTATTAATTTTCAACTCTTTGATGACCTTTTCTACTTCCTCTGCCGTGATAGGTATCTCAAGTTATGTTTTTTGTGAAACAGTTCAGGTAGGTTAATTTGTAGACATGTGCATTCGTTTTCGTCCGAATGCATTTTTGTCCGAATTTCAGGTATTTTCGTTTTCGTTTTGACAAACGATAACGAAAGCACAGAATCCGAAAAACGAAAGATTCCGACATAAATGCTTTATTTTCATTTTCGTTGTTACAACAGTTCGATATAGAATAGGAGATTCGACGTGACTCTGACAATAACAATCTGTGTCTATAGAACCTGTGGTCGAATGTGCCTAACCTTACCTCTATTAGTCCAAGATTATATAGAGAAAATATTCGACAGAGAAAAAATATTTGACAGAGAGAAAAGATTCTGCAAGTTACTGTCCTAAAAAGTGTTTGGGGACCCGGGTCCTGCCCCAGGGGACATGTATCAATGCAAAAAAAAAGTTTTAAAAAGGACCGTTTTTTCGGGGGCAGTGATTTTAATAATGATTAAAGTGAAACAATAAAAGTGTAATATTCCTTTAAATTTCGTACCTGGGGGGTGTCTATAGTATGCCTGTGAAGGGGTGCATGTTTCTGGTGCTTAGAACTGTCCCTGCACAAAATGTCATTTATGCAGGAAAAAAAGTCCTTTAAAATCACTCACAGCTATTATGAATTGTCGGCTCCGTAATACAGAGAACACTCATTGAAAGTAATTGATAATTTTTTTTAAAAAAAAGCGTGGGGGTCCCCCAAATTCAATTACCAGGCCCTTCAGGTCTGGTATGGATATTAAGGGGAACCCCACGTCAAATTTAAAAAAAATTAACGTGGGGGTCCCCCTAAAAATCCATACTAGACCCTTTATCTGAGCACGCAACCTGGCAGGCCGCAGGAAAAGAGGGGGGGGACGAGAGAGCGCCCCTCCTCCCTCCTGAACTGTACCAGGCCACATGCCCTCAACATTGGGAGGATGCTTTGGGGGTCTGTGACCCCTCAAAGCACCTTGTCCCCATGTTGATGTGGAGAAGGGCCTCATCCCCACAACCCTGGCCGGTGGTTGTGGGGGTCTGCGGGCGGGAGGCTTATCAGAATCTGGAACCCCCCTTTAACAAGGGGACCCCCAGATCCTGCCCCCCCTATTTGAAATGGTAAGGGGGTACAAAAGTACCCCTACCATTTCACAAAGAAAGTGTAAAAAATAGTTAAATAAGACCAACACACTTTTGAAAAATTCCTTTATTAAAAAAAAAAAATTAACTCTTGCTATCCAGCGATGGATGGATGATCATCTCTCTGGGGTCCAGCGATGGCTGATCTGATCCAGCGCAGCGAATCCATCCATCTTCTGTCTCCACAGAGGAGACACTGCAGGGGAACCCCACGTCAATTTTTAAAAAAAATTTGACGCAGGGTTCCCCTTAATATCCATACCAGACCTGAAGGGCCTGGTAATTGAATTTGGGGGACCCCCACGCTTTTTTTTTATTTATTTTTTTTAATCAATGACTTTCAATGAGTGTTCTCTGTATTACGGAGCCAACAATTCATAATAGCTGCGAGTGATTTTAAAGGACTTTTTTTCCTGCATAAATGACACTTTGTGCAGGGACAGTTCTAAGCACCAGAAACATGTGCCCCTTCACAGGCATACTATAGACACCCCCCGGTACTAAATTTAAAGGAATATTACACTTTCATCATTATTAAAATCACTGCTCCCGAAAAAACTGCCGTTTTTAAAACTTTTTTTTGCATTGATACATGTCCCCTGGGGTAGGACCCAGGTCCCCAAACACTTTTTAGGACAGTAACTTGCATATTAAGCCTTTAAAATTAGCACTTTAGATTTTGAACGTTGGAGTGACATAGACTTTAATAAGGTTCTAAAGTTCACGAAGTATGCTATATACTAGCTCCGTCAAATCTTCTTTATACATTCGACAGACACCATAAGCCTTCAAAGACAGATTCGACCGTAATTCATGTGGATTTGTGAATGAAAAACTAAATAAATAATAACGAATTTCGGGAGTAACTAAATAAATAAATTTTTCGGACGCAAACGAAATTCCGAAACAAAATATTTTACTCTGCACATGTCTATTAATTTGTGAGAAGAAGGAATCTGCTTTGTTTGAATTGAATGTATTTGATTCCGTGTATAGTGTATTTAAGTAAGAACTAAATTTGTGAACGATTTTAAGGGGGTTGCTTGTATATATGTTATTAGTTTTAATTTAATTGGTTTAAATTAGTTATTGATCTGAGTGCCCTCGCCAGATATCTGCCTGGTTTGTTAGATTTCATGAAGAAAGCGTATCTGGAACGATGCAGTCATTTATCAGATGATTCTGTAAGAAAAAGATATTATTCCAGGCGTGCCTTCTCTAAATTATTTTTAGTAGTTGCATTAGGATTGCTTTGGAAAGCTAAGAAAAGGGAGTTAAATTGGGTTTCTAATTTACGTGCAAGATTTCTGCGTTCTCTATTGAGTATTCTATACTGCTGCTGAAGTGTTCCCTTCAAGACTGTGCTTCCCACAATGTTATTGGGGAAATTTATGGGCTTTTGTTGAATGTTAAATATTCTTTCAGAGCATGTTCAATTTTGTGACAATATAAAGGGTTTTTAAGTAATATCTCTGGTAAATACCATGTTTTATCTTATGCTTTAGGTATGGTTGATGCAATAGTTGTTCGGACTGCATTATGGTCAGACCATGGGATGGGGATTATATTTGATGAGAGAATCTCAGATATCATTCCTGTGGTCAGGAAAATGTGGTCAATACGACTGAATGTTTGGTGAGTAGGGGTGCAACGGATCAAAAACTCACGGATCGGATAATTTTTCAGATCAGCAAATTGAATTAGCAAAAACCTGTTCCACTGCCATATAGTCCCCACTGTAATATACACAATCTCCCCCACTGTAATATTGGCTGAGCATGGCTGGGTATGGCAGAGTATGGCTCTGTATTGGCAGGGTATGGCTCTGTATTGGCAGGGTATGGCTCTGTATTGGCAGGGTATGGCTCTGTATTGGCAGGGTATGGCTCTGTATTGGCAGGGTATGGCTCTGTATTGGCAGGGTATTTCTGGGTATTGCAGAGTAGGCTGTCAAAGAGCAGCACTGTGGACACTACAGATGAAGCCCACAGCGCTGCATCCATCCGATCTCTCCCCCTCCACTGTACAGATCAGTACAGAGAGGGGAGAGAGGAAGTGACCGATCCATCATTTGATGGAGCGATCAGATTGTAAACGGCCTGGGTGTAGAAAAATGCCCACCGCTTCGGAGCTAGGCTGAAGCCGCGGCCTTTCCTAAGGCATGTGCCGATCCGAGCGGGGTGACCCATTCGAATCACGGATCGGTGACGATCCTTATCACCCCTATTGGTGAGGGTATGGAAAGTAGGTGTCATTTCTTTTTGTTGGATTATTCTCTATCCATGAATCAATTAAATTGTGTTTGGAATGGAGCTGAGAGAGAGATATTTTAGAGTGGTTTACGAGGTGGAATATATGGTGTTTTGTCCAGAAATGGTAGGAGAACCTGGTTGGAATCGCCACATACAATGATTGTTCCCAGTCTATGTGAATTAACTACTTGTAATAGATGTGTTAAGAATGGAATTGGCTGTTTGTTAGGTGCATAATAAGAAACCACAGTTACTTCTGTGTCCAAAATGTGTCCTGTAAGGATTAGATATCTTCCTTCCGGATCCTTAATTTCCGAATGAATTGTGAATGGAGTGGCCCGGTGGAAAGCCACAAGAGTTCCACGTTGATTTTACTGTAACTCTTGCAGGCACACAATGTGTGCATTTTTTGCTTGGAGTGACCTAAACGCTTTAGTGCGTTTCTGTGGTACATTGAGTCCCTGTACATTCAGGGATAAAATGTTTAAGGGGGTCATGGTAGCTAAGTCAACAGGCAGCACTCACCCGTTGTTCCGACCTGACGATTTCTCGACTCAACCCAGTCCAGTGTTATCTAGATTAGGAAAGAAGAAAAAGAAAGATAAGTTTACATTACCTAAGCTTAATAATATAATATGAAGGTATTCAAAATGTACCTGTGGTGAAGGGTAAAACCCCCCAACAGGGGACAAGAGGCCCTCATCGAGTCCCCCCATATTAAGGGAGGGGATCTGAGGAAGACTAGGTGAGGCACGCGGAACTTCCGTGAATAGGAGAACCGCTTTGTTAAACAAGAAACAAAAAAAATCAATTAAAAAGAAAAAAAATACTTTTTGTATCGCTAGGTTGCATGTTTATAGCCCTTATGGCTTAATGAAAGTATTATCTATTTTCTGTAATAGGTTTTCCAAGAAAACTGCAATACTTGAAAGAGTAGTCTATCTAATCTAAAAAAGGTAAATGGGATATGTCTTTTATCAAGAACTTAGACTTCTCTAAAACGGAAAATTTATATCAAATACTTACAGTAATTTTCCTGTCCTGATGGATTCCATGGCAGCCTACGTATGGGTTAATCCCGCCTCTCATACCTCATAGGACCCCACTCCCATAAATCTTTGCTTCTATACAGAGACTTTGTTCTGTAATCTAGCCTACTCCAGCAAATGGGAGGGAACTCCTGCTGTCATGGAGTCCATCAGGAAAGGAAAATTACGGTAAGTATTTGATATAAATTTTCAGTTTTCCTGACAGACTCCATGGCAGCCTACGTATGGGAAATAACTAGCCATACACACCCGGGTGGGAAATTGCTGGTTAACGAAAAAAAGGTTTAATTGGCACCGTCAACAGATAAGACATGTAAACCAAAATTAACCGAAGATAAAGAAGCCGGCTCAACACAATAATGTGTCATAAAGGTATTAATTGATGACCATGAGGCCGCTTTACAGATCAATTCCCCGGAAACATGACGAGCAGTCGCCCATGATGTGGAAACGCTCCTGGTAGAATGGGCCGTCACCGCCTCCGGAGGAGCCAAACCCTTAGCTTTATAAGCCCCTTGAATAGCCTGAACAATCCAAGCTGCAATGGTTCTTGAAGAAGTCCCTTATTCTTTCCATGAAAGTAAACAAAATGATGATCAGAAATCCGAAAGGGAGCTGTGGTTTCTAAGTATTGTTTTAGAACTTCTCCAACATCTAAAGGATGAATGTTAGAATCTTTGGGAGTCCGAAAAGTTGGAAGAACAATCTCTTGGTTCTCATGAAATACAGATGTGACCTTAGGATTTGACCCTAACATGGGAACCAAGACCACGCGATCCGGAAAGAACGTCAGAAAAGATTCTTTGCAACCCAGAGAGCTAATTTCGGAGACCCTCTTGGCCGATGTTATGGCCACCAGGAAGGCAGCTTTGAGAGAAAGATCCTTAATAGATAATTGAACCATATGCTCAGGCCTTTCCTCTGAAAAGAAATCCAGGACAAAAGGAAGATCCCACTTGGAGAATCTTGTTTTTTTCTGGGGTCTGAGTCTTATTGCTCCTCTAAAAAAAACTGTCTGATAAGACGGTGTTTGGCCCAGGAGATGCCAGTAAATGCCGAAATTGCCGAAATTTGAACACGTAAGGAATTCACTGATAGGGATAGGTCTAGTCCTGTCTGTAGGAAACCCAAAATGTCATGAATCTTCGGATCACTACAGGAACCGCCAGTGGAAGAAATATAATCAGCAAACTTCACCCAAATTCTTTGATAGACCTTATTAGTACCCGGCCTTCTAACGTTCAGTAGAGTAGCGATAGCGGTACTTGGACACCCTAATGCTTCCAACTTTCCCCTTTCAAGAACCAGACCATCAGATGAAGATGGGATGGGCATGGGTGAAGAGATGTTCCCTGCAGCTGGAGATCTGCCCTGGAAGGGAGAGGAACTGGATCCCAAAAACTCAGCTGCATTAGGAGTGGAAACCACGGCCTGTTGGGCCAAAATGGAGCAACTGTCACCACCTCAACTTTCTCCCACCTGAGTCTTGAAAGGAATTGCAGGATAACCGGAACTGGGGGAAAGGCATAAGCTGTGCGAAACCTCCATTGATCTGTCAGTGCATCCATACCGAAGGCCTGGGGACAACAACACTTCGTATAATATTTCTCCAGCTTGAAATTGCACGGGGAGGCAAACAGGTCCACTTCTGGCAAGATCCCCAGAGACAGAATCCATGTGAATACCTCGGGATGGAGAGACCACTCGTTGTTGTCCAGGGAGAACCTCAAGAGGAAGTCCGCCTGGAATTCCCGGGAGGTAAACCGCTGTCAGATTTGCCAAGTTCATCTGAGCCCAGGACATGATCGGGCTTACTTCCTTCAGCAGAGAGAGACTGCGGGTGCCCCCTTGTCTCTTGATATAAGATACTGCTGTCGTGTTGTCCAGCCTTAAGAGAACCGAGGCCCCCGAAATCAGGTGAGGAAAAGCTTGAAGAGCACGGAGAGCAGCACAAAGCTCTAGAACATTCGAGACTACGTCTCGAGCTGGAAAATCCCATATGCCTTGGGCTATTCCTGACAGACACAGGGCGCCCCAGCCCCTGTTGCTGGCGTCCGTCGTTGCCGTGATCCAAGAGACGGGGGCTATGGAATGGCAATTGAGGAGGTTCTTTCGTTGAAGCCACCAGAAGAGACTCTCCCGCATGGAGGGGGTTATCCTGACAAGATGGTCCCGAGACCCTGAGTCCCACTGTAGAAGAAAACCCTTCTGAAAGGGACTCAACCTCCATTGTGCCCACTTTATCATGGGGGCTGTGGATACCATGGTGCCAATTATCTTGAGGCACTGCGAGGCTCTGAGAAGAGGAGAATGCAATGCAAGCTGAATCCTGCCTCGAATCACTGTAATTTTCTCCACCAGCAGGGAAATAGTACTCTTTACCGCGTTGAACTGGGCTCCGAGGAAAATCAGAGACTGAGTTGGATCCAAATGACTTTTTTCCCCGTTCAACAGCCAACCGAATTCCGTGAGTGTAGAGATGACCTGAGTTTGATGTATCAGCAGCTGTTCTCTGTCTTGGGAAAGCAAAAGTAGATCATCCAGGTAATGGTGTAATCGGATACCTTTGATTCTGATTAGAGCTACTACAGCCAGTAAGAGCTTCAAAAACACTTGAGGCAATGTTGTAAGCCCGAACGGGAGACATACAAATTGAAGATGTAATTGGCCCACCGCGAACAGAAGGTACTTCTGAAACTCTTTTGCGATCGGAACACGGAAATAAGCATTTTTCAAGTCTATGGAAATCAACCAGTCGCCTGGTTGTATTGACTGACATATTGTTAGTAATGTCTCCATCTTGAATTTTTCCTTCTTGATGAAGGAGTTCAGATGCGTCAAGTCGATGACTGGTCTCCAAGAGCCATTCTTTTTGAGGACCATAAAAAGGGGGGAGTAGACCCCTTGAAATCTCTCCTTGGTTGGGACCGGAATGGCAGCACCTTGGGCCAACAGGGAGTCTGTGTAAGACAGGAGTACCTTTCTTTTTTCTTCCACAAGTAGTAGGATTGTAGGAACAAACTGATGAATGGGCAGACTGTTGAACATCCAAGAATGACCTGAGGAGACCGTCTTGACAGTCCAATAGTCTTGAATCGAAGCTGCCCAGACGTGCCGGAAATGGAGTAGCCGAGCCCCTACTTGCTCCATCTGGACAAGCCCCATATCAAAAGGACTTAGAAGCCTCTCAGCTCCCTGATGTGGTTGACTTAGAGGATTTTTGGCCTGAAGACTGAGTTCTTCAGTTCTTCCTAAATTCCCGACCAGGCCTGTAACGGCGAGCATCTCTAGCACGCTCCTGTTCTCGTCTAAGCTGAACTTTCCTCTGATTAAAGAGGCGACGATCCTGGGGTAAGAACCATGATTTACCTCCAGCGGCACGGGTAATGGCAGAATCAAGCTTATTCCCGAAGAGGGAGGACCCCCCAAAGGGAATCTTACACCATGCCTGCTTAGAGGCAGGATCTGCAACTCACGGACAAAGCCACAAAGCGCGCTTCGCAGTAACCGAGGAGAGCATGACCCGTGCCACTAGGCAGATAATATCAAGGGATGCTTCTCCCAAAAAGACTGATGCTAACTTCAGTTCATGTACTGGTGAACTCCGGATCAGTTCTTCAGAAACGCTTCCCAGAGCCGCACCAACATCATCCATCCAAGACTCCATGGCTTTAGACAATGCCGCAAGAGCCAGAGCTGGCTTACAGGCCATGCCTGCAGTGATTTAAATACGCTTTAGGTCGGTGTCAATCTTCCTCTCTAGACCATCCTTGAATGAAACGGTATCTTCAAGAGGGAGTGTAACATGCCTGACCAGACGCATTAGTGCCGCATCAATAAGAGGGGCTGAATCCAGATATTTAACGTCTTCACTCTTAAACGGGTACATTTTGGCAATCTTGGAAATCAAGGAGTTCTTCCTCTCCACTTTTGCCCATTCGTCTGAAATAATCTCCCCGAGCTCACCCAAGAAGGGGAAATTCGGGCGATCCTTCTTAAGGTATTTAAAGTACTTCCTCTGTTTAGAGGGTGCTTCCACTGGATCTTCCCATTTTAGAGCAACCTTGATTGCTCTGACCAGTTGCGGAACAAGAGAAAAATTGAAACCTGCAACCGATTCATCAATCTCACTGTCCAAAGACTCACTTGGAGAGACACTGTGTCTGGAGGGACCCGGAATTACAGGGTCTGCGTCTACATCGACTAGAGCTGTAACCGAGGGAGGATTAAACATCCGATCGGACTCTGCTTTGTTCAGAGATTCTTGAATCACTTTCCTGACCAATGCTTCCACTTGCTGGTCTCCAGCTCCTCTTTCCTTCATAGCTCTAGAATAACAAGATTTAACCTCTGGAACGTGAGCTTTACAACCCCAGCAGGCTTTCTCTGAGCAGCTGGAATGGTGGGTTGAATGACGACCAGATCCAGATCTTGACCTATCTTTACGGTGTCTGGAGGCTGATCTAGAGCGTCTAGAACTTGACGTAGAATGACGATGTTGTAACCTAGACTGGTCAGTATCTTTGCGTGCCGACAATTGATGTTCAGACCTAGAAGGGCTAAATAGAGAAGAAAAAAAAGACTACAGCAAGAGAAACAAAAGTAGTTACCCAAAATAAAACCAGCAGAAGGAAATAATATTCCTACCTGCAGCGTAAGGGTTGGCCACTGGGGGGCGATAATACGTCCATAATGAAAAGTCTGTATGCTGGAGAGATTTGGAAACACCATAAGCAGTCAAAGGGAATCAATAGTAGAGCTTACTGGCGAACAGAACATACCTCCAAGCAAGACACACAGCACACTGGGAAGCCACCGTTCTCCCGCAGAGCAATCCCAACCATAGCTGTATCTGACAGCTATTTGAATGGTAGCGCCGATAGTGACGTCACCACGCCCCCGGCGTCGACCAGCGGAGTTCGCGCGCGCGCAACCGCCGCCATCCTCCGAAATCTTTGCATGTTCGAACCAAGCCTCAATCCGAACGAGGCCCACGCCTGCACAGAACGAATGGAAGAGGCGGCGGACTGGAACGCAGATGCGCTCCAGTCGCCATACATACTGGAAAATGGCAAAGGAAAAGACAAACAACACACAAAAACAGGCTGCCATAATGAGAAATAATTAAACCAATACAATACCGCCACAGCACGATCCCGATCCATCCTGACTGGGTGTACTTCACCCACTGCACGAACGGGACATCAAAACAGAGGCCTCCTGCTAATAGCAAAGGATGTATGGCCAAATTGCCGCTTGCCTGTCAATGGCAGGTTAGTAAGCTCTTCATGGCATCGCACATGTCGCTCCGTCTCCACCCGGCTAATAGCTGGGACTGCTGGAATCCATAACCACCATCAGAATCTTCGTGCAAACAGGACTGGACAGGAACTACTCTTCATAAGGTAAGCAAACACCTTGGTCCTAGGAGGAGGACAAAAAAGGAACACAGTCTCTGTACAGAAGCAAAGATTTATGGGAGTGGGGTCCTATGAGGTATGAGAGGTGGGATTAACCCATACGTAGGCTGCCATGGAGTCTGTCAGGAAAACTTTGTTTCTAAAGCCTATTTAAATACATCAACCCTAGAAATGATATCTTTTCAGTCATGAATGAGTCTCCTTATTCGTTTAATGATAATATTATGCAACTCTAGGTGGCAAGTAGTAAATAAGGAGAGCTCTTTTAACCATTCTATTTAGGTAAAGAGAAAAATAAACTTTTTTCATATATTGGCGTTAGCTGATGAAAATTATGTTCCCATACGATTGTGCTCAGAATATTCAGGTTTAACCTTAGTAGGGGATTTCCCCTGACCCATAATGTATTGTATTCATAGGATACAGGTGCAGGCTGCAATTTTGGGTCAAATGAGCATAGTTAATGAGTTCAGTATATTATTGTTCCTCTGGGAACATATCTCCCATATTAGCTTATAACTGTATTTCTTAAAGAATAGCCTGTCAGTCCATTGGATCTTCTTGGCCCTGTGGGGGGGAAACATAGCAACCCCTTTTATGTGTGTGATGAACCCCATTTTTCCTGGTTGCATGGGATGAGTTAGGTAGGGAAGAGGTAGATACTGTTCTTCTACGTGAGGTTGTATCTGCAGATGTTCCATCGATCAATTTAAGGTCAAATAAGGCTTGTTGAAGTTCGTTCGGTGATCTACACATGTGTTTGGTACCTTTGTAGCTGGAGCGTATGGAGAATGGAAAACCCCATTGGTATGTGATGTTATGACGTTGTAATTCCATTAAATATGGTTTCATGGAACGTCTTTTAGAAATGGTTACTTGAGAGAGATCAGCGAAAATCTGAAAATTGTGACCCTCGAAGGTTAGGTTGTCTTTCTCTCTGGCTGCAATTAAGAGTTTTTCCTTTGTGCGATAAAAATTGAACTTTGCTATGATGTCACTTGGGGGTCCATCTGCTTTTTTAGGCATGAGAGCTCTGTGCACCCTGTCCATTTCCAGCCTTGCACTCAGTATTCCTGGTTGCAATTCTTGGCATAATGCTGTTATTGTGGCAGATAAGTCAGTGATCGATTCAGGTATGCCTCTGAATCGCAAATTGGACCTTCTTGCAGGGTTCTCATAATCTTCCAGTTTATTTTGTAGTGTAATCTTTTCTTCTTTAAGAAGATCTATTTCATTCAAGTATTCAAATGTTGAGTTTTCTATTTCTTCAACTTTAATTTCCAGCGCAGCTGTGTGATTTCCCAATTCTCTGATTTCTTTAGTCAGGTTAAGCCACATACACACTATCAGATTTTCTGCTGAGTTTTTCCTTCAGATTTACCAAAACCATATAATATGAGGTCAAATCTTAGGAGTTTCAATTTGTATGCAATCAGGCAGGCCCTTCTACTACATGGTTTTGGTAAATCTGAAGGAAAAACTCATCAGAAAATCTGATAGTGTGTACGGGGCTTTACTGGTTATTTGTTCTGAGGTAATCTTTAATGCTTTGTTCAGCATCTTCTCAAATTGTTTCATAAGGCTTTGGGATGCAGTTAATTCATGTGAAGATTTCTGTGACAGAAATAATTCAGCGTCAGATTCTTCTGAGGAGACTTGCTGAGATCGCTGTGTTTTTATCCTGTGTGCTGAGGTGATTGTGCCTGTAGCTAAGGAGACTGGTGCCATTTTCACTGCAGTCTTTGCCTGGGCGCCTCCTCTGGGGGTATTTTTAAACTTATTCCGGGCTCCCCCAATACCATTTTTAGTCCAAATGATTCTCTCACCTCACAGGAATGTTCAGACAGAGTTTCTGTAAGAAATAATTTGGCGGGCTGTCTTTGTTTAGCGGTTCTCCTTCTTCACGGAGCAGAGCTCTAGTGGGACATGTCCATTGAGCTAGACTCCGCCTCCTGAGCCCTTCTGTTTGAATTTTGAAATGCTTTTTGCTTCCATCACTTCCTGTAGATCATATGCTATCATGCATTGCCTTAGGTTCTATTCCCACTAGTGCAGGGGCGGACTGACCATTCAGCCACTCGGTACTGCCCGAGGGTCCCGGGCCACTAGGGGGCCCCATCAGGGTTGCCAGCCTCAGTAAAACCAGGAACAGTATGTAAAAATCTGTGTTTTTTTTTTTTTTTTTACATCTGCCTCTGAAATGTCCCTTACCGACCATCCTTTTGGTCTAAAAATCCTGAGATAGCTGCCCTACCTCTCCAGTATCTTCTCAGCCAATAGAAACATGTCTAGGTATACTGTGTGTACATGTATCTGTAACCTGTGTGATTGTATACTGTGTGTGCGTGTTTGTGTATACTGTGTAGCCCCATAATCTCTGATGGCCTGGGGGCCCCATAATCTCCTATTGCCTGGGGGTCCCATAAGTTGTCAGTCAGCCCCTGCACTAGTGCGATTTGTCATGCGACTCGCCACATGTGAAGTCTCATGACCAGTCAAAATCCATGTATTTCAATTGCCTCTATTCTAACTGGAGCAACTCGACTTGCAACAACTCCAGAAAAGGTTACTGCACCACTTTTTGGCAACTTCATTATGACTTGTGTTCCAAGGACTGTAATGTAACTCACATCCATATGTATATTTTTTCTGCTCTGTACTGACAAAACCATTCCTGCTCCACCTCCCAAGCACGTCATCCCTGTTCCTCCCAAAGACCTCACTCTACAAAGCCCAGTGTACAGTTGGGTGCAGACAGCAGGAAGGCCCAGAAAAAAAGCAAGATCTTCATGATATTGAAGAAATTATTTGGCTTGTTGGAGATTGTCTGGCAATATAACATCAGAGATCCGTCATACAAAGACTATGTAAATTGGGACAGAGCATTGTTGGATGTAGCTCACAAATATCATGAATATGTGGGAGATAAGTGTAGTGCTCAAAATTAATCTCAAAGTGAACTGAATAAATATATATAAAATAGTGTACATATACATGAAAAAAAGTCCACACAAATGGTCTGAGAATGAACTCAAGACAGAAAAACAGTATATAAATATATATATATATGTATACACTAAAATATACAAATGTAATAAACCTAAAATAAAAATGATATACTAAAGGTCATATCAACAAAATTGTGCAAATAGTAGACACATGCATTCGTTTTCGTCTGAATGCATTTTCGTCCGAATTTCAGGTATTTTCATTATCGTTTTGACAAACGATAACAAATGTGCAGAATCCGAAAAACGAAAGATCCGACATAAATAAATGCTTTGTTTTCGTTTTTACAACAGTTCGATATAGATAGATTTCGACGTGACTCTGACAATAACAATCTGTGTCTATTGAACCTGTGGTCTAATGTGCCTAAGCTTACCTCTATTAGTCCAAGATTATATAGAGAAAATATTCGACAGAGAGAAAAGATTCTGGAATTGGGTGGGGGAAGTAAAATAAAAATAATGATGATGATGAATGTTATTGGCTGATTGTAACCAAAGAGGAGGAGCAGTAAAATAGCTAGAACTAAGTACACATGTACAGCCAACTTACTTTCACTTACGATTGCTAGCAGAGAGAGACACACTGAATTATTTCAGAAGATAGTCAATCTTAGCTGGTCCGTTTGAATTGTCACTTGTCAGAGAACCTGAATTATTAAGCATAAGCACAGCAGCAGAACAATAGTGAAGCAAGCTACAGTTCAACTTAGGTTTTCCTAAAAATCTGCTGCTATTGTGTTAGTGTGAGAACCTTATAGTGATACTAGTTGCTGTGATAGCCTCAGAGGCTGTCTGTGTTGTGGGGGGATTTATTAGACTTGTTACCTGTCTGATCAGTGATCACTATCACCAGTCCACCAGTTTCTGTTTGAACGAGTATATAATGTATAGACAGAAACAGCAATGTACCTTTCTAATGGAAAAGTGAAGGCAGGTAGAAGTGGTGGTCGTGGTCGACGCCTTGCTAAAAAAAAGTGTCAGGGTCTCTGCTACTAGTGTCTCTGACACTTCTGCCGCCACAAACATGCTGTCCACAACAGTGGGTGCCACCACCGCTGCCACCAGCAAAGCTAGTTCCACCACCACCACCACCAGTTCTACTATGAGTTTTCCTGCCAGACCACCATCTGCTGCCGCTTCCACTGCCAGTGCAACGCTTCCTTCTACTTCTACAGGTGTCATGGCTTCTTATTTTTATGGGATAGGCAAGAAACCTAGTATAAAACAAGTGGAGTTGCCTGTACACTCAAAACCACAGCAGAGACAGAGTGTGAGACATTTTTTGTTTTCATTGGCCCAAGAGAATTATTTTGAATGTGATGCTCCTCTTTCCCCAACCACTGCAGATGTTTTATACACTCTTACCCCACAAGAGTTACAGCATGACAAAGAGAAAGTGCAAGAGGGATATTCTGTGAGGAGTAGGACAGGTAGCAGTTCACTTTTTTTATCTGCTGCTAACTCCCCTTCTCCCTCTGTTATTATGGAGGAAAAATGAGATGATAACACCGACCTCCACCGCACCCCTCTCATTAGCACTAGTTCACCAAGTGTAACTGTAGTGGTAACAGCTTCCACCATTGGTGTGCTACCTGCTGCAGCTATATCAGCCCTAAATACTAGTACTAGAGTTCAACAGGGTCAAGGGGCTGCATCCGGCCGCAGCAACGTGTGGAAATACTTCCAAACATTGGAAGGCGGGTTCTTTACAAAGTGCAAGTTGTGTGGGAAGCAAGTCAGTAGGGGTAAAAAGTTGGGACATTTAACCAACACTGGTATGAACCTTCATCTTAAAAATTACCACCACTCTAGTTTACTGCGGGCAGAGGCAGAAAAAAAATAGTAGCGCAGGAAGCAGCATAACAGACTCTGACTGTACTGGTGGTACCTCCTCAACCACACCACAGACTCAGAGCACAGCCCATAGAAAGGGTTCAATTAAGACAAACTGTCTATGTGCAGTAGTTCCACTGCAGACCCAATCAGGCTCCTCACCCTCCCAAGGACATCATCAGCCTACCCTAGATAGTTTTGTTGACTTTAGTTCCAAGGGCATGTCAAAACAGCAGGCCAACAAGATCACCCGCCTCATTGGCCAATTCATTGCTGTTGAAGGAGCCTCTTTTAGCATGATTGAAGGGGAGCCATTTAAACAGCTCATGCATGCCCTTGCTCCACAATACCTTGTTCCTGCATGAACAACTTTCAGCAGAAAGATTATTCCAGCACTATACCATTCGTGTGTTGCAGTATTGAAGGAAAAAATGGCCAAAGCTGAGGGTCAGATAATTAATTTGACCACTGATTTGTGGACAGCTCCCAACAGTCAACATGCTTTCCTGTATTTGACTGCACACTGGTGACAGGCTACTGTGCCTGTTGGTGGTGGCACTAGTGTAAGAATTAAAACTTCATCAGGAAGCAGGTCTGCAGCTCAAGACCAGCAGGGTTATCAAGCTTTCCTGCTTTACACAGAAGTCCGTGATGATAAACACAGCTCTGCCAACATATTGCGGGCAATTAATTCGATGTTGGCCAATTGGTTTGGAGAGCAGGCAGTCACCAATGTTTCTGTTGGGTTCATAGTGACAGACGGAGGTTCAAACATGGTTAATGCGCTCCAAGATGGATCTTTTGGTGTGCGCTGTTCTGCACACATACTGCATTTAGTGGTCAAGGTAGAAATCCCAGTGGAGAAAAACCACAAGATTGCGCAAATCTTGGACCTTTGCAGGAAAATTGCAGGGCATTTCCACCGCAGTGTAGTTGCTAGTCAACTGTTGAGGGAGGAGCAAGAACAATCAGGGCTCCCTATACATCCCCTGAAACAAGATGTCAGCACCCAGTGGAACTATACCCTGGAAATGCTGGAACGCATTTTGCAGCAAAAGACAGTCATCTACAATCTATCATCTCACCACAGCATTGGGATTGATTCAACACTGGGACGTAATGACTGGTGTATAATTGGGAAGCTTGTTTCTGTCTTAAAACCTTTTCGTAATGTGATGGAAAACTTGAGTCAGAGCAATGCCAGCCTAGGACAGGTCATACCCTTGTTTACCTATCTCATAGATAAGATGGGATCGTTCCTAGAAAACAGTGAGCCTGTTTGTGGCAGCCCACTTCATGCCGATGTAGCATCTTTCATCAGAGAGCTACAAGACAACTTAAAAGATCAGCTAAATTACCATGTCTGCAAAAGCCCTGAACTCATGCTGGCTACCCTGTGTGATTCCAGGATCAAAGGTAAACTGGCACACAGAGACAACAGCCTCTCCTACTGGAAAGAAAAACTGATTGAAAGAGTCCGTAATTTGCAGCAAAAAAGATGTATGCCGAATGAGGCCGATTTGGAAGATTTACCTGCCATTTCTGCTATTCCAAGGCCTGGCACCATCAATCAAAAACAACTGAGTGGAGCATGTGCATGTTGGGTAGAGGCACTTGACAATCTGGTGGATGCAGGTCAAGCAGCAGGTAATCGAGAGGAGAGCAGTGCCTCTGAAATGGTCAGGGCCTACCTATATGAAGAACCTTTGCTTCCTACAGAGGACCCTTTGACCTATTGGGATGGTAAGAAAAGTGTGTGGCATGGTCTTTGCCTGGTTGCCCAGAAACTACTATCCTGTCCTCCAACCAGTGTGCAAAGTGAGAGAGTTTTCTCTAATACTGGGAACATCCTTAATCCACACCGTGCACAACTAACACCTCCTTTGATGGAACAAATAACTTTCCTCAAATTTAACCTCCCCAAGCTGGGTTACCCTACCCTTAACTTGTGAGACCTGAATCATTGCCACCATGTGAAGATAGATGGGGCTCAGAGGAACCATCCAAATGTTGAGGAAAATCATTTTTTTTATTTTGTTACCACTTGACATTGACAATAGTAGTTGTCTTTTGTGTGACTCCAAGATTTAAATAGAATTATATTTTTTCAACCAATCCAAATTACTCCCTTTATTCCTTCCATCACCCTTTTTTGTAATGAATGTTGTGTATGTGTAGAGCGACTAGAGTGTTCGTGATTGCATGAATGAATGTTGTGTGAATGGACAGTAGCAAGGGTTGAAGCCTTGACGTGGCGCTACTGCTCACGTGTTGCTGTCTTTGTAAATACAAATAGCAACGTGTGCTAATTTAACCATTTTTGTATGATGGTCTGGAAATAAGAGACAATGATTATTATTGATGGAGAGACTGTCAACTCAAGGATCAGAATATGTTACCAACACAACATAGAACAAAGAAGCATACAGCTGGAAACGTGATTCTATGCAAGATAGATTAGTTGGTCACTGCTGAGCTGCACCCAGATGCCCATGACCCCTCCCATTTGCCATCTCTGACCCTGGGGACACCAAGGCTGTCTCTGATCATCTGCCTGTCAGGTCACCTGAGACCAGGTGACAGATACACTCCGTAGGAGTCGGGAATGGACCGCTAGGTAGTGGACCTTAGGACAGACTGCTGCGGATTGTACCCAGGGAGATTCAGGACACAGGCCTACAGGATCACTAACACAGATCCCAATGAGAGCTGGAGCATAGATTCCCCAAGGCACAGAGTCTAAGAGACAGCAGGTGTTCGCCAGAGCCTCCAGTGGTGAGGATGTACTTCACTGCAGTCTGGCTCCAGGTCACAGCCCCTAGGGTCTCACAGCTCACGCTCACAGTAGACTACAGGAAAAGGAAGCAGCAGGCTGGGACGACAAGGATAGTAAGGGGATAAGGCAAAGTTCAGGACAACTAGCAGACAAGAACAACAGAGTACACGCCAAAGGTTCAGGGTCACAGGCAGACAGGGATGGTTGGGGACATACCAAAAGGTCAAGGTCACAAGCAGACAGGAATTATTGAGAACACGCCAAGGTCAGTAACAGAGACAAACGTAGAGCACATGGCAAGCAAGAAACAGGAAGCCAAACGCACAATGGATAGTGGTTGATCAGCACCGCTACCTTGTGGTGCACAGGTTAATATAGGGTTCCCTGATAGGGCCTGGGGTGGAGCCATGCTTAGAGGAGAGGTTATAAAAACCACCATGTGGAAGTGACTGGCCTCTTAGTCTGAACACATGAGAGGTAAGAAAACAGAGGAAGATTACTGCATAACCATGACACCGTCATGACAATTGTCTGAAGTCGCCAGTGTGAGTAATCTACCCTGCTGCTATGTTACTCAAGCCCTGGAAATGATGACTTCCCTTTGAACTGTTGCCCCTTGTGATTGCGCTAGCCTCAGCCTGTGAACCTCTGTCCGGTTAACTGTTGCCCTCATGATTGCAAGCCTGTAACCTATGCCCTGTATGGGCTGAATGGTTAACCCCTGCTGTAACTATCTGCTGTGTATTCTGGTGGGGGAAAGCTGAAAGGCGTGACTGGACACATGGGATTACCCTTTGCACAGTGAAATAGTGTAGAGAGAAATTTCTTACATTTTCTAAGTTCAGCCTGCTAAATGTATGAAAACCACAATTATAAGGCCTCTAGTAAGTTAGTAACAATAAATGGACTAGTTAATTTAGATAAACATCACATACATAATGAATGTACCAAGGAAAGCAAAACGCAAGAAAACAATTAGTTCTGAACAAACATTTTTTATTTTTAACAATAAAACAAGTACAAATGAATAGAAAAATAAAATCAAACTTTTGAACTATTTACAAAATGTCCTCCCCCAACCTGGTGAGCAGACGCTGTAGGGACATATTGATCCCAACCATCTGCTCACCAAGGTGCCGAGTAGCCTCCAGTTGCCTCTGAAGGCTACTTCGGCACCTGACCAGAGCCACATAGTGACGGCGCTGCCGGCGATTGTGGAGGTCCAATGAGTGACATAGCCTCTTGGTTAAGGCATATTGTCTCTCTTGGACCTCCACAATGCGCTGCAGATACACATTCACATGTGGCTCTGGAGGGGGGAGGGAGGGTGTAGAATCCTCAATGGGAGGCACTGGGGAGGAGGCACCCATGGCTGTGTCCAGGTGGGGGGAGGATAGTGGAGGGTGGAAGGGAACATGCCCTGGAGAAGCTGCTGGGGAGGAAGGACGGTCAGCCTAACCAGACGCGGGCAGGTCCAAACCTTTGTCCACTGGGTGGAGGTGAAGGACGAAAACTTCACCTGTGAAGAAAAGAAAATACATTAGATAGGTAATACAATACACATAGCTTCTTCACCCTAACCTTACATAAAGGCAATTATTTATCTCCCAGCCCTTGTAGACAAGCATGTAACATCTTGAGATGTTTTCACTTCTACATACCAGTTTTCCATTTTTGATATTCGCTTCAGTGAGATGCACCTAACCATTTTGTGTGTAGAAGAGTGGTGTCTGTGTCAATTCGCTGCGTCATCCCAAATTTGCAGAGCTGTGCAGGAAGATGTAGTACTTTACTGTACTCTGACCGGGGGGAGCGGTGTGTCATCCCCAGCCAGAGTACAAAGGGATTCCCCTATACACACTGAGCAGTGTAACTGTAAAGGGGAATCTCCCAAAGATTTTATCCGCTTGGTCGCACGGCCAGCTGGAGAAAATTTTAAAGTGTAATGGAGGCCTAAGGCTGGATTCACACCTATGCATTTTTAGTGCTTTTTGCATTTTGCAGATTTGCACTGCAGAACGTGTTCCATAGGAAACATGTTAAATGGACTGTAGTGCAAATCTGCAAAAAGCACTAAAACTGCATAGGTGTGAATCCAGCCTTAGTGCTGACCATGACCAGTGACCACTGACCACCACGTAACTAATCGACCTCATCCAGACTGACTGACTGTCGCAAATATGGAAGATCAGTTGCACTTGCAGAAAAACATATCAGCTATACCAGCTATTAATATTAAGTTACAGTACACTCACCAAAGAGAAACCATTGCATTAGGGATGACCTAATAAAAAGTTGTTTAATAAAATATAGCAGGCTACTTTTTAAAGGTTATAAATTTTGGGTGGCCACTGATTGAATAAGCCCCACTTCTGTTCTAGGCTAGGTAGATTATTACTCACTGCTGGGAGGCGAAGAAATAAGGGATATCTCAATCACTTAGTGGTACCAGTGGCTATCCCAAACATGTTTTCTAAGTATAAAAGTGCCATCGTCCGCAATGAATATATGCAAAAAACAAAAAACGGGAGGAACTTATGGACTTTATAGGCACCAATACAGCGCAAATGTTTATATTAAAATAATTTATTATTATCACAAAAAATAGTACAAACACAGAAAATGATTAAAAGTCAGAGATGGATGGTGTATTCATTCACCGAGACCTTGATCAGCACAAAATATAACATACTAACACTCATATGGATTATTTGATATAATAAATTAGACAACAAAGAACCATTCAAAGTTAGAGTGTAGATATACGTTCACAGAGATGGTGTGCTGATATAGGGTCCCATGTTCATGTTTCGCGTCTCAACGGACGCTTCTTCTGGGGCGCAATAGAATTCTTAAAAGAAAGAAACTCCATCAACAAAAACAGGTTCTAATATAGTCATATATAGTACATCTGTTACTTAAAACATCATTACCAATGTGTAATACATAAACAACATACAATAAGGTACGTGTCACAGGGCGACATGAACGTGCAACAACACGGACAGTCCTATAAGGGCACTGCGGGGGCATACACAATATAATTATAATGGTTAGAAGTAGGATTGAATTAAATTGACTTGAATTGAAATGACCAAAGCAAAAAATTACTCTCTAAGACACGGTGGTACAAAGCGGGTGATGTGGCTTCTGGATCGCACAGAGAGTTTGGTGATTTGAGAGTCAGAGCGGTAAAAAGAGCAGATTGTATAGCATCTAAGTCGCACAGAACATGCATGATACGTATGTCTATGCAGTATAATGATATGATAAAAGGGCTCACCGACATCTAGTAATCCATTAAAGTACATTTAATTATTAGAATGATTCGATGTACTCAATTACATATATGGATGTCACGTCTCAATCCATAAGGCGAGTATGGAAAAGAGCTGCCCATAGATGTAGCCAGGAGGCCAAACAAGGCTGAGAGTCTGGAATGTATAAGTATATTTATAAAGTGTTAAAAATAAGAGAAGCAGAGTTAATAGGTAAAAATAGTGGTAGAGATCAGAATAACTGGTCTGCACAGGGGTATTACCTATATTATAGCCATAAAACAGAGCACACGTCTACCGCCGTCCAGAGGGAAGGTGTAAATAAAGTACATCTCAAGGAGACACTTGTACGGCATCTCCATAAATGTGGATGCCCTCTCCCCCCTTCGTCCAATAGGTGAATAACCCGTGATGACGTCGGGTGGGCCGGCCGGATGCTCCGACGTGTGTCGCATCCACGCCGCCCACCTCCCACAGCGCCTGCGCACAAGTGCCAGACGCAGGGAATAGGCGGAAAGAAAAGACACCGGCGGGGCAGGATCTCAAGGGCCGGTGTGATGGAAAATACATTGGCCTATGCAGGAGATCCAGTGTACGTCAACAGGTGCCTGTGACGCTCCCCGGCCGCACAGTACCCAAGACCGCTGTAGCGCAACACGCTCCTATCATCTCCTGCAAGCACGTACCATTGAATACAATACATTTAACACAAAAAAAGTGTTATATCGAAAAAAATGTATTATACTTAGTAATAATATATAATAGGGGATACAATCTTGTGGACAATAGGGGATAAAAAGAAAAAGAAACAAAAATAATATAATGAACTGACAAAAAACAGTATGAAAACATAAACATACATCGCACATTACAGGGAAAAAAACAGAAAGACATAGCAATTATATATATAATTCATTAATATAATTAGTTGCAGAGGTATGCTCAATATAGTTTTGGCATTTAACCCTAAAGCAGGGTATAATACTTTCAGAGACAGAGGGAAAAAGAGAATGGAACATAAGGTATAGAATTTATAAGAAAGGTTTATAAGAGTAGGATTCATTAATACCTGGGGGAAAGGTGGTGTTTAATTTTTCAATCCATAAGGTTTCCTTTTTTATGATAGATTTGTCCCAGTCACCCCCCCCCCCCCCCCCCCCGTGGATTTGGAGGGATCACGTCCAGTGCAATAAATGAAATGACTGAGGTGTCAAATTTATGATATAAGTCAAGGTGTCTACTGATAGATGCCATTTTGCCACCTGATGAGAAATACACGTGATCTTTTATCCGGGCCCGAAAATGTCTAATAGTCTTCCCTACATAGAAGGCGGAGCATTTACAGACCATGAGGTAAATAACTCCGTGTGTCTCACAGTCTGCAAAGAATTTAGGGACAAAACGCTCCCCATTGGGTAATGTAAAGAGCTGACCTGTTCGAATAAAAGGGCAAAAGGAGCATTTGCCACATCTGTACATTCCGCGAGGAGACCGATTTGGAGCTGTGCAAGTGAAGTGACTAGAGGTCAACTGATCCCGTAAGGATCTGGCTCTACGGAAAGTAATGTTTTGTTGCGTATTAATGTATTTGGCCAGGTGGGATCCTCCCGTAGGAGGGGCCAAAATGTGGCCAAAGTATTACGTAGTTCAGAATGATGATTAGAATATCTCGTTATGAACCTCACAATGGAGGTTTGTGTGGGATTTTGTTGTTTGTAAAGAGGGGAACTGCGAGACTGACGCAGTGCCCTATTATATGCTTTCCGTAGAATGGATTTCCCATATCCCCTTAATTTTAAACGATCTCGTAATTCATTGGCTTGGATTTTAAAGTCTGCAGTATGTGTACAGTTTTGTCGCAGTCGAATATATTGAGCATATGGAATGCTATGTAGTAAATGATCTGGGTGTGCACTTGTAGCGTGTAGTAGGGTGTTGCCCGCAGTCTCTTTCCGATAGAGAGTAGAGGCAATACCTCCTTGATCATCCTTGATTATCGTAAGGTCTAAAAAGGTCATTTTGGATGTGTGACTGGCAGCGGGGAATTTCAAATTGAAATGGTTAATATTAAGTTCAGTGATAAAGGATTCTAGTTCGGCGCCTGTACCTGTCCAGATGATGAACACGTCGTCAATGTACCTTAGCTAGCAAATAGCATGGCTAGTGTACATTGACAAGACGTCATCAGAGAAAATATATCGTTCCCACCCCCCCAGGTTCAGGTTAGCATAGGCCGGGGCACAAACAGTGCCCATAGCTACTCCCTGCACCTGGAGGAAGTGGGAATCCCCAAAAACAAAATAGTTGTGAGTGAGAATGAACATCACTGCCCTCCACATCACCCACTACCCAACTACAAATGTTTACTCGACAAAGTACTTTAGATGCACATATTTCTCCATCTGTAAATTTTCAGTTAACCCCACACCCTCCAACCCTCACATCATTTCAAATCCCGAGATTATTAACCTCACTCCTTATACCTTTACCACCCAGGATATGGAGGTGTTACGTCTAGGCCTAAATTTTTGCCCATCCAACAACATGGATAGATATGAAGTCATAAAGGATGTATATCTCTTTGCACGCAATCTGACATATAAATATCTTTTTGACAATGATCGTCTTCGCTCTTTGCAAGACAAGCAAATTTCGGAATGCGTTAAAAATTATACCATGGACGATTTTAGGGCTCTTCGTGACCTGATACTCCTCGAGGAGAATCCCGTGGAGGAATTGTCCGGTCACGAGACGCCCAACCATACCAATGCTTCGCCTCCTGAGATTCCTCATTTCAGGCCCAAGTCTCAACACTTCCCAGATTTAATGTCCAATCCTAACATTTGGGCTTTTTTTAAAAGCTCTGTAAATGTGATTAAGCAATTACGATTTACATCTCAACCGAGCAACTTGACTACTTCTCAATCACAATCAATTTTCCGTTTAAAAAATCATCCTGATTTAGTAATCAAACCTGCTGACCAAGGCGGTAATATTGTATTAATGACCAAAGACTCATATGCCGCTATGGCACGCAAAATTGTGTGCAATAAAGACTGGTATAAACCCACTTCATCATCATATGTTCAAACCTCTAAAAATGAATATATACATTTAATTGGATTTGCACATCAGAAGGGCCTGATTGATAAGGATCTATACAAGTTTTTAAATACGAAATTTCCTAAAGTTGCCACGTTCTATGTTCTTCCTAAAATACATAAACACCCCACCAATCCCCCAGGTAGGCCTATCATATCAGGCATTGGATCACTTACTGAAAATGCGAGCAGACTGGTGGACTCTATTCTGAGTCCACACGTATGCTCGTTACCATCGTACGTGAAAGATACCATGCATTTTCTTAAACACATTGAAGGAATGGTCGTACCTCCCGATGCCCTGCTCGTAACATTGGATGTGGAAGCATTATATTTCAGCATCCCTCACAAGCAGGGCGTTGCGATAGCCCGTACCTTCCTCTTTGAACAAACCAACCATCGCTGGGATTTCTGTGAATTCATCCTTGATCTACTTCATTTCATTCTCACTCACAACTATTTTGTTTTTGGGGATCCCCACTTCCTCCAGGTGCAGGGAGTAGCTATGGGCACTGTTTGTGCCCCGGCCTACGCTAACCTGTACCTGGGGGGTGGGAACGATATATTTTCTCTGATGACGCCTTGTCAATGTACACTAGCCATGCTATTTGCTGGCTAAGGTACATTGACGACGTGTTCATTAGGGATGGCCAAATTGTTCGCCCGGCGGTCGGTTCGCGGCGAATTCCGGCTGTTCGCAGTCCGCCCGATCGGCGGACTATTGCCGCTGTTCGCCCGGCGGATTTATGCGTTTACTGTGTAAAAGAACTTTGACCTATGATGACACATCCATCATGGGGTACAGGACAGCCAATTGAGACATTACAGCACATGGACACTTGGATATTCCCCCTAACTTAAAAATAGACCCGATTCGGCAGCCATTTTACATTCTTTCTACTGTCACTATAGGGAGAGGTTGCTGTGTGGAGCAGGGAGAGACTGCAGTGACCCAAATCGCTAGCTATTAGGTCCACAAAAGTTTTTAAGTACTGGTATGGTATAGGTATAGTTATGGATATAGGTTTGAGGCACTGCTATTCAAGTCATTTTTGCAGCAGATTGTCTTTTGTCAGTGCTGAGAGAGGGACAGATAGGACGCTGTGTATTGCAGAGAGGGACAGTCAGTTTAATAATTAGCTGTTACTATTAGGTCCACAAAAGTCCTTTTCAGGACTGGTATGGTAATAGGGTGGTACATGTATAATATTCTTTCTTCCAAATATAGAAATAATATTATACTTGACTGCTGCCCTTCTGCTGCAGTAGTCCTTTATGAGTATAGGGACTGAGGTACAGTCTGCTAATCACAACCTACTAGTTCCACAAAGGTCCTTCTAAGGACTGGTAATGTATAGCGTACTAGAGTATATAGGGTTGAGTGAGGTACAGTCTGCTAATCCTTAAGGACTGGTATAGGTCCACAATATATAGGGTTGAGGTGCACTACTGCTGACTGCTGCCCTATTCTGCAGCAGTCCTTGATCAGTATAGGGACTGAGGTACAGTCTGCTAATCACAACCTACTAGTTCCACAAAGGTCCTTCTAAGGACTGGTAAGGTATAGTGTACTACAGTATATAGGGTTGAGTGAGGTACAGTCTGCTAATCCTTAAGGACTGGTATAGGTCCACAATATATAGGGTTGAGGTGCACTACTGCTGACGTCTGCCCTTCTGCTGCAGTAGTCCTTTATCAGTATAGGGACTGAGGTACAGTCTGCTAATCACAACCTACTAGTTCCACAAAGGTCCTTATAAGGACTGGTAAGGTATAGTGTACTACAGTATATAGGGTTGAGTGAGGTACAGTCTGCTAATCACAACCTACTAGATCCACAAAGGTCCTTAAGGACTGGTATAGGTGTACTATTTGGTGTGCAGTATATAGTTGTGTAATACACATATAAAATACTTGCACATACTTGACTTCCTCCTGGGGCTGCTTATTATGAGGGGCTCACCATCCCTGTGCTATGCTGACTTACTCCTGGGGCTGCTTATTATGAGGGGCTCTCACCATCCCTGTGCTATGCTCATTATGAGGGGCTCCCAAAATCCCTGTGCTATGCTGACTTCCTCCTGGGGCTGCTTATTATGAGGGGCTCCCACCATCCCTATGCTATGCTGACTTCCTCCTGGGACTGTACCTTTGCTGTGCATATTATGAGGGGCTCCCACCATCCCTGTGCTATGCTCATTATGAGGGGCTCCCACCATCCCTGTGCTATGCTGACTTACTCCTGGGGCTGCTTACGGTGCAGGTGTCAGTGCTGTATATCACGGTGCTGGTGTCAGTGCTGTATATCACGGTGCTGGTGTCAGTGCTTTATGTCACGCTGCTGATGTCAGTGCTATCTATCACGGTGCTGGTGTCAGATCACTCTATCACGGTGCAGGTGTCATTGCTGTATGTCACGCTGCTGGTGATCATCTCCTGCACCCTCTTCTTTGCCTACCCTGACCTTCCCTCTCCTGCCTTCATGCGCTCCACAGTCCTGAATTGTCACAATTTCACATATAAAAAAAGAATGCTTGTAGTTGTTGATCCCAGATTCACCTCATACATGTGTTATGTCATTGGCCATGTGGTGGGACTATGTGTGCACAGCTAGTAATTATTTTGTGGCTGCAAATTTGACCTGTAGGTTTGTAAAGTTCGCCTCCCATTGAAGTCAATGGGGCCTGCCGCGAACGTTGCGGTTCGCAAACTATCGGTTCGCGTTAGCGAAACGTCCCGTCGGAAGTTCGTCCATCACTAGTGTTCATCATCCAGACAGGTACAGGCGCTGAACTAGAATCCTTTATCACTGAACTTAATATTAACCATTTCAGTTTGAAATTCACCGCTGCCAGTCACACATCCAAAATTACCTTTTTAGACCTTACGATAATCAAGGATGATCAAGGAGGTATTGCCTCTACTCTCTATTGGAAAGAGACTGCGGGCAACACCCTACTACATGCTACGAGTGCACACCCAGATCATTTACTACGTAGCATTCCATATGCTCAATATATTCGACTGCGACGAAACTGTACACATACTGCAGACTTTAAAATCCAAGCCAATGAATTACGAGATCATTTAAAATTAAGGGGATATGGGAAATCCATTCTACGGAAAGCATATAATAGGGCACTGTGTCAGTCTAGCAGTTCCCTTCTTTACAAACAACAAAATCCCGCACAAACCTCCATTGTGAGGTTCATAACGAGATATTCTAATCATCATTCCGAACTACGTAATACTTTGGCCACATTTTGGCCCCTCCTACGGGAGGATCCCATCCTGGCCAAATACATTAATACGCAACCAAACATTACTTTCCGTAGAGCCAGATCCTTACGGGATAAGTTAACCTCTAGTCACTTCACTTGCACAGCTCCAAATCGGTCTCCTCGTGGAATGTACAGATGTGACAAATGCTCCTTTTGCCCTTTTATTCGAACAGGTCAGCTCTTTACATTACCCAATGGGGAGCGTTTTGTCCCTAAATTCTTTGCAGACTGTGAGACACGCGGAGTTATTTACCTCATGGTCTGTAAATGCTCCGCCTTCTATGTAGGGAAGACTATTAGACATTTTCGGGCCCGGATAAAAGATCATGTGTATTTCTCATCAGGTGGCAAAATGGTAACATCTATCAGTAGACACCTTGACTTAAATCATAAATTTGACACCTCAGTCATTTCATTTATTGCACTGGACGTGATCCCTCCAAATCCACGGGGGGGGGGTGACTGGGACAAATCTATCCTAAAAAAGGAAACCTTATGGATTGAAAAATTAAACGCCACCTTTCCCCCAGGTATTAATGAATCCCACTCTTATAAACCCTTCTTATAAGTTCTATACCTTATGTTCCATTCTCTTTTTCCCTCTGTCTCTGAAAGTATTATACCCTGCTTTAGGGTTAAATGCCAAAACTATATTGAGCATACCTCTGCAACTAATTATATTAATTAATTATATATATAATTGCTATGTCTTTCTGTTTCTTTTTCCTTGTAATGTATGTTTCTGTTTTCATACTGTTTTTTGTCAGTTCATTATATTATTTTTGTTCTTTTTCTTTTTATCCCCTATTGTCCACAAGATTGTATCCCCTATTATATAGTATTACTAAGTATAATAAAAAAAAATTCCGATATAACACTTTTTTTTGTGTTAAATGTATTGTATTCAATGGTGCGTGGTTGCAGGAGATGATCGGAGTGTGTTGCGCTACGGTGGTCCTGGGTACTGTGCGGCCGGGTAGCGTCACAGGCACCTGTTGACGCACACTCGATCTCCTGCATAGGCCGATGTATTTTCCATCACACCGGCCCTTGAGATCCCGCCCCGCCGGTGTCTTTTCTTTCCGCCTATTCCCTGCGTCTGGCACTTGTGCGCAGGCGCTGTGGGAGGTGGGCGGCGTGGATGCGACACACGTCGGAGCATCCGGCCGGCCCACCCGATGTCATCACGGGTCGTTCACCTATTGGACGAAGGGGGGTGGGGCATCCACATTTATGGAGACGCCGTACAAGCGTCTCCTTGAGATGTACTTTATTTACACCTTCCCTCTGGACGGCGGTAGACATGTGCTCTGTTTTCTGGCTATAATATAGGTAATACCCCTGTTCAGACCAGTTATTCTGATCTCTACTACTATCTTTACCTATTATTAACTCTGCTTCTCTCATTTTTAACTCTTTATATATATACTTCCAGACTCTCAGCCTTGTTTGGCCTCCTGCTTATTGGCTACATCTATGGGCAGCTCTTTTCCATACTCACCTTGTGGATTGAGACGTGACATCCATATATGTAATTGAGTACATCGAATCATTCTAATAATTAAATCTACTTTAATGGATTACTAGATGTCGGTGAGCCCTTTTACCATATCATTATACTGCATAGACATACGTATCATGCAATTTATTAAATTTTGGAATCTCCTCCACATACTGGTGTATCTTATCACTATATATCATGTTTTTCTAGTTATTGACCTTCACATCTACGCATGTTCTGTGTGACTTAGATGCTATACAACCTGCTCTTTTTACCGCTCTGACTCTCAAATCACCGAACTCTGTGTGATCCAGAAGCCACATCACCCGCTTTGTACCACCGTGTCTTAGAGGGTAATTTTTTGCTTTGGTCATTTCAATTCAAGTCAATTTAATTCAACCCTACTTCTAACCATTATAATTATTATATTGTGTATGCCCCGCAGTGCCCTTATAGGACTGTCCGTGTTGCACGTTCATGTCGCCCTGTGACACGCACCTTATTGTATGTTGTTTATGTATTACACATTGGTAATGATTTAAGTAACAGATGTACTATATATGACTAAATTAGAACCTGTTTTTGTTGATGGAGTTTTTCTTTTAAGAATTCTATTGCGTCCCAGAAGCGTTCGTTGGGACGCGAAACATGTCGGGCATGAACACGGGACCCTATATCAGCACACCATCGCTGTGAACGTATATCTACACTCTAACTTTGAATGGTTCTTTGTTGTATAATTTATTATATCAAATAATCCATATGAGTGTTAGTATGATATATTTTGTGCTGATCAAGGTCTCGGTGAATGAATACACCATCCATCTCTGACTTTTAATCATTTTCTGTGTTTGTACTATTTTTTGTGATAATAAATTATTTTAATATAAACATTTGCGCTGTTCTGGTGCCTATAAAGTCCATAAGTCCCTCCCGTTTTTTGTTTTTTGCATTACTCACTCCTGGTCTAGGCTAGGATGTATAACAGAGAATTTACAATTACTGAACCTTCGATATCCCGGCAGCTGGTGCTTCATCTGCTCCCCTCTGCTACTGCAGTGGTCTAGTCTCTCCCTGAGCCTTCAAGACCTATGCAGGTCTTAATAACTGAGGGTACATGGAAATGTGTCCGACCACTGGGGAATGGGGATCCAAGGATCAGTATGTCTAAAACTTCTAAAACAAAAATGAGCAGCAAGAAAAACTCCAGGGTACATGTAAAATATATCAGTAAACAAAACAAACAGCCTGTTGCCAGAGTGCAACACAATACACTCTGGAGTCTGAACTATAGCCTAAAGACTCCATTTTTATAGACATTTGCCTGCACAAAGATCTACAAGGTCATTTACAATTTTTTGCTTTAGATGATGCCAAAGAGGAGGTACCAGACATCATGAGGAAAGTGTTAATGCATACATTAGGGGCATGCCAGAGATTGAACATGTCCAGGGACAATAGCTGGAGATTCTTGTCTGACACACCCCCTCCAGCCTGCTTTGTTATTCACGATGATTGATGATTATGATTAACAGTGATTGGCTCAGACTGGGAATCTGAACTGCAGCAAGAAGGTGGCGTGATCAGGGAAGTGACATTGAGGAAGTAACAAGCACAGGTCACGCTAACAGGAAGACTGGAATCAGCTGCAGAGGGGGACTAATATAATTAATATTTCCAGCTAAACCGAAGCCTTGCAGAATAAAGCACAACCATTTCTAGACAAGGTATGCCACCAGCGTTTCATATTTAAAATACTATATTTGCCTGGAAAATACAAAAAAAAATTGTACTTACTCCCTGGATCTGCCGCGTCTGGCTGGTCACCTTCTTATGGCGCATCCCCAGCAGCCTCTACAGGGCAGGTCTCCTCCTGCTCAGCCTCAGCAGCTGTTGATCAATTTAATATAGAAAAGAACATTACAATCTGCAGTGTACAACAATCTCACACACATTAGTACAAAAACATTGAAACATGTATGATCACTCAGCAGCAGATACCAGCAAGATTATACTAACTTACATGTGGGCGTTGCTGCTTCAGCCTCCTCCTCCTCAGTCTCCCCCTCTGACTGAATGATGACACCTATTTAATAAAGGAGAAATGATGAACGTTACAATGTTCAAGCTTCAAAGAAATTATTACTATAAATACTGTACAGTGGAGATCAAAAGTTTGGGCACCCCAGGTAAAAATGTGTATTAATGTGCATAACGAAGCCAAGGAAAGATGGAAAAATCTCCAAATGGCATCAAATTACAGATTAGACATTCTTATAATATGTAAAAAAAAGTTAGATTTTATTTCCATCATTTACACTTTAAAAATTACATAAAACAAAAAAATGGCGCCTGCAAAAGTTTGGGCACCCTGCAGAATTTATAGCATGCACGGCCCACTTTGCAAAGCTGAGACCTGCCAGTGTCATGGATTGTTCTCAATCATCTTCTGGGAAGACCAGGTAATGTCAATCTCAAAGGTTTTAAATGGCCGGACTCATCTGACCTTGCCCCAACAATCAGCACCATGGGTTCTTCTAAGCAGTTGTCTAGAAAACTGAAACTGAAAATAGTTGACGCTCACAAAGCTGGAGAAGGCTATAAGAAGATAGCAAAGCGTTTTCAGATGTCAATATCCAATGTTTGGAATGTAATTAAGAAATGGCATTCATCAGGAAGAGTGGAAGTTAAAGCAAGATATGGAAGACCAAGAAACATATCAGACAGAACAGCTCGCAGGATTGTGAGAAAAGCAATTCAAAACCCACTTTTGACTGCACGATCCCTCCAGAAAGATCTGGCAGACACTGTTGTTGTGGTACACCATTCCACTATAAAGAGATACTTGTACAAATATGGTCTTCATGGAAAAGTCATCAGAAGAAAACCTATTCTACGTCCTCACCACAAAAATCAGCGTTTGAACTTTGCAAATGAACATATAGACAAGCCTGAGGCATTTTGGAAACAATTTCTGTGGACCGATGAGCTTAAAATATAACTTTTTGGCCGGAATGAGCAAAGGTACGTTTGGAGAAGAAAGGGCACAGAATTTAATGAAAAGAACCTCTGTCCAACTGTTAAGCATGGGGGTGGATCAATCATGCTTTGGGGTTGTATTGCAGTCAGTGGCACAGGGAACATTTCACGAGTAGAAGGAAAAATGGATTCAATAAAATTTCAGCAAATTTTGGATGGTAACTTGATGCCATCTGTGAAAAAGCTGAAGTTAAAGAGAGGATGGCTTCTACAAATGGATAATGATCCTAAACACACCTCAAAATCCATGGGGGATTACAGCAAGAGGCGTAAACTGAAGGTTTTGCCATGGCCTTCACAATCTCCTGACCTCAACATTATTGAAAATCTATGGATAGACCTTAAAAGAGCAGTGTGTGACAGACAGCCCAGAAATCTCAAAGAACTGGAACACTTTTGTAAGGAAGAATGGGCAAAGATACCTCAAACAAGAATTGAAAGACTCTTGGCTGGCTACAAAGTGTTTACAAGCTGTGATACTTGCCAAAGGTCACAGTACAAGATATTAACTCTGCAGGATGCCCAAACTTTTGCAGACGCCATTTTTTTGTTTTCTGTAATTTTGAAAGTGTAAATGATGGAAATAAAATGTAACTTTTTTTGACATATTATAAGAATGTCTAATCTGTAATTTGATGCCATTTGGAGATTTTTCCATCTTTCCTTGGCTTTGTTATGCACATTAATACACATTTTTACCTGGGGTGCCCAAACTTTCGATCCCCACTGTATATAGATAAAATTTATTTTCCATTAGCATGGCAATCCAAAAAAAAAAAAGGAGGCACTTACCTGTCCTGGTTCCAGGGGTGAGTGCTAGGTGCACTGACACTGATCAGGCACCTCAGTTCAGAGCTGCAACGTTCTGTCAGATTACGTAAGTTACACAAGCGCTTGCGTTACCTGACAGAACATCATAGAGGCTCTACCTGTCACTGCTTGAGCGAGAAGCAATGACACTAGAATCGACAATGGAAGGCTGGACAAATGGAAAAGGACCCACTGTATTAGTGTCACTACTACAGTACTTACTGCACGTTGATGATGTGGAGGACTCCTGCTCCTCCGCTTCCAGCGGCATTAGTCCTGGATACCATCTTTAAATAAAATCAAACACAACATGGTAAATATCGGATGCTTGACAAAAAAAAAACGTCCTGCACAATGCAGTGCTGACACCAACCTTGATGAGACAGGAGCTGGGTGATCTCCTCCTCTCCTACACCCGCTAACAGCTCTGCCTCATGAGGGAGGAGAGGCACCTGCTTCCCTCTGCCCCCCGCCTGCCTGCGTTTACGTGCTATGGAACTGCAAAACAAAAAGAGAAGAGAAACGGGTTCCATAATTAAACTACAATTGTAATCTGAAAATGACATCAAGACATGAAACAATTGTAGAATGAACCCGTAGTATGAAACAATGCAAATTGAATTTTTGGATTAGGCACATTTTTTTGTGCATAATAAAATATAAAAGACAGGATTGGGATTGTGCCAAGTAAATATTAATAATATAGATGTCCAGTCCACCTTTCTAATTAGGCACTTGTGTGAACTGTGTATGGTGTAAATTTCCTTTCTTGTTTCTTTTGCAAAGCATTAACCACTTGTGGATTTGGACCCATCCACATATGGTGGTGGGTCTGCAAGCTGGTTAAATCCAGCCACCATAACAACATTTTTTTTTTTTTATATATATATTTAACTCTTTTTTTCAATAACAAAAAATGTAAAACCCAGTGGTGATCTAATGCCACCAAAAAAAGCTCTATATGTGGTGGGAAAAGGGCATACATTTAATTTGTAGAACATCGCAGGAGCGTGCAATTGTCAGTTAACCACATCCTGACCGGCGTACAACGATGTACGTCGGCAGAATGGCACAGGCAGGCATATTGGCGTACAGGTACGTCCATTTCTATATGCCGCCCTGCCAGTCGGGAACCCCGTGAGTCCGGTCGTGGGTCCCCCGGACTCGATCGCTGTGGGGATACCCGCGATCGTCTCACGGGGAGGCTGAACGGCGGGAGATGCCATTGTAAACAGCATCTCCCTGTTCTGCCTAGCAACAAGTGACACTGATCTCTGCTCCATGTGATTGGAGCAGAGATCAGTGTTCACTAACACAAAGCCCAGCCCACCACAGTTAGTAACACGCCCCTAGGAACACTTAACCCCTACACTGCCACCCCCCGGTTAACCCCTTCACTGCCAGTGTCATTTACACAGGAATCACTGCATTTGTATAGCACTCAGGAGTGGACTCCCTGGAGTGGGGGCCACACAGCTGCATCCAGCAAGGAAGAGTTTCACTTACAAGGACCTGGGACTCTATGTGAGTCCACATAACGTAGAGGTACACTACTGCTGACTGCTGCCCTATTCTGCAGTAGTCCTTTATCAGTATAGGGACTGAGGTACAGTCTGCTAATCACAACCTACTAGTTCCACAAAGGTCCTTTTGGGACTGGTAAGGTATAGTGTACTACAGTATATAGGGTTGAGTGAGGTACAGTCTGCTAATCACAATCTACTAGTTCCACAAAGGTCCGTAAGGACTGGTATAGGTGTACTATTTGGTGTGCAGTACATAGTTGTGTAATACAGGTATAAAAAACTTGCACATACTTGACTTCCTCCTGGGGCTGCTTATTATGAGGGGCTCCCACCATCCCTGTGCTGTGCTGACTTCCTCCTGGGGCTGTACCTCTGCTGTGCATATTATGAGGGGCTCCCACCATCCCTGTGCTATGCTCATTATGAGGGGCTCCCACCATCCCTGTGCTATGCTGACTTACTCCTGGGGCTGCTTATTATGAGGGGCTCCCACCATCCCTGTGCTATGCTCATTATGAGGGGCTCCCACCATCCCTGTGCTATGCTGACTTCCTCCTGGGGCTGCTTATTATGAGGGGCTCGCACCATTCCTGTGCTATGCTGACTTCCTCCTGGGGCTGTACCTCTGCTGTGTATATTATGAGGGGCTCCCACCATCCCTGTGCTATGCTCATTACGAGGGGCTCCCACCATCCCTGTGCTATGCTGACGTACTCCTGGGGCTGTACCTCTGCTGTGCATATTATGAGAGGCTCCCACCATCCCTGCGCTATGCTCATTATGAGGGGATCCCTGTGCTATGCTGACTTACTCCTGGGGCTGCTTACGGTGCAGGTGTCAGTGCTGTATATCACGGTGCTGGTGTCAGTGCTGTATATCACGGTGCAGGTGTCATTGCTGTATGTCACGCTGCTGGTGATCATCTCCTGCACTCTCTTCATTGCCTACCCTGACCTTCCCTCTCCTCCATTGCCTTCATGCGCTCCACAGTCCTGAATTGTCACAATTTCACATATAAAAAAAGAATGCTTGTAGTTGTTGATCCCAGATTCACCTCATACATGTGTTATGTCATTGGCCATGTGGTGAGACTATGTGTGCACAGCTAGTAAATATTTTGTGGCTGCAAATTTGACCTGTAGGTTTGTAAAGTTCGCCTCCCATTGAAGTCAATGGGGCCCACCGCGAACGTTACAGCCGCGTTCGTGTTCACGAAACGTCCCGTCGGAAGTTCGTCTATCACTAGTGTTCATCATCCGGACAGGTACAGGCGCTGAACTAGAATCCTTTATCACTGAACTTAATATTAACCATTTCAATTTGAAATTCACCGCTGCCAGTCACACATCCAAAATTACCTTTTTAGACCTTACGATAATCAAGGATGATCAAGGAGGTATTGCCTCTACTCTCTATCGGAAAGAGACTGCGGGCAACACCCTACTACACGCTACAAGTGCACACCCAGATCATTTACTACGTAGCATTCCATATGCTCAATATATTCGACTGCGACAAAACTGTACACATACTGCAGACTTTAAAATCCAAGCCAATGAATTACGAGATCGTTTAAAATTAAGGGGATATGGGAAATCCATTCTACGGAAAGCATATAATAGGGCACCGCATCAGTCTTGCAGTTCCCTTCTTTACAAACGAGATATTCTAATCATCATTCCAAACTACGTAATACTTTGGCCACATTTTGGCCCCCTCCTACGGGAGGATCCCATCCTGACCAAATACATTAATACGCAACCAAACATTACTTTCCGTAGAGCCAGATCCTTACGGGATAAGTTAACCTCTAGTCACTTCACTTGCACAGCTCCAAATCGGTCTCCTCGTGGAATGTACAGATGTGACAAATGCTCCTTTTGCCCTTTTATTCGAACAGGTCAGCTATTTACATTACCCAACGGGGAGCGTTTTGTCCCTAAATTCTTTGCAGACTGTGAGACACGCGGAGTTATTTACCTCATGGTCTGTAAATGCTCCGCCTTCTATGTAGGGAAGACTATTAGACATTTTTGGGCCCGGATAAAAGATCACGTGTATTTCTCATCATGTGGCAAAATGGTAACATCTATCAGTAGACACCTTGACTTAGATCATAAATTTGACACCTCAGTCATTTCATTTATTGCACTCGACGTGATCCCTCCAAATCCACGGGGGGGGGGGGGGGGGTGACTGGGACAAATCTATCCTAAAAAAGGAAACCTTATGGATTGATAAATTAAACGCCACCTTTCCCCCAGGTATTAATGAATCCCACTCTTATAAACCCTTCTTATAAGTTCTATACCTTATGTTCCATTCTCTTTTTCCCTCTGTCTCTGAAAGTATTATACCCTGCTTTAGGGTTAAATGCCACAACTATATTGAGCATACCTCTGCAACTAATTATATTAATTAATTATATATATAATTGCTATGTCTTTCTGTTTCTTTTTCCTTGTAATGTATGTTTCTGTTTTCATACTGTTTTTTGTCAGTTCATTATATTATTTTTGTTTCTTTTTCTTTTTTCTTTTTTCTTTTTATCCCCTATTGTCCACAAGATTGTATCCCCTATTATATATTATTACTAAGTATAATACATTTTTTTTCGATATAACACTTTTTTTTGTGTTAAATGTATTGTATTCAATGGTGCGTGGTTGCAGGAGATGATCGGAGCGTGTTGCGTTACGGCGGTCCTGGGTACTGTGCGGCCGGGGAGCGTCACAGGCACCTGTTGACGCACACTGGATCTCCTGCATAGGCTGATGTATTTTCCATCACACCGGCCCTTGAGATCCTGCCCCGCCGGTGTCTTTTCTTTCCGCCTATTCCCTGCATCTGGCACTTGTGCTCAGGCGCTGTGGGAGGTGGGCGGCGTGGATGCGACACACGTCGGAGCATCTGGCCGGCCCACTCAACGTCATCACGGGTCGTTCACCTATTGGACGAAGGGGGGGTGGGGCATCCGCATTTATGGAGACGCCGTACAAGCGTCTCCTTGAGATGTACTTTATTTACACCTTCCCTCTGGACGGCGGTAGATGTGTGCTCTGTTTTCTGGCTATAATATAGGTAATACCCCTGTGCAGACCAGTTTTTCTGATCTCTACTACTATCTTTACCTATTATTAACTCTGCTTCTCTTTATATATATATACTTATAAATTCCAGACTCTCAGCCTTGTTTGGCCTCCTGCTTATTGGCTACATCTCTGGGCAGCTCTTTTCTATACTTACCTTGTGGATTGAGACGTGACATCCATATATGTAATTGAGTACATCGAATCATTCTAATAATTAAATGTACTTTAATGGATTACTAGATGTCGGTGAGCCCTTTTATCATATCATTATACTGCATAGACATACGTATCATGCAATTTATTAAATTTTGGAATCTCCTCCACATACTGGTGTATCTTATCACTATATATCATGTTTTTCTAGTTATTGACCTTCACATCTACGCATGTTCTGTGTGACTTAGATGCTATACAACCTGCTCTTTTTACCGCTCTGACTCTCAAATCACCGAACTCTGTGTGATCCAGAAGCCACATCACCCGCTTTGTACCACTGTCTTAGAGGGTAATTTTTTGCTTTGGTCATTTCAATTCAAGTCAATTTAATTCAACCCTACTTCTAACCATTATAATTATTATATTGTGTATGCCCCGCAGTGCCCTTATAGGACTGTCCGTGTTGTTGCACGTTCATGTCGCCCTGTGACACGCACCTTATTGTATGTTGTTTATGTATTACACATTGGTAATGATGTTTTAAGTAACAGATGTACTATATATGACTATATTAGAACCTGTTTTTGTTGATGGAGTTTCTTTCTTTTAAGAATTCTATTGCGCCCCAGAAGAAGCGTTCATTAAGACGCGAAACATGTCGGGCATGAACACGGGACCCTATATCAGCACACCATCGCTGTGAACGTATATCTACACTCTAACTTTGAATGGTTCTTTGTTGTCTAATTTATTATATCAAATAATCCATATGAGTGTTAATATGATATATTTTGTGCTGATCAAGGTCTCGGTGAATGAATACACCATCCATCTCTGACTTTTAATCATTTTCTGTGTTTGTACTATTTTTTGTGATAATAATAAATTATTTTAATATAAACATTTGCGCTGTATTGGTGCCTATAAAGTCCATAAGTCCCTCCCGTTTTTAGTTTTTTTGCATTACTCACTCCTGGTCTAGGCTAGGATGTATAACAGAGAATTTACAATTACTGAACCTTCGATATCCTGGCAGCTGGTGCTTCATCTGCTCCCCTCTGCTACTGCAGTGGTCTGGTCTCTCCCTGAGCCTTCAAGACCTATGCAGGTCTTAATAACTGAGGGTACATGGAAATGTGTCCAACCACTGGGGAATGGGGATCCAAGGATCAGTATGTCTAAAACTTCTAAAACAAAAATGAGCAGCAAGAAAAACTCCAGGGTACATGTAAAATATATCAGTAAACAAAACAAACAGCCTGTTGCCAGAGTGCAATACAATACACTCTGGAGTCTGAACTATAGCCTAAAGACTCCATTTTTATAGACATTTGCCTGCACAAAGATCTACAAGGTCATTTACAATTTTTTGCTTTAGATGATGCCAAAGAGGAGGTACCAGACATCATGAGGAAAGTGTTAATGCATACATTAGGGGCATGCCAGAGATTGAACATGTCCAGGGACAATAGCTGGAGATTCTTGTCTGACACACCCCCTCCAGCCTGCTTTGTTATTCACGATGATTGATGATTATGATTAACAGTGATTGGCTCAGACTGGGAATCTGAACTGCAGCAAGAAGGTGGCGTGATCAGGGAAGTGACATTGAGGAAGTAACAAGCACAGGTCACGCTAACAGGAAGACTGGAATCAGCTGCAGAGGGGGACTAATATAATTAATATTTCCAGCTAAACCGAAGCCTTGCAGAATAAAGCACAACCATTTCTAGACAAGGTATGCCACCAGCGTTTCATATTTAAAATACTATATTTGCCTGGAAAATACAAAAAAAAATTGTACTTACTCCCTGGATCTGCCGCGTCTGGCTGGTCACCTTCTTATGGCGCATCCCCAGCAGCCTCTACAGGGCAGGTCTCCTCCTGCTCAGCCTCAGCAGCTGTTGATCAATTTAATATAGAAAAGAACATTACAATCTGCAGTGTACAACAATCTCACACACATTAGTACAAAAACATTGAAACATGTATGATCACTCAGCAGCAGATACCAGCAAGATTATACTAACTTACATGTGGGCGTTGCTGCTTCAGCCTCCTCCTCCTCAGTCTCCCCCTCTGACTGAATGATGACACCTATTTAATAAAGGAGAAATGATGAACGTTACAATGTTCAAGCTTCAAAGAAATTATTACTATAAATACTGTATATAGATAAAATTAATTTTCCATTAGCATGGCAATCCAAAAATAAAATAAAAAATCTGTAAAAAAAAAAAAAAAGGAGGCACTTACTTGTCCTGGTTCCAGAGGTGAGTGCTAGGTGCACCGACACTGATCAGGTTCCTCAGTTCAGAGCTGCAACGTTCTGTCAGATTACGTAAGTTACACAAGCGCTTGCGTTACCTTACAGAACATCATAGAGGCTCTACCTGTCACTGCTTGAGCGAGAAGCAATGACACTAGAATCGACAATGGAAGGATGGACAAATGGAAAAGGACCCACTGTATTAGTGTCACTACTACAGTACTTACTGCACGTTGATGATGTGGAGGACTCCTGCTCCTCCGCTTCCAGCGGCGTTAGTCCTGGATACCATCTTTAAATAAAATCAAACACAACATGGTAAATATCGGATGCTTGACAAAAAAAAAACGTCCTGCACAATGCAGTGCTGACACCAACCTTGATGAGACAGGAGCTGGGTGATCTCCTCCTCTCCTACACCTGCTAACAGCTCTGCCTCATGAGGGAGGAGAGGCACCTGCTTCCCTCTGCCCCCCGCCTGCCTGCGTTTACGTGCTATGGAACTGCAAAACAAAAAGAGAAGAGAAACGGGTTCCATAATTAAACTACAATTGTAATCTGAAAATGACATCAAGACATGAAACAATTGTAGAATGAACCCGTAGTATGAAACAATGCAAATTGAATTTTTGGATTAGGCACATTTTTTTGTGCATAATAAAATATAAAAGACAGGATTGGGATTGTGCCAAGTAAATATTAATAATATAGATGTCCAGTCCACCTTTCTAATTAGGCACTTGTGTGAACTGTGTATGGTGTAAATTTCCTTTCTTGTTTCTTTTGCAAAGCATTAACCACTTGTGGATTTGGACCCATCCACACATGGTGGTGGGTCTGCAAGCTGGTTAAATCCAGCCACCATAACATTTTTTTTTTATATATATATATATTTAACTCTTTTTTTCAATAACAAAAAATGTAAAACCCAGTGGTGATCTAATGCCACCAAAAAAAGCTCTATATGTGGTGGGAAAAGGGCATACATTTAATTTGTAGAACATCGCAGGAGCGTGCAATTGTCAGTTAACCACATCCTGACCGGCGTACAACGATGTACGTCGGCAGAATGGCACAGGCAGGCATATTGGCGTACAGGTACGTCCATTTCTATATGCCGCCCTGCCAGTCGGGAACCCCGTGAGTCCGGTCGCGGGTCCCCCGGACTCGATCACTGTGGGGATACCCGCGATCGTCTCACGGGGAGGCTGAACGGCGGGAGATGCCATTGTAAACAGCATCTCCCTGTTCTGCCTAGCAACAAGTGACACTGATCTCTGCTCCATGTGATTGGAGCAGAGATCAGTGTTCACTAACACAAAGCCCAGCCCACCACAGTTAGTAACACGCCCCTAGGAACACTTAACCCCTACACTGCCACCCCCTGGTTAACCCCTTCACTGCCAGTGTCATTTACACAGGAATCACTGCATTTGTATAGCACTCAGGAGTGGACTCCCTGGAGTGGGGGCCACACAGCTGCATCCAGCAAGGAAGAGTTTCACTTACAAGGACCTGGGACTCTATGTGAGTCCACATAACGTTTCGCTTCCTGCTGGTTGCAGCTTGTGTCCCCCTCCTGCGCTGCTGCTTTGTTGATGCTGCTGCTGCCTCCACAGTACTTGTAGATGGTCCAGGAACGTCCTCCTCCAATGCTTCCATGTTGCTTTTGTTATGAGTTGCTGCCATATTCGTTCTCGTCGTTATCGACACTGACTGACACCTGGACACTGCTGAGATTTAGAGCATTCATTCGACATGAACGACGGAGATTCGACAAAGCAATGAAAAACACGCGCGTTTATAATAATATTCGATGGAGCATCGAAACTGTACGAAGCTGCAATCGTACATTTCCGGAGTCAAATGCCCCACCTATAGGCAATATAGAGTTTAGCAGTTTAGCTTCTTTATACATTTGACAGACACCATAAGCCTTCAAAGACAGATTGGACTGTAATTCATGTGGATTTTCGTACGAATGCAATTTTTGAACGGAAAACAAAATAAATAAAAACTAATTTCGGGAGTAACTAAAATGTATTTTTCGGACGAAAACGAAATTCTGAAACAAAATATTTCACTCTGCATATGTCTAGCAAATAGGAATTATGTGAATAATGTCCAATAATAATATCCAAAGGAAAAGGGTACAAAATTAAAATATCCAAAACGTGGTTCAAAATAGCTGACATTTGAACTGGGTAACATTATGACAAAGAAAAACGTGCCCAAACTTGCTGATAAGTGATCCACCACCAGAGTCAAAAGGCTTACCAGAACGATTGAACCCAAATAGGTATACACCTAATGGGTCAATCAGACTTTTAGGGCTACACACCCAAGGGGAACTGTCACAAGGGACACGACCTCCAGCCAGAAGACCAACTCCAACAGTAGACCTCAATAGGGTTGATATTAGACGGAAATCGGCATGGATGGTTTCTCCAATGGGATAAATTTATGAAAAAGAAGAAGTAGGCACATTACATACATACATTACATACAGTGTAATTCCGCTTAAATCAGAAGTAATTTATTGATAAAAAAGGAAGAAATACACATTTTAGTTGATAAAAAATCACTTAGAATAAAACAGTGACATGTTTTGCTGGTGGGTGTGTGATGTGAGGACGCAACACCCGCCCGAGGGGAGGGGCCAGCCTGCGCTTACCGCGGCGTGCAGGCGAGCGGGGGATGGAGGACGTGGCTCGGCGAGGGGAGGTGGGAGGCTCCGAGCCGAGCAGACGTGAGCCCCTGCCGCTGAAGCATGGCGATGTGTGGACCAACAGCCCCTTGCTACTCCCGCCATTAGCAGGAAGTGAGGCCCTCCCCCCCCCGCCGCTGGCAACGAGCAGACTGGATGGGACGAGCCACGAGACAGCAGAGGAGTGGAGAGACATCAGCAAACAGACAAAAAAGGACGGTAACAGCTAGCAGCCGTAGAGTCTAAACTAATTGCTTAGTTTGTTCCACTGTGATCATTGCTTGCTTATAAATGGTAATGGGAGTCTAGGAAAGCCAAGTGTGTGTTATGCTCTATGATGAGAAGGCAATCCGGTTGAATGGAAAATCTCATAGAGGCAGGGCTGCAAGAGTGGGGTACTCCTTTGAATATTTGCCTGGCAGTATGGCGAACAAACTTATGTTTAAAAGGACAGGTCACTGATGATCGTCTTATATATATATATATATATATATATGTAGAAAACCTGGAAACAGTGGGACAATATTATAAAGTGTGTGCAGCGCTGTCCTCAGAAAATTCTGTCAGGGAATGCTATATGGGACCATCACTTGTAAATACATAAGCTACCTATTTTCTCTAATATGAGGTGCCTGAAAGGTGTCCCCGGCGGATTCCCTTAGGGTAAAGGGTTAAAGGGAGTAAACGTGGGCTGGAAGACTGTGCTGTAAAGGAAATCGATCAGACTATGTTAAATATGCTATAACTGTGTCGCAAATCTGTGGTGGGCAGATCGCATGGCAAATCACCCTTCTCAGAGGTCCGGGAATTGTATAAAACGCTAAAAGTGATGCATGTGCAATATTGAGTGAAACATTTATTATATACACATTTAAGGCCAATGTACACCAGGCGCATTGCACATATGAGTATAGTATAGTGATCCGGCTACAGCACAAGCGAACCCATATAAATCTCCCCCAGGTGGTTAAGGTCCCGGATGGGGCGTAACAAGTGATAGGTAGGCATATGGACGACTAGAAACCTAGAGTGTGCGCAAGGGCCCGGGTTCAGATGAAACAAACCGAGCAGTTAGAAAAACGACTCGAGTAAGCTATCATGAGCAAATCGGCAAACAAAGCCTCTAAGAGCTAGATATTACGATCCAACAATACATGACCCAAGGAGCAAGCCCTAAAGATCTCGGAACAGGCAAGAAACAGCTGTCCATGCAAGAACATAAGAAGGGACCAGGAAAAAATAAAGGAGGAGGAGCCCACCAATCCAGAGACGATATTATAACAGATAGCGACTGGAAGAGTAGCAAAGTCGATGAGTCTAGGGTTGAAGATTACCCTCCTACAAAAGGAGAAATGTCGGAGATGCTGTTGAATCTTGAAAATGCAATCAAAGCAGATATTAGGGGGCTCTGGGAGGACCTGGGAAGCCTGCTAGAAAGAGTAGAGGCGGCAGAGAACCGTATAGACCATCAGGCCCAGGAAATAGGTCAAGTTAAAGAGCAAGTAAAAGTAATACAAGGAGTACAGAGGGATATTTTGTACAAGCTGGAAGACCAGGAGAACCGGAGTAGAAGGAGAAACTTAAAGATCCGTGCGGTCCCGGAGGTAAAAGGCGAAGATCTGAGGAGAATATTTGAAACTATCTTTTCCCCCTGTTGGGCAGACGAGACAGGAGGCCCCCCAAAAATTGATAGGATTCACAGAATTGGGAAAGCAAGATATGCAGATAATGAAAGATCCCGGGATATAAGTGTAAGGCCGCGTACACACGCGCGGACTGTTCGCCCAACTTTGTCCGTCCAACAGTTTCGGCAAACAGTCCGCTCAAAATTAGCATGGACGGACATGGCCACACACGACGAACGAACAGTTTGCTGAAACCGTGCACGATGACGTATGTCACGTACGACGGGACTAGAAATAGGAGGTCCAAGACACAGCAAAGCACCCTTTGGGCTCCTTCTGCTGACTTTGCGTTAGTAGAAGTTTGGTTAGAGACGATTCGCGATTTTTAGACTTCAGCTTAATTTGTCCGTTCACTGCGGCGCAGTCTACCTATGAGGTGTATATCTGCCTTTCGGTACGCGTGGATCAGTTGTACCTGTTGGGCGCTTATGGTCCGCTCGTTTCTGTGTTTCAGGTCGTTCTTCATAGGTCTGGCTGTTCTTCAGTGCGTTCAGTTGAGCTTGTCTGTCCAGCCGACCGTTTCAAAGCCATGGAGAGTGGACGTACTCGGGAACGAGTTTGTGCTATATTGGGGCTTGGTGTTTTAGTTGTTATGAATTGTTTTTATTTAATGACATTTTTTTTTTTTTTTTTTCCCCCTGTGTTTGACTCCCCAGTGTCCTTCCACGCCACAGGAATGGCAGACTGTGGCTTCCCAATTCGCTGCCCGTTGGGACTTCCCCAACTGCGGAGGGGCGATCGGCGGGAAACGTGAGGATTGTGCCCCCACCACATTCGGGGTCCTACTATTGGAATTATAAGGGGTTCCATAGTGTGGTGCTAATGGCGGTGGTGTCGGCACAATGTGACTTTCTTTATGTGGATGTGGGGAAGAACGGCCGGATGTCTGACGGAGGAGTCTTTAGGCAGACCGAGTTCTGCCACCGTCTCATCACTGGTGGCCTGGACTTGCCACCAGATGCCGAGAATGTGGAGGGTCTACCGTTTGTGTTTCTGGCTGATGAAGCGCTCGGTCTGAGTGAACATCTTATGAAACCCTTCCCCCAAAGGACCCTCACCCCGGAGAGGAGGGTTTTTAATTACCGGCTGGCCAGAGCAAGAAGGGTTGTGGAGAGTGCCTTTGGCATTATGGCCAGCCGGTTCCGTCTGTTACTGAGAGCGATCAACCTTGCAGAATATAAACTGAACTATGTGATTCTGTGCTGCTGCATTCTGCACAATTTTCTACGTAAATTTTCAGGTAACCAGTACCTGCAGCCTATTGGGCCTGAGGCCGGACTCAGGCTTCCAGAACTGACAGGGCTGGATCATGCCCTTCCTGGCTTAGCCCCCCAAACAGCACGTGAGGTGCGTGACCGCTATGTCAGCTATTTTAATGGTAGGGGGGCTATTCCAATGCCAGCTGAGCAATAAAAAATGTATTTTTCTTGAAATATGTCTTGTCTGTTCACATTTTTAAGTTTGGTTCTTGTTTGCTTTTCACATTGCTTGTCTCCTACATTGTCCTAATTCAGGGATATGCAATTGGCCAACCTCCAGCTGGTGCAAAACTACAAGTCAATCATGCCTCTGGGTCTCATGCTTGTGGCTGTCAGTCTTGCTATGCTTCATGGGACTTGTAGTTCTGCAACAGCTGGATTTCCACTAATTGCATATTCCTGTCCTAGTGCATTTGTATTGCAAAGTGGTTTTTGACAATAGGAAATAAGGCCCTTTGTGACAGAAAACACAACATGACTTCCCAAACTGGTATTGAGTATTGAAAGAAGTAGACACACACACATCTTTTTTTTTGATTTTTTAATAGTGCACATGCCAACTAGTGCCTCTGTTTTAGATATTTTTTTGGTGTTTTTTTTTTTTTTTAATTGTTTTTTTTTTTTTTTTTGGGGGAATTTTTTTTTTTTCTTTTTTTTGTAAACATAGAATATATATAGAAATATCTTAAAAACAATAATCACAAAAATAAAAAAATAAAATCAGATTTTTAACTATTTACATAAAACAAGGGGTAAAGCCAAATTTTGAAGATGCACACCAAAAAATGGTAATGTCAACATGTGCTATGTACCATCATGAGTGATCAATGGACGTGTTTGGTGTGTGCAATCCCTTCCTCTCACATACTAGAATGAGGAAGGGTTTGCAAACACCAAATGCGTCCATTGCGATCCTCTGATGGCACATAGCACATGTTGACACACCGTGTGCATCTTCAAAATTTGGCCTCTAAAAACAAGGATGTAAAAACATTAAAAACTTTTTTCAAAGGGAATGAAGAACATGATCGATTGGGTTTTAGGCAAAGGGGGCTTAGATTCTCCCTAAAACATCGATCATGTTCTTCATTCCCTGCCTCATAGTGACCAGTTCTCTTTGGATGTTTAGAATCTGGTTCTCCATCCGATCAATCTGGCCATTCCAGGCCATGATGTCTCCAATCATCCTCTGGGCACTATCACTGGTAAATGGGTCCGCGACTTGTTCTACCACAACCAGATCACCTAAAAACATGTGTAGATAAAAAAATTGGTTAAAATATACAGCCATTAATTGTTTACCTTAAGCTGGGTTGTCAGACACTCACTTTGTGGGGTGTGTAACTCCACCTGCTCTTCCTCCTCCACATCTAGCCCTGGGCTCGGCTCATCCAGTGGAGCTACGGAGCTTGGTCCAGCGGAGGATACCGAGCTCCGTAGCTCCCTCGCAGACACAGGACTGGGCAGCTCCAATACCGACGCAGGGCTGGGGCTGGGGCTGGGGCTGGGGCTGGGGCTAATTGCCTAATCAGGCTGGTGAGGTCGGGGGGTCATGGGCTGCTCCGCCTCTTGACTGAGTCTTTGTTTCCCTATGAGAATGAAAAGAAAAAAAAAAGAAAAAAATGAAAGATACTTTTAAGCATAGTGATATTTGAGTTCCGAAATGTGAATATGAAACATTGGTTTGAAGTGGTGTACAATTATTAGCTGGTTATTACAAGATCCTAGTTTAATACATCCTTAAAATGACTTTTTTTTTAGTTAGGCTGTGTTCAGACTGGTGCGATGTGCGAACGCAGCAAATCTACTGTGGTTTCACGCATCGCATGTGCAGTTCGACTGCCCTATGTGACCTGCTGGGAGTATCAGTGTAAAGTTTTATTGACACCTCCGAATTAGTTCTCATTTCACAGTGCAATCTTTAAACTCGGACAGGAATCGGACCACATGGTGTGAATACCCATGTGATCCGATTCGGCTGTGCACTAAAAAAAGGGCCTTGTACAAGTTTGGTCCGGATGCGATGCAAATTCAGCCATACTATATGTATGGCTGAAATCGCATCACACAGAGATCACATGTGATTTGCACTGCAGTGCGGTGCAAATCACATTCGATCTCGTACATTGCAGCAATGTGAACCTAGCCTTTAACCAAACTGTGATACTTTATATCTTTTGTCCAAGTTTCACAGACGGACACACTCGAATCATCCCCTGGAGTACCTGTGTGTGATTATGTCAAAAAATGTTCTATGATGTCCCAAACTACACTTAAATGTTTCCCAGTCCAGATGTTGAACCAGCATTCTATCTATCTATCTATCTATCTATCTATCTATCTATCTATCATCTATCTATCATCTATCTTTTTTTTTTTTTTGGATTGAGTCTACATTGCACTGAATAAATTTAGGAAACTTTAGTAAAAATTCATTTCCTATAAACTGAACGTGACAATTCAGTTTATCATGAACAATACCAAAAAAATAATAACTAATTAAAATCTAATCCAACACCAGATAAATTTACACCATATACAAATTCATGCTATTTACGCCCACATATACGAACAACCATATGAGCTCATTACATGAACTATTAACTACACGAACGATCAAATCCGCCGGATTCACATACGGTACCTACACGAAAGATTAGGATCAAATCCGCCAGATTCACATACGGTATGTACACGAACGATTAGGATCAAATCCGCCAGTTTCACAAACGGTACCTACACGAACGATTGAGATCAAATCCGCCAGATTCACCTACGGTATATCACGAACGATTAGGATAAAACCCGCCGGATTCACATAAAGTGCCTACACGAATGATTAGGATCAAATCCGCCGGATTCAGATACGGTATGTACACGAACGATTATGTCCAACAGTCACGGAAAAAGCGCAGTTTACTCACTTTTTTTCAGGGCCTTCATGATCCGATGATATTGCTCCGGCTCCCTGGACTTGATGTCCGACCATCTTTTCCGCAGCTGGTCCTTTCCTCTCCGTACCCCGAATTTTGACTCCAAGGCTGTGACCACCTCGTCCAAGATGGCGCTTTTCCTTATATTTGGTTTTGGGTAAGGGCCATGTTCCCCATCATAGTCCTCCCTTTTAAGGATAGCTACCATCTCCACCATCTCTTCGAACGCCATATTGGTGGCCTTATATCTCCTCCTTGCTTGGGGCCCATGGCTTTCCTCCGCGCTGCTCACGCTGCTAATTGATCTTGCATCCGCCATTTTCCACTCTCATACACCCACAGCGGAAGGAGGGTAAAAGGGGCGGGGAAACACGGTCGCAAGGAACGTCAGGGGCGGGCGACGTAGGCGGAGCCTGAGCGCATAATGCGCTGGGTATAAACCGTTACCACTAGGCCGTACGCTTGTCCGAACGGGAGCAGCGAGTGCTACACGCGACGGTAAGATAGTTATCATTTTATTTTCGGTTAATTTAAAGCCTACGTTAGGGATATCCATATTGAATTTTATTCTTATTGATATTTAATTAATTTCTATGTGGGTTGGTGGTTGAGTGGGCTTGGTGTTTTGTGTGGTAGTGTGGGGGTGGGTGTATAGGGGGTGGGGCTAGTGTGTGTGTGTGTGTGTGTGTGTGTGTGTGGGGTGTGTGTGTGTGTGTGTGGGGGGGTGTGGGGGTGTGTGTGTGTGTGTGGGGGGGGGGGGTAGCGTGTGTAGTAGTGTGTGTCTCGCCTACATTGTCACAATATAGTGTGCATTTGGTCTGACTTTTTTATTTTTTGTTGTTTTTTTTTTGTTTTGTTTTCTTTTTAGAAAATGCAAAAGTATACTGCAGACCCCTTTAAAGAGGAGGCCTTCCTCTCCACCTTTATAGATCTAGTGGAGTCCCACAGCAATCTGTGGGATACATAACACCCCCAATACCCAATCCGTGCTGCCCGGAAGAAGACACTGGAGACAGTTTTGGCGTTTGTGAGAACCCGAGTCCCCCAGGCAGACACTACCTTTGTGAACGCCAAAATTCAGAACCTGCGTAGCGCGTATAGGCGGGAGCAAAGAAAGATCCTAGAGTCCCAAACATCAGGATCAGCAGCAGGTCAGGTCTATGTACCTAGGCTGTGGTATTATGACAGGCTGCGTTTTCTGGATGACACGTCAGAAGCCAGGCCGTCACTTTCGACTCTTCCGTCTACCCGTCCCTCCACCCTTCCCTCCGCCTCAGGTGAGCCATCCCTGGAAGATCCAGACCCTTCCTTGCTGGACGAGGTTGATGCGCCCAGCTGGAGCCAGGTATATTTTAGTTTCTAACGTTTGGATTGCTCAAATATTAATGATGTCAAGTTCAATGTTTGAATTGCTTCCAAATCTAGGATTTCATCACAAATTAAATTAGATAGAAGGATACAGTAGTTTACACAAATGTGGCTCCAATCTTAATGAACTGATGGAAAAATGATGGTGTCAAAATGATAGCCTTTTGTATTTCAAGACAAATGTATTTGCAAGTGAGAACTGTAAAATTGTTAGTGATTGATGATTTCTAAATATAGACATATTTTAGTTATTGATTGCTTTGTTTTTTTACACAGGATGAGCTCACCCAGGAGGAGGCCGGGACCAGTGGTATGGAGGAGGAGGCCGGGACCAGCCACACGCAGGAGCTAGCTGGGCCCAGTAGGAGTAGGACTGAGAGCCAGGTCCCTCCCCTCCGCCTAGCCAGCAAAAGGCCCAGGAGGATGGGCCGTACAGAGGAGGAGTCCTTGGTGCTGATACGGCAAGCCACCCAGATTTTGTCCAAACCCCCCAATCCGCAGGAGGCCTATGCCACTTATCTGGCTAGCAAGCTCCAAGAAATGGACAAACCCCAAAGAGACATGTGTGAGGCAATCTTCTTTGATGCCATACAACTGGGTCTGAAGGGTGAGCTCACACCCACCACGAAGCTCTACAAAACAGACCCTACTGCTCCTCCTCCTCCTCCTCCTCCTCCTCCTACCACAACTCCACCACCAGAGGCACAGCCTCCAGCGAAGCGTGGAGGGAAGGCTAGACGGAAGAGTCGCAAGTGACTGCCTGGCTTCAGTCTGCTCTGAAAGAAGACGCAGGCTGTTGTAGTACCACAGTCTGGGGACATAGATCTCATCTGCTGCTGTTCCTGGTCTTTGGGATTCTAGGACCTGGTTGTGCTCCCTATGTACATGCTACGCAGGTTCGGAATTTTGGTGTCCACACACTTGATGTGTGCCTGGGGGACAAAAGGCTTCACAAACGTCAAAATTGTCTCCAGTGTTGCCTCCCTCTTGATTTATTTTGGTTATGAGGAAAAATAAAAATTTTTGATTTAAAAAAAAAATTGTATGTTTTCTTTATTTTTATTTTTTTTTATCAATATTTTTGTATAATTTTGGGTTAAAAAAACCAAAGTTTATTTGTGAGTAGGCAGATACATGTCAAAAGACTCTGGGGGTTATTTACAAAACACATGTTCATGTAAATATGCTAACTTCAAGTGCAATTTTTAAAGCACTGCAAGTGCACTTGGAAGTGCAGTCGCTGTAAATTTGAGGCTTAACATTTGAAATGAGGGGAAGCTCTGCTGATTTTGAACATGCAATCATGTGTAGGCTAAAATGATGGTTTGGGTATCTATCTATCTATCTATCTATCTATCTCTACTTGCATAGTCCTGCTTGGCCCAAAAAAATGAAAGTCCATCTTGTTTCAAACCCCCCACCCAAAAAAAAACAAAAAAACAAAAAAAAACAAAAAAAAAAAACAATAGTAGTTCCAAAAATATATAGTAATAGATTTTTTTTTTTTCTGAAATAAATAAATATATATATATATATATATATATATATATATATATATTTTTTTTTTTTTGGGTTGGTTTGTTTTTTTTTTTTTTTTATATATAAATTGGGAATATATTTTTGCTATAATTGGAAGATTAATCATAGGATGAGGATGAATAAAAACATGTAGTATAACTCTGTGTGAATATAAGCAGCAAAGCTACTTCACTTTTCTTGCATCACGAAGAAGAAAAGAACGGGCTATATTAAAAAAAACACAAAATTAGCAGCATGACGAATATGCTAGCTTCAATACGAACACTAGTTTTACAAGACCGAGCGCTTCCGCCCTGTAAATTCTTTCTGAGTATGCGCGGAACTTAGTTTGTCGAACAAGCCTACACACGGGCGGACTGTTCGCTGAAACAAGGTTTCAGCGGACAGTTTTTCGGAATTTCCGAAAAACCTTGTTCGTCCAACTGTCCGCTGAAACTGTCCGCTGAAAGCCCACACACGAGCGGACTGTCCGCCCAAACACTGTTCAGCGGACAAGGTTGGGCGAACAGTCCGCTCGTGTGTACGCGGCCTAAGATTCACCTTTTTTGAAGAAAAAGCAGCACTTTGGAGAAAGTTAAGGGGGAGAACCCCCCTACAGTATGACGGTCGGGACTTGCAAATATTTCCAGATATTTCATTTGAGACGCTAGCAAGGAGGCGGCTCTTAAAACCACTGTTGGTGGAGATTTGTGCCAAGAATGTAAAATATAGCTGGGGTTTCCCGGCATGTTTAATAGGTAGCAAAGATGGTAAAACTGCGAAGTTATGCTTCTTGGAAGACCTGGCAGTTTTTTGTGACAAATTAGATTTGTGTACCCCAGACCTGCCGGGATGGAGGGGAGAAGTAATAGGATCATCACAGTCTATGGAATTCCCTGGCTAGAAGTCGGTGGAGGGGGGGTGATGAGGGGGGGGAGGGAAAGCGGTGGGAGGAAGCAAGAAGTTCCAGGGGATGTTGGCTAGGTATCCTTCTTACCTCCTCTAAAGTGAGGAGATGGGAAGAGGCACAGGTTAAAAGAGCCCCAGGCCCGCAAAACAAGTTGATTGGGAGATGGTAGGGGCTTACACGACCATTATCCTAACAAAGGCCGAGAGTGGGCCGCAGAGAGGGAGGGAGGTGGTGATGGGGGGGGGGGGGAGACGGGAGAAGGGAGGGGTGGGAGGGTCAGGAGAGGAAGGGAGAAGCGGTGGACCACCAGAGTAAACGAAGTAAAGCACCCGTGTGGAGTATAGGAGATGAAAGGCCAACTGAATAGGTAACAGCAAGATGAGTGGCATGAATTTTATGTCATATAACGTAAAGGGCTTGAACACCCCGTCAAAGAGACACAAGATTCTGGCTGAATTAAAACGTTATGAAGCTGATGTAATTGCTCTTCAGGAGACACATATCTCCCTCGCATCAAACATTAGATTATATTCAAGAAATTTCCCAGTTTGGTACTACACCAATACAATATCTACGAGAAGTAGAGGGGTCGCTATAGGTTTTTCGAAAAAAAACAAGGTTTCAATTAAATGAGAGAATAAGTGATGCAGAAGGGAGGTATCTGTTCCTGAGGGGTATATTGGAGGAGACGGAATATACGCTAGTTAATATATATGCCCCCAACAGCAACCCTATCGTTTTTTTAAATAGGATATTAAATAAGCTTATGAAGTTTAAAAAGGGATATGTGATCATGCTGGGAGATATAAATTTCTGTTTAAACCCGGAAATGGATAGCTCGTCCGAGATACAGAGGACGAGAAATGAATCGCGCAAAAATATTTTACAAAAATTATATACCAGTCAGTTGGTGGATGCATGGAAAATCATGAATCCGAAGGTTCGTGACTACTCGTTTTACTCTGTGGTTCATAGGATATATTCCTGCATCGATTACAAATTCATAGACCACGGCTTGCTGGATTATGTAACAGAAGCTGGCATAGAAGTGACCACCCTCTCGGACCATGCCCCAGTAAAAACAAGAATGAATATCTCAAGGGGCGGGGAGATGCTCCCCGCCGTGGCGGATTAATGAAGATCTGCTATGGGATGAGGAGGACAGGGCTAGAATTGGTAGAGAAATTGAACAATATTTCGCATTAAACGATACAACAGAAATAGCAGGTCACACATTATGGGATGCACATAAAGCCTATATCAGGGGAATATTGATATCAGTTGGGTCAAAAAATAAATAAATGAGAGCCGCAAAGATCAAAGCCTTAATGGAAGAGATATTTATCTTAGAACAAGAGCATAAAAAAGGACAGAAGCAGAAGGAAATAGTTTATAAAAAACTAGTAAACACCAGGGATGAGCTAAAGGACTTGTTGGAACAAGAAACTAAGAGGGGTTCAGCGGCTTAGCCCGTGAACGGTATATATGGGGAGATAAGCCGAGCAAGTATTTAGCTAGAATGTTACAAAAAAAAAAAACTAAAAACTTTATTGGCAAAATGCTAAATAAAAACGGCAGCATGGTATTTACAACTAAAGAAATAGCGGAAACCTTTAGGATATATTACGAGGGGATCTACTCAGTTAGACATCAGGGAATACAGGATAAGGCCAAAGATAAGAGGATCGAGGCTTTCTTAACAAAAGTTAGATTACCCAAAATAAGCTTTATAGATAGGGAGATGCTCGAGAGGCCAATATCGGAAGAAGAAATAAATAGGTCTTTGTTGAAATCAGCCCCAGGAAAATCTCCTGGACCAGACGGGTTTACAATGTTTTATTACAAAACATTTAGGGAGACCCTGATTCCAAAAATGTGTCGATATATGAATGGACTGAGAGAGGAGTACAAAATGAGCAATGAAGGCCTAATGGCTACGTTCACGTTAATTCAGAAGGAGGGGAAAGATCCCACGCAATGTACTAGTTATAGGCTGATTTCGCTGCTAAATACACACAAAGTTATATGCAAAGGTTTTGGCAGAGCGGCTGAGAGATTTAATGACGATTTTAGTCCACCCCGACCAGGTGGGGTTTGTAGCGGGGCGGGAAGGAAGAGACAACGAGATGAGAACACTGCTCTTACTCCAACAGATGCGAGGGGGAGGGACCCCCAGTCTGCTCCTGTCAACGGATGCACAAAAGGGTTCATGTTCCATACAATAGAAAGGATGGGGATTGGTCCGAAATTGTTACAGAAGGTGAGAGTGTTATATAACCAACCTAAGGCACGCATAAAAGTTAACGGACAGGAGTCAGCGTACTTTGTAATGGAAAGGAGTACAAGGCACGGGTGCCCTTTGTTGCCCCTACTGTTCGTGTTGTCACTGGAACCTCTCCTCGCAGCAATTCGGGAAAATCCAGACATAGTAGGGGTAAAAGTGGGGGAAGAAGAACACAAACTCTCCACATTCGCAGACAATATACTATTTTACATAAGAAACCCAAAGTTGACTGTCCCAAATTTAATAAGGACACTAGAACAGTATGGACACGTATCCAATTTTAAAATAAACCGGCTTAAATCCGAGATATTGAATATTAATATCAATAGAAAGGAGGTGCAAATACTTCAACGGGAATGGAGTTTCCCGTGGCGGAATGAACTTAAATACCTGGGAATTAAGCTGGCTAAAACTGAGAAAAAACTGTACCGGATCAACTACATTTCATTACTAAATGAAGTTCAGGTGGAATGCAAAAGATGTAGCAATAGACCATTATCGTGGTTAGGGCGTATAAATACAGTAAAGATGACAATATTCCCAAAAATTTTGTATAAGTTTCAGATGCTACCGATACCACTCCCCAATGTTTATCTGCTGAAATTAAAAACGATACTAATGAAATTTATATGGAAGAACAAAAAATCAAGAGTAGCCTTCGCCAGTCTACGACTACCAAAAAACAGGGGTGGGTTGGCAATTCCAGATGTACAGACTTATTATAATGCGGTTGTTCTATCTAGAGTGAGTGAATGGACTAAGAGGGTTAACACAGAAAAAAGGTGGGTAAACCTTGAGCAGTTGTAGAGCACGATTAGGTAAGCAAATATGGAATCCCCCTCACATGAGGAGACTGTCCTTAGAAGGAAATAATATTACACGTAACCCTTTTCGAATTTGGGATAAGGTATATAAGCAAGTAAATGGGAAATATAATTCACCTTTTATAGCACTAAAAGAAAGTGTATTTTTTACCAGGTTGTAAAAGGATAGGTGGTAACTGGGTGAGAAGGAGGTACAGTTAAAAGATGTAGTCAGTAAGGGAGTTATTGCACCATTTCACGAGTTGGAACAAAAAAAATATATGATGTCGATTGATGGATGGAGATACTCGCAGCTCTCCCACTTCGTAAAAAAACTGCCGCGGCCGATTTGAACCACTGAAGAACTGACCCCCTTGGAACAATTATGTACATCAAAGATCTCAAGGAGGAATGTCTCGAAATGGTATAGGATGTTGTTGGCGGAGGGGGAGAAGGGAGTGCCTCCGTTCATCAAAAAATGGGAAAGGGAATTAGGGACACAAAAAGACAATGCAACGCTTGGAAAAAATTCTCAAATTAGTCCATAGCTCTGCCGTAGACTCTAAAACAGCAGAGACGAGCTATAAATGTCTGACGAGATGGTATTACACCCCAGAAAAGAATAGTAAATTTCAGCCTGAGTGCTCCAGGGAATGCTGGCGCGGGTGTAAGGAAACGGGTACGATGGCGCATCTGTGGTGGGGCTGCCCAAAGATAAAAAATTACTGGAATCAACTTCTACTCTATATCAAATAGATTACTAATACTGAGGTGATTGCTGATCCCTGGGTAGTGCTATTTCATGGGACAAAAGGTGGGGTTAAACAGTATAAAGAGTCCTTGATTCCACATTTATTAAATGCGGGGAAAAAACGAATTCCAAAAAAAAATGGCAAGAGTTGGAGGCGCCTTCAATGTGGGAGTGGGTTGACATGGTAGAAGAGACTTACAAGTTGGAATGTCTAAGGGATAGCCTGGAAGAGAGGAGTAATAAACATACGATTGAGAAATGGAAGAGCTGGCAAGAATTTAAGAAATGGTATATCACAGAAGGGTTAAGGGCACAAACCTTACACGGGTATAAAGAAGGTAGACTGATGGCTCGATGGGGGTGGTCCACAGAGTAGGAAGGGGGGGAGGGGTCGGAGGTAGGAGGTTGGTGGGGGGGTAGACTGAGGGTTGGGGGGAGGGATTAGGTTTTGGGTTTTGGTTTATATAAAGGCGATAAGCATATGAAATTTTGGATGGAAAAACAACCCAAAAACATTAGTTTTCTTGGGGGAAAAAAAAATATATATATTGTGAGGGGGTTCGCTCGGTAGCGGGTGTGTGTGACCCCCTGGATGGGTTCACAACACAAAGTCAGGCACAGCAGACAGCGGTGTAGGTGCAAAAAACAAAAGATCCGGTTTATTTAGGCTACATGCAGTGATACATATAACAGCCAAACAAAATAAAACAAGAAAATAAATCCTGGTCAGCTTGACCTCTAACTACACACGTAGACTCCCTGTCTAACAACTGGGTGCAGCCTTGTGCTGCCCCAGTCCCTGTCTCTATTGTAGGGGTTTGCCACACAGGCGTTAACTCACCGCACAGAACAGATCTCAGACTCCCCAGTCTATACACACAAAACTGGTTCCAGGATGGAGCATCTCCCTATGCATGCTGGGGTTTTTTGTAGAGGTCTTAATGAGCCCACTTACTACAGCTGGGCTCATTAACTCTTCCCCTCTAATTGTAAAAGTCTGCATAAAGCCTGAATCTAGGACACACATATTTCCCATCCTGAATACAACCAGGTGATTTTACCTGCGTGCTGCCACATACCCCCCCCCTCTTGTTTCAACCTTGGGGTTGTAACACAAGCAGCCAGACACGCATGTATCCGAGACAAAGCATCCACATTCCCCATTTTAACACCAGGGCGATGCTTAACTGTAAAGTTAAATTCCTGTAGGGCCAGGAACCACCTATTTACCCTTCTATTGGTCTCCTTGTTTTGAGCCATCCACTTTAAAGGAGCGTGATCAGTCACCAGGTCAAAGTGCCTACCTAGCAGATAGTACCGAAGGGAATCTAGAGCCCACTTCACTGCTAAACATTCCTTCTCAATCGTGGAGTAATTTACCTCATGGGACTTTAACTTCCTGCTGAGGTAAATGACTGGGTGCTCTTCCCCGTTCCAGACCTGGGATAACACTGCTCCTAACCCAACGTCTGATGCATCAGTTTGTACAACAAAGTCCTTAGAGAAGTCTGGTGAGTACAACACTGGCTGGCTACATAAGGCTGTTTTTAAGGACTGAAATGCTTCCTCAGCCTCTGGGGACCATTTAACCATAACCGACTCTTTCCCTTTTGTCAGGTTGGTGAGGGGCACAGCCTGAGAAGCAAAATGGGGAATGAATCGTCGATAATAGCCAGCGATTCCCAGAAAGGCTCGTACCTGTTTCTTGCTGTTGGGACGTGGCCAACTCTGTATGGCCTCGACTTTATTGACTTGGGGTTTTATCACCCCCCTCCCAATAGTGTACCCAAGATATTTGGCCTCCTCCTGTCCAATGGTACACTTCTTTGGATTGGCCGTAAACCCAGCTTCCCGGATAGAGTCTAGGACTGCTTGTACTTTTGGCAAATGTGAGACCCAGTCTGTGCTATGGATAATCACATCATCCAGGTAAGCTGCAGCATATTTATGATGGGGCCTCAGAATCTTATCCATTTTCCGCTGGAATGTTGCCGGTGCATTCTGTAACCCAAACGGCATTCTCTTATATTGGAATGCCCCATCTGGGGTTACAAACGCAGTTTTCTCCTTGGCCGACTCGGCCAGGGGAATTTGCCAATACCCTTTGGTGAGATCAAGAGTTGTCATATATCGGGCTGTTCCCAGCCGGTCAACCAACTCATCTATACGTGGCATGGGGTAGGTGTCAAATTTTGTAACTTTATTTAATTGTCTAAAATTGTTACAAAACCGCCAGCTCCCATCAGGTTTGGGCACTAGTACAATAGGACTGGACCAGTCACTCTGGGACTCCTCTATCACACCCAGTTCCAGCATCCTTTGAACCTCCCCACGTATTGCCTCCCGTCGGGCCTCTGGTATTCTATAAGGTTTTAGTTTTACCCTTTCTCCTGGCGGGGTGATAATGTCATGCTCTACGCCAGATGTTTGTCCCGGAAGCTCAGAGAAAATCTCTTTGTTACGAAGTACAAACTCTTTAACCTCCTGTTGTTGGGGTTTCGATAAGGTGTCTGCTATTCCAACCTCAGGAACTAAGCAATCAGGCTGTACTTGTGACAAAGTCTCTGCGACTAGGGATTCCCTATCCCTCCAGGCTTTCAGCAGATTGACGTGATAGCCAGGAAGGCGAAAGCCGGAGCAGATCTATCTAACCCTGTAGTTCACCTCACTAATTTTTTCAATGACTTCATATGGACCTTGCCATTTGGCCAGAAATTTGCTTTCAACCGTAGGGACTAGCACCAAGACCCTATCCCTCTGGGAAAAAGTACGTGTCTTGGCCCCACGGTTGTACACTCTCTGCTGTGCTAACTGCGCTTGGGTTAAATGTTCCTTTACAATTGGCATTACCTGTGCAATTCTATCTTGCATCAGGGTGACATGCTCAATCACACTCCTGTGAGGAGAACTCTCATTTTCCCAAGTTTCCTTGGCGATATCCAGCAGCCCTCTTGGGTGTCTCCCATAGAGCAACTCGAAGGGTGAGAAACCCGTAGAGGATTGGGGTACCTCCCTAATGGCAAACATCAGATAGGGTATTAGACAATCCCAATTCTTTCCATCTCTATCCACCACCTTCTTTAACATTTGTTTTAGGGTTTTGTTGAATCTTTCAACCAACCCATCTGTTTGGGGGTGATACACAGATGTACGCAATTGCTTCACTTTGTACAACTTGCATAATTCTTTCATAACCCGGGACATAAAGGGTGTACCTTGGTCCGTAAGCAGTTCCTTACGAATACCCACGCGGCTAAAAACAAGGGATAGCTCTTTGGCTATGGTTTTGGCCGAGGTATTTCGGAGAGGAATTGCTTCCGGATAACGGGTGGCATAGTCCAATATAACCAAAATGTACTGATGCCCCCTAGCAGACTTCATTATCGGACCTACCAAATCCATTGCGATCCTCTCAAAGGGGACCTCAATGATAGGAAGAGGTACCAGTGGGTTACGGAAATGTGGCATAGGTGCCGACTTCTGACACACAGGGCAGGAGGAACAATACTTTTCTATTTCCTTCATGACCCCAGGCCAATAGAATCTCTGCAATACCCTCTCTCTGGTTTTCTCTGTCCCCAGATGACCTCCCAGAATGTGTCCATGAGCCAATTCTAACACCAACTTCCTGTAAGGTTTGGGCACTACAAGTTGCTCAATGGTTTCTTCTGCCCTTTGAGCCACTCGATATAGCAGGTCCCTTTCCATAGTGAAGTAAGGATAAGGGCAAGTCTTATCTGGGTTCACTAACTCGCCATCTATTTTCACCACATTTTCCCGTGCCTTTATTAGGGTGGGGTCTTTTAACTGTTCTGTGTCAAAATTTTCCCTGTGAACCTCAAGATCCGAAAACTCCACAGACGGCATGTTTTCATCTGAGGATGTTGGCTCCTCCCCAGTTTCTCGAGTTTCCCCCGCCAATACCGACAAGGGAAATTCAGGAGAGTCCTCACCACTCCCAGAGGAATTCTGGTCATCTTCCTGGTTTACAGGGGCACCAATGGGGGCCTCAGGACAATCCCAGAGTTCCCAGAATTTTGGAAAATCCCTTCCCACAATAGCATCATGTGGTAACTGAGACACTAACCCCACCTGATGAGAGAGGTTACCTTTGGGGGTCTCAAAAAACACTGAAGTTACAGGATACTCTCGGGTGTCCCCATGCACACAAATAACAGCCACCCTGTTCTTCCCAGAGACCTCTGTAGTAACTAATTCAGCTTTTATCAATGTTACCAGGCTACCTGAATCTAGCAACACATCAACATGTCTACCATTAATACACATTTTACATAAATGTTTCTCAGGTCCCCGAATGGCAGTGCATGCAACTGTCGCAAACAGCGACTGACGTCTCTCCCTTATAAAGTCACATTGCATAGGCTCATCCACAACTGGGCAATTGGCTGCAATATGTCCCTCTTGCCGGCAGCGGTAGCAAATAATTTTTTTCGCTGCCTCTTGCAGCATGGGCTTCCTGGGCTGCTCCCGCCAGACCTTAGGTAGAACTCCCCCCCTCTCACTCTCTCCACCCTCACCCCTTGGAGTCATCTTACCCGCCACTGGGGATGATCTGGTCTTAGGGGGGAAAGTCCGTGAGTCCCTGGAAGAGGTGGTCAAGTTCTCTGTAGCCAAGTACCTCTCAACCAGATCCACAAGTTTATCTGCATTTTCTGGGTCTCCATGGCTTACCCATTTTTGGATGGCAGTAGGAAGAGCTCTCAGGAAACGATCCATAACCACTCGTTCCACAATGTTTGGTGCGGTCAAAATATCTGGCTGCAGCCACTTCCTGCTCAGGTGAATGAGATCATACATTTGAGACCTGGGAGGTTTTCCAACCTGAAAAGTCCAGTTATGCACACGCTGAGCCCGGACTGCCAGGGTGACACCCAGCCGTGCCAATATTTCTGCTTTTAGCACCACATAGTCTTTTGCTTGGTCAGGCTCTAGGTCATAATAAGCTTTCTGCGATTCCCCAGTTAACAGAGGGGCCACCAGTCCAGCCCATTGCTCCTTAGGCCACTTTTCCCTTTCAGCAGTCCTTTCAAATGTGGTCAAAAACACCTCCGGATCATCCTCTCCAGTCATTTTTGTCAGTAAACGGCTCACACCAAAGGTTGCGGTATTATTGTACCCACTTGCTTCATTGGTCTGCGGACGTTGCTGTATCAATGTCTCTATTTGCTGTTGAAAATTCTGCTCTTGCTTCTGCAACAGGTCTATGAAGCGGGCTTCAGATCGCTGCTGGGCTTGTTGCTGAGCTTCCAAACTCTGCTGCAAAGTTGCATTTGTCTGCTGCTGATTTGCATTTGCCTGCTGCTGGGCTTCCAAACTCTGCTGCAAAGTTGCATTTGTCTGCTGCTGATTTGCATTTGCCTGCTGCTGGGCTTGTTGTTGAGCTGCAAGGCTCTTTTGTAAAGCTGCATTTGTTTGCTGCTGGTTTGCATTTGCTAGAGCCAGCTGTCTCAGTATCTCCTCCATGCTGGCCTTAACAAAAAAAAAAAAAAAAAAAACTGCCAAAATTCTCCACCAACTGTGAGGGGGTTCGCTCGGTAGCGGGTGTGTGTGACCCCCTGGATGGGTTCACAACACAAAGTCAGGCACAGCAGACAGCGGTGTAGGTGCAAAAAACAAAAGATCCTGTTTATTTAGGCTACATGCAGTGATACATATAACAGCCAAACAAAATAAAACAAGAAAATAAATCCTGGTCAGCTTGACCTCTAACTACACACGTAGACTCCCTGTCTAACAACTGGGTGCAGCCTTGTGCTGCCCCAGTCCCTGTCTCTATTGTAGGGGTTTGCCACACAGGCGTTAACTCACCGCACAGAACAGAACAGAACAGATCTCAGACTCCCCAGTCTATACACACAAAACTGGTTCCAGGATGGAGCATCTCCCTATGCATGCTGGGGTTTTTTGTAGAGGTCTTAATGAGCCCACTTACTACAGCTGGGCTCATTAACTCTTCCCCTCTAATTGTAAAAGTCTGCATAAAGCCTGAATCTAGGACACACATATTTCCCATCCTGAATACAACCAGGTGATTTTACCTGCGTGCTGCCACAATATATATAAATTGCCACAATGATGTGAAGTAAGGAGAAGGGATTCTGAGCGTTAAGCTGATTTGGGTCCTGTGGTTCTTATTGGTTTCAGTGACTTCAGCAGAGCGTTATTTTTTTCAATTGATCTATTGCTGTGCTAGCTGCTTTCTTACATTGTTTGCAGATAGCGCGGTATATTTGCTTTATTTTTACATCGCATATATCATGAAGCCTGGGACTGTTTATCAGCTACAAAACGGTCAGCAAGAAGTAAGTTCTATAATACACTATATTACCAAAAGTATTGGGACACCTGCCTGTACACGCACATAAACTATAATGGCATCCCAATCTCAGTCAGTATGGTTCAAAATTGAGTTGATGGGATAGCCCCTTCCTGTTCCAACATGACTGTGTCTATAAAGACATGGATGAATGAGTTTTTGGTGGAGGAATTGGCTGGCCTGCACAGAGTCCTAACCTCAACCTGATAGAACACCTTTGGGATGAATTAGAGCAGACACTGTGAGCCAGGCCTTCTCATCCAACATCACTGCCTGACCTCACAAATGCGCTTCTGGAAGAATGGTCAAACATTCCCGTAGACATACTCCTAAACCATGAAGACAGCCTTCCCAGAAGAGTTAAAGCTATTATAGCTGCAAAAGGTGGGCCAACGCAATGTTGAACCCTACAGACTAAGACTGGGATGCCATTAAATTTCATGTGCGTATAAAGGCAGGGGTCCCAATACTTTTGGTAATATAGTGTATTTTTTGATATGCACTCACCAGCCACTTTATTAGGTACACCTTGCTAGTACCGGGTTGGACCCCCTTTACCCTTCAAAACTGCCTTAATTCTTCATGGCATAGATTCAACATGGTTTTGGATACATTTCTCAGAGATTTTGGTCCATTTTGACATTATAGCATCATGCAGTAGCTGCAGACTTGTCAGCTGCACATCCATGATGCGAATATCCCGTTCCACCACATCCCAAAGGTGCTATATTGGATTGAGATCTGGTGACTGTGGAGGCCATTGGAGTACAATGAACTCATTGTCATGTTTAATAAACCAGTTTGAGATTATTTGAGCTTTGTGACATGGTGCATTATCCTGCTGGAAGTAGCCATCAAAAGCTGTGGAGGCCCGTCCATAGGGGGCGCCCGAGCCCCCCCCCCCCCATGCGGTCAAAATAAATATATATATATATATATATATATATATATATATATATATATATATATATATATATATATATATATATATATATATATATATATATATATATTAAACATGTCCCTTTCAAAAAAAATATTTTTTTAAATGTCCTTATGTGCACTGTATCCTATGCAATCACAAGATTGCAGACGAGGCGCTTCATTTGCCCAATGAACTCATTGTCCTGTTTAATAAACCAGTTTGAGATGATTTGAGCTTTGTGACATGGTGCATTATCTTGCTGGAAGTAGCCATCAAAGGCAGTGAAGGCTCGTCCATAGGGGGCACCCGGGCGCCCCCCCCCCCCCCCCACCCCTATGCGGTCCAAAAAAAGTTAAAGAAATATATATATTTAGACATGTCCCTTTTAAAAAACATTTTTTTTAAATGTCCTTATGTGCACTGTATCCTGGCACAGTGCAATATGGGAAGCGCCACGTCTATGCAATCACAAGATTGCAGATGAGGTGCTTCATTTGCCCCAAAAAAAATGCTCTGTGGCGCAGCCGATCGCGCTTCTGGTGCGATGGACTGGCCGGGCAAGGGCATAGACTTGCTCCTTGACATGGGCGGCGCTTCCGACGTCACTCAAGGAAGTGACGTTGGCACGCTGTTCTCACTGCAACGTCCCACCTGAGAGGATCACAGGTAAGGCATGGCAATGCTTTCCAACTTATATTTAATATATATATTAAATATCTTTTTTTTAGCGCCCCCCCACAATATTTCTTATTTTGGGACCGGACCCCCCTAACCTTAATTCTTTTTCTTCTTCTCGGTGGCAAGATTATGCCACCCCGGTGGTCGGCGGCATACCGAACCCCCCCCTGGGCTCAACAAGATTAAAAAGTAAAACTCTTATTCTCGGTAGTCGGCGGCATACTGAAACCCCCCCCCCCCCCGCACAAGATTAAAAAGTTAAACGTATTCTCAGCGGTCGGCGGCATACCGAACCCCCCAACAAGATTAAAAGTAAAACTTATTCTCAGTGGTCAGCGGCATACCAATCACCCCCCCACAGTTATTAATTGTGATTAATTAATTGTTAGTTTACAGCCCCCACCCCCCACAGTCTCATTCTCTTCTGCTTAGACAGTAGTTGGTGGTTCTTTATGAATAGTGCTCATAGAGTGACATGTGAATGCTGTTCTGCAGATCAGTACTGTAAGCCCAGGCAAGTGTGATGAAGCACCCAGATAGGCAGATATGTGTGGTTTACAGGTTGCAGAATGCAGATATGAGCAATTTACAGAATGCAGATATGTGCACTTTACAGAATGCAGATATGTGCACTTTACAGAATGAAGATATGTGCAATTTACAGGTTGCTGAATGCAGTTATGTGCGATTTACAGAATGCAGATATGTGCAATTTACAGGTTGCAGATATGTGCGATTTACAGGTTGCAGATATGTGCAATTTACAGAGTGCAGATATGTGCAATTTACAGAGTGCAGATATGTGCGATTTACAGGTTGCAGAATGCAGATATGTGCGATTTACAGAATGCAGATATGTGTGATCTACAGATTGCTGAATGCAGTTATGTGTAATTTACAGGTTGCAGAATGCAGTTATGTGCGAGTTACAGAATGCACATATGTGTGATTTACAGGTTGCAGATATGTATGATTTACAGGTTGAAGAATGCAGTTATATCCGATTTACAGGTTGCAGAATGCAGATATGTGCGATTTACAGAATGCAGATATGTGCAATTTACAGGTTGCTGAATGCAGTTATGTGCGATTTACAGGTTGCAGAAGGCAGTTATGTGCGATTTACAGAATGCAGATATGTGAAATTTACAGGTTGCTGAATGCAGATATGTGTGATTTACAGGTTGCAGATGTGTGCAATTTACAGAATGCAAATATGTGCAATTTACAGGTTGCAGAAATGTGTGATTTACAGGTTGCAGAATGCAGATATGTGCGATTTACAGAATGCAGGTATGTGCGATTTACAGGTTGCAGATATGTGCAATTTACAGAATGCAAATATGTGCAATTTACAGGTTTCAGAAATGTGTGATTTACAGGTTGCAGAATGCAGATATGTGCGATTTACAGAATGCAGGTATGTGCGATTTACAGGTTGCAGATATGTGCAATTTACAGAATGCAAATATGTGCAATTTACAGGTTTCAGAATGCAGATATGTGTGATTTACAGGTTGCAGAATGCAGATATGTGCGATATGCAGATATGTTCAATTTACAGGTTGCAGAATGTAAATATGTGCGATTTACAGAATGCAGATATGTGCGATTTACAGAATGCAGAAATGTGTGATTTACAGGTTTCAGAATGCAGATATGTGTGATTTACAGGTTGCAGATATGTGTGATATGCAGAATGCAGATATGTGCAATTTACAGGTTGCAGAATGCAGATATGTGCGATTTACAGAATGCAGATATGTGTGATTTACAGGTTGCTGAATGCAGATATGTGTAATTTACAGGTTGCAGAATGCAGTTATGTGCAATTTACAGATTAGAGATATGTGTGATTTACAGATTGCAGATATGTGCAATTTACAGGTTGCTGAATGCAGTTATGTATAATTTACAGGTTGCAGAATGCAGTTATGTGCAAGTTACAGAATGCAGATATGTGTGATTTACAGGTTGCAGATATGTATGATTTACAGGTTGCAGAATGCAGTTATGTGCGATTTACAGGTTGCAGAATGCAGATATGTTCGATTTACAGAATGCAGATATGTGCAATTTACAGTTTGCTGAATGCAGTTATGTGCGATTTACAGTTTACAGAATGCAGTTATGTGCAATTTACAGATTGCAGATATGTGTGATCTACAGATTGCTGAATGCAGTTATGTGTAATTTACAGGTTGCAGAATGCAGTTATGTGCGAGTTACAGAATGCACATGTGTGATTTACAGGTTGCAGATATGTATGATTTACAGGTTGAAGAATTCAGTTATGTCCGATTTACAGGTTGCAGAATGCAGATATGTGCGATTTACAGAATGCAGATATGTGCAATTTACAGGTTGCAGAATGCAGTTATGTGCGATTTACAGAATGCAGATATGTGCAATTTACAGGTTGCAGAATGCAGATGTGTGATTTAAAGGTTGCAGATATGTGTCATTTACAGGTTGTAGAATGCAGATATGTGTGATTTACAGGTTGCAGATATGTGCAATTTACAGAATGCAAATATGTGCAATTTACAGGTTGCAGAAATGTGTGATTTACAGGTTGCAGAATGCAGATATGTGCGATTTACAGAATGCAGGTATGTGCGATTTACAGGTTGCAGATATGTGCAATTTACAGAATGCAAATATGTGCAATTTACAGGTTGCAGAAATGTGTGATTTACAGGTTGCAGAATGCAGATATGTGCGATTTACAGAATGCAGGTATGTGCGATTTACAGGTTGCAGATATGTTCAATTTACAGAATGCAAATATGTGCAAATTACAGGTTTCAGAATGCAGATATGTGTGATTTACAGGTTGCAGAATGCAGATATGTGCGATATGCAGATATGTTCAATTTACAGGTTGCAGAATGTAAATATGTGCGATTTACAGAATGCAGATATGTGCGATTTACAGAATGCAGAAATGTGTGATTTACAGGTTCCAGAATGCAGATGTGTGATTTACAGGTTGAAGATATGTGTGATATGCAGAATGCAGATATGTGCAATTTACAGGTTGCAGAATGCAGATATGTGCGATTTACAGAATGCAGATATGTGTGATTTACAGTTTGCAGAATGCAGTTATGTGCAATTTACAGATTACAGATATGTGTGATTTACAGATTGCAGATATGTGCAATTTACAGGTTGCTGAATGCAGTTATGTGTAATTTACAGGTTGCAGAATGCAGTTATGTGCAAGTTACAGAATGCACATATGTGTGATTTACAGGTTACAGAATGCAGATATGTGTGATTTACAGGTTGCAGATATGTATGATTTACAGGTTGCAGAATGCAGTTATGTGCGATTTACAGGTTGCAGAATGCAGATATGTGCGATTTACAGAATGCAGATATGTGCAATTTACAGTTTGCTGAATGCAGTTATGTGCAATTTACAGATTGCAGATATGTGTGATCTACAGATTGCTGAATGCAGTTATGTGTAATTTATAGGTTGCAGAATGCAGTTATGTGCGAGTTACAGAATGCACATGTGTGATTTACAGGTTGCAGATATGTATGATTTACAGGTTGAAGAATGCAGTTATGTCCGATTTAGAGGTTGCAGAATGCAGATATGTGCGATTTACAGAATGCAGATATGTGCAATTTACAGGTTGCTGAATGCAGTTATGTGCGATTTACAGGTTGCAGAATGCAGTTATGTGCGATTTACAGAATGCAGATATGTGCAATTTACAGGTTGCAGAATGCAGATATGTGTGATTTAAAGGTTGCAGATATGTGTGATTTACAGGTTGTAGAATGCAGATATGTGTGATTTACAGGTTGCAGATATGTGCAATTTACAGAATGCAAATATGTGCAATTTACAGGTTGCAGAAATGTGTGATTTACAGGTTGCAGAATGCAGATATGTGCGATTTACAGAATGCAGGTATGTGCGATTTACAGATTGCAGATATGTGCAATTTACAGAATCCAAATATGTGCAATTTACAGGTTTCAGAAATGTGTGATTTACAGGTTGCAGAATGCAGATATGTGCGATTTACAGAATGCAGGTATGTGCGATTTATAGGTTGCAGATATGTGCAATTTACAGAATGCAAATATGTGCAATTTACAGGTTTCAGAATGCAGATATGTGTGATTTACAGGTTGTAGAATGCAGATATGTGCGATATGCAGATATGTTCAATTTACAGGTTGCAGAATGTAAATATGTGCGATTTACAGAATGCAGATATGTGCGATTTACAGAATGCAGAAATGTGTGATTTACAGGTTCCAGAATGCAGATATGTGTAATTTACAGGTTGCAGATATGTGTGATATGCAGAATGCAGATATGTGCAATTTACAGGTTGCAGAATGCAGTTATGTGCAATTTACAGATTACAGATATGTGTGATTTACAGATTGCAGATATGTGCAATTTACAGGTCGCTGAATGCAGTTATGTGTAATTTACAGGTTGCAGAATGCAGTTATGTGCAAGTTACAGAATGCACATATGTGTGATTTACAGGTTGCAGATATGTATGATTTACAGGTTGCAGAATGAAGTTATGTGCGATTTACAGGTTGCAGAATGCAGATATGTGCGATTTATAGGTTGCAGAATGCAGATATGTGCGATATGCAGATATGTTAAATTTACAGGTTGCAGAATGCAGATATGTGCGATTTACAGAATGCAGATATGTGTGATTTACAGGTTGCAGAATGCAGATATGTGTGATTTACAGGTTGCAGATATGTGTGATATGCAGAATGCAGATATGTGCAATTTACAGGTTGCAGAATGCAGATATGTGCGATATGCAGATATGTTCAATTTACAGGTTGCAGAATGCAGATATGTGCGATTTACAGAATGCAGATATGTGTGATTTACAGGTTGCAGAATGCAGATATGTGTGATTTACAGGTTGCAGATATGTGTGATATGCAGAATGCAGATATGTGCAATTTACAGGTTGCAGAATGCAGATATGTGCGATATGCAGTTGGCCAAACTTCTGGTTGTAAGCTGAACAGTGGAGCCTTGAGTGGAGTGTGAATAAGTATTGCTTTTTGAATGCTGGGTTGCATTTTTAGGTTCTTTTGGGGCTTTTCCTTGTAGCTTTTTAATACCCTTTTTCTGACACTTTTTAAATAGTTTTTTTCTTTACTTCCTTCAGCCTACTAATTAAGGGGAGTGGTTAATTGGGCCACAGGTGCTTGAGGTCTATATAACTTTGTGTAGAACTCATTGTGAGCCTGCTCGTCTTGAGTCTGTGGGAACTCTGTCTAAGTGGAACTGGTCAAAGTGGTGAGTTAAAAACCAGAGTTAGTGGAACTGGTCAAAGTGGTGAGTTAAAAACCAGAGTTAGTGGAACTGGTCAAAGTGGTGAGTTAAAAACCAGAGTTAGTGGAACTGGTCAAAGTGGTGAGTTAAAAACCAGAGTTTAAAACAGGAGGTTATAACAGGGGTCATAGTAGCTGTGTATTGTGAGTACCTGAGTGTTGTCTGAGTAGTGTGTGTGTGTGTATAGTTAGTACTTGTGTATTGTGGGTGTACGCTGGTCTTTGAGTACCTGTGTAGTGTCTCGTTGAGGTTGGGTATTAGTGTCAGGAAGCTAGTTGTTAGGTAATTTGGACTGGGTATAATCTCTAATCCTCATTAAATTAATAGGTACGATGACTGGCAGGTTTGGAGAGGCGACTCGATGTACATCTTGCGGCATGTATGCATTCCTTGATCATCTGATCGAAGGCGAATACTGCTGTGCAAAATGTAAGCACATTGTTTCCCTGGAAGCCCAGGTTCTGAATCTGGGGAAGCAACTGTCAGCACTGAGAGGACCCTCCACCCTAAATGAGAGCCAGGAATGTACACGGCAGGTGCCAGCGGGGGCCAGCACAGAGGTGGGCGGAGACAAAGAGGTTCAGGCACTAGCAGAGAGCAGATGAGTGACAGTCAGGAAGGGTAGAGGGTCAAGTGCCAGGGAGGCTGATCCAGGGCTGGAGCATCCCAATAAGTGCGCTCCATTGAGTGACATTGGTGATCCCAGTAAGGGACCAGCACTGCTGGAGCTGAGGGATTCTCCTAGGTGCCAGGGGAAGAACTCCTCCAGTGAGAGTGGGGGGGGGGAGCGAAGGGAAAGGAAAGACAGATTCTGGTGGTAGGGGACTCAATTCTTAGGAGGACAGAGAGGCCAATCTGTAACAACAACCTGAAGTGCCGAACTGTATGTTGTCTGCTGGGCGCTTGGGTTCGGCACATCACGGATCTGGTGGACAGATTACTGGGAGGGGCTGGGGAAGACCCAGCTGTCATGGTGCATGTTGGCACCAATGACAAAGTCAGAGGCAGATGGCGTGTCCTAAAGAATGATTTTAGGGACTTGGGAGCTAAATTGAGGAAAGAGACCTCCAAGGTAGTATTCTCAGGAATACTACCGGTACATCGAGCCACACCAGAAAGGAAGAGGGAGATTAGGGAAGTAAACAAGTGGCTCAAGAGCTGGTGTAGTAGGAGGGGTTTGGGTTCCTGGAGGACTAGGACAACTCAGTCGATAACCAGTACTATAGAAGGGATGGACTGCACCTAAATGAGGAGGGTGCAGATCAGCTGGGATTAAGGATGGCCAAAAAGTTAGAGGGGTTTTTAAACTAGGCAATGGGGGGAGGGTCCAGAGATAGAGATGGTCAGCGTGGAGCATATTCCAGAGGGTAATATTAGAGGCATTAGTTGTAGGGTAACCAAAGCACATAAACCCAAGGTAAATATAGTAGCAAGTCCTAGTTGTAATCTTGGAACACCCAAGAGGATAGTATGTGACCGGTCAAAATATATTAATGCATTAAAATGTTTGTTCACCAATGCCAGAAGTCTGCCAAGCAAAATAGGTGAGTTGGAAGCTCTGGTGCATCAGGAGAGCTATGATGTAATCGGTATTGCTGAAACTTGGCTTCATTCTTCACACGACTGAGCTATTAATATTCCTGGCTATGCACTCTTTCGGAAAGACCGAGTAAAAAGGAAAGGTGGAGGGGTCTGTTTGTATGTGAGAAGTGATCTCAAAGCGAGTGAGAAAGAGGACCTGGTGGACGGAGAGTGTGAGTCTGAAGCATTATGGGTGGAACTGCATACAGATGTGCGTAGTTCAAAGTTAATCATTGGAGTTAGTTATAGACCACCCGATGTTAATGAGGAGGTGGAGACTCAGCTCCTTGCACAGATAGAAAGGGCTGCAAGGGCTGGGACAGTGATAATAATGGGGGATTTTAACTACCCAGAAATTGACTGGGGTAATGGCACTGCTGGGACAGTTAAAGGGCAAAAATTTATAAACCTATTACAGGAAAATGTTATGGTCCAGTTTATTGAGGCCCCAACTAGGAATGATGCTCTGTTGGACCTGGTAATCTCAAACCATGCAGAACGTATTACTAATGTTCAGATAAAGGAACACCTGGGTAGCATTGACCATAACATGATTTCATTTGATGTTAGCTGTAAGCAAAAATCACATACGGGAAAGATAAAAACACTTAATTTCAAGAGAGCAAATTTTCCAAGGATGAGGGCTGCTCTCCAGGACTTAGACTGGGAGAGAATATTGGCATCAATGGGCACAGAACAGAAATGAGAATTCTTCAAAAAGACTGTTTGTGATCTTATGGCAAAGTATATTCCCATGGGCAATACGTTTAAAAGGCTAAAAATAAAACCGATGTGGCTCACAGCCAAAGTTAAAAAAGCTATAAACTATAAAAAAAAGAGCTTTTAAAAAATATAAAAATGAAGGACTGCTAGTGTCATTTAAATACAAAAGAATAGTAGGACAAACCCCCAAAAATTCTTCAAATATATTAATGGTAAAAAGGTCAAGTCTGAGCATGTAGGCCCTTTACAAAATAATCTGGAGTGGGTGACTGGGGACAAAGAGAAGAATAACTTAAATTAAATTAAATACTTTCTTCAGCTCTGTGTATACAAAGGAGCATGGGGGAGCTCATGTCCATAATGGGGGTGGTAGTGACGCAGCCCCAAATCCACAATGGCTCAAAAGTGATATGGTCCAGAAATATTTGGACAGAATAAAGGTGGATAAAGCACCTGGACCTGATGGCATCCACCCACGGATCCTAAAAGAATTGAGCTCTGTAATTTCAAAGCCCTTGTATCAAATTTTTAGGGACTCATTAATGACAGGAATAGTACCACTGGATTGGCGCAGGGCCAATGTGGTGCCTATATTTAAAAAGGGAACAAAGTCTTTACCAAGTAACTATAGACCTGTTAGTTTAACTTCTATAGTTGGAAAGATACTGGAGGGATTAATAAAAGACCACATAGACGAGTTCTTGCAGGAAAAAAATATTTTAAGCAACAGACAGCATGGATTCATGAAAGACAGAAGTTGTCAGACAAACCTGATTTCTTTTTATGAGGTGGTAAGTAAAACCTTGGACAGAGGGGTGGCGGTGGAGGTGGTATACTTGGTTTTTGCAAAAGCGTTCGATACAGTTCCGCACACGCGGCTCATGTGGTGGGTAAAGTCTACAGGTTTGGAAATATCAGTTTGTAAATGGACAGAAAACTGGCTAAAAGACAGAATTCAGAGAGTAGTGGTTAATGATTCTTACTCTGAATGGTCTAAGGTTATCAGTGGTGTACCCCAAGGTTCAGTGCTGGGACCCTTACTTTTTAATATCTTTATAAATGATCTTAAGTCTGGGATCAAAAGTAACATTTCCATCTTTGCAGATGACACCAAGCTATGCAGTGGAATAACGTCCTTACAGGATGTCTCCAATTTAAAAGCCAACCTCAATGCTCTGTCTAATTGGGCGACTATGTGGCAGATGAGGTTTGATGTTGAGAAATGTAAAGTTATGCCCTTGGGGGCTAAGAATATGCTAGGGGGAGTACAACTGGGGGAATCCATAGTAGAGAAGGATCTGGGGGTTTTGGTAGATCATAAGCTCAATAATTGCATGCAAGGCCAAGCTGCAGTTTCCAAAGCGAGCAAAGTCCTTTCCTGTATTAAGAGAGGTATGGACTCCAGAGAGAGAGATATAATTTTGCCCCTGTTCAAATCATTAGTAAGACCTCATCTGGAATATGCAGTTCAGTTTTGGGCACCAGTTCTCAAAAAGGATATCGGGAACTGGAGAAAGAGAGTGCAGAGAAGGGCAACCAAACTGATAAGAGGCATGGAGGAACTCAGCTATGAGGAAAGATTAGAGGAACTTAATTTATTCACTCTTGATAAGAGGAGATTAAGGGGGGATATGATCAACATGTACAAATATATAAGGGGTCCATATAGTGAACTTGGTGTTGAGTTATTCACTTTACAGTCAACAAAGAGGACAAGGGGGCACTCTTTACGTCTAGAGGAAAAGAGATTTCTCCCTGCAGAGGTGGTTCTGGCCATCTCAGTGGATTGCTTTAAGAAGGGACTGGATTATTTCCTAAGTGTACATAATATAACTGGGTACTAACATTTATAGGTAAAGTTGATTCGGGGAAAATCTGATTGCCTCTCGGGGGATCAGGAAGGAATTTTTTCCCCTGCTTTAGCAAATTGGATCATGCTCTGCTGGGGTTTTCTGCCTTCCTCTGGATCAACTGTGGGTATAGAATTAGGTATATGGGATTGGATGATGATGATGATAGAGATATATATTATATATATATATATATATATATATATATATATAAAAATGTTGTGGTTGAACTGGATGGACTTGTGTCTTTTTTTTCAACCTAACTATGCAGATATGTTCAATTTACAGGTTGAAGAATGCAGATATATGTAATTTACAGGTTTCAGATATGTGTGATTTACAGGTTGCAGATATGTGTGATTTACAGGTTGCAGAATGCAGATGTGTGCAATTTACAGGTTGCAGATGTGTGTGATTTACAGGTTGCAGAATGCACATATGTGTTATTTAGTGTTGAATATATTTTTATTGAAACATTTCAAGTAAAGACAATAAACAGTAACCATCATGAGGCAAATGCAGACAGGAACAGTAACATGAGTACATTTACGGGAGGCCGGCTAACGACTATCGGCCACAGCTGGTCCCCGACGGGAAGCTTGGAAAGTAGAGAAGACGGCCTGCTCACCGATCCACGAGGCCACAGTAGTAAGAAATACATATGGGTTACTACATGAGGCAATATTTAAACAATAACATAGAAAAGATAGAAAGAAAGAGAGAGGAGCAAAGTAAAAAGGAGCAAGGCGGTATAGGGGAAAGCTAAAAAGCGAGAGGGGAGGAGAGGAAAGTGGGAGGGAGGGGGGAGGGGGAAGGAATATGGGCAGGGGATGGGGAAGGGTAAGGAAGAGCCCACAGTGACCTCATGAGTTCAAGGTATGGTTCATTAAAGTGTCAGAGGAAGAGAAGCGGAGCCAGATCGACCATTGAGAAAGAAATTTGGCGTAAGTGTCATTGTCCAGTGCCAACATCTCCTCCATTCTCATAGTGTCATTCATAATCGACACCCACCGTGACAATGGGGGAGTGGTTGTCATCTTCCAATAAGCGGGTATCAGCTGTCTAGCAGAGGACATAAAGAAACGGAGCAATCTTTGTCTCTGTGATTTAAGAGACCCAGGCAGTATAGAGAGTAATGCAATTTTTGGAGAAATAGGAACCGGAATATCAGCTAAAAGATTATAACATTCAAAAACCTGTGTCCAAAAGGGGCGGATCCTCTCACAGTCCCACCAGACATGCATGTAGGTTCCGACTGAAGCTTCACAGCGCCAGCAGGTGGCAGGTGTAGACGGGAAAATCCTGTGTAAGGTAGCAGGGTCTCTGTACCACCTCGATAATAGTTTGTAGTTCTTTTCTTGGGAGTAGCAGGAGATTGTTGACTTATGTGTGAAATTAAAAGAGGTATGCCATTCCGGCACAGAGATGTCTTCACCCAAATCCGCAGACCACAGCCTGGTGTAATGTGGGAGTTGATCATGTGCTAAAGTCTGCAGTAGGTTATATAAGGAGGATAGTAAGTGTTTGGGAGTTTCTGGAAGTGAGCACAGTTCCTCGAAGTCGGTAAGCTTGCGATGTATTTGAGAGGAGGAGTGTAGGCGTTTGGCAAATGTGGACATGTGTAGGGCCGTGAGCCAATCTCCGGAATCTGTCACGGAGACCGGGGTCCCCCGAGAGGGATGCACAAATGTACGGGCTTGCGGCCATTCTGTACGCTTAAAGGGTCCTAGGGAGGCTGCCCCCGTACTTTGTGGTAAATCGGGATGGTCAAAGAGGGACGTTAGGGGGCCCGGATCCGAGGAGAGAGTGGCGTTTAGCCCCGTCCTGTACCACATCGTCAGGGAGGCCAAAGTCAGTGGGGACAAGGAAGTCATACGAGAGTAGTCCTGTTTATAACCCCATGGAAGAGCTCGGAGATCCACAGGAGAAAGGTCCTGTTCAACAGACACCGAGGCCTTGCAGGAAGGGCGAGAGAACCATTCTATGATGCGAGTCAGGTGAGCGGCCTTATGATAAGTCTCAAAGTCAGGGAGGCCTGTTCCCCCCATAGTCTTCGGGATCGTTAGTAGTTTAAATTTTAACCCTGGGGAGGCCCCTGTTCCACATGAATCTAATTGCCAACGAGCGTAGGGAGATAAAAAATGATTTGGGGACGTGGATGGGGATTGTTTGGGACAAATACAGGAACTTGGGTAGAGTGTCCATCTTTAGGGTATTAATCCGTCCGAACCAGGGTAAGGGAGATCCCCCCCACTCCTCAAGGTCCTTTCGTATACGGTTAAGCAGGGGGATATAATTCAGGGAAAACAAATCAGCTAGGTTGGAGGGTATAATGACCCCTAGGTAAGAGATCCCTTTGGCCTGCCATTTAAATGTGAAGTTGGATTTCAGAAGGGACAGCGTGGAGGGGGTAAGGGATATGTTAAGAGCTTCTGTCTTAGAAATGTTGAGCTTAAAGTTACTATAGACACCAAAACGTTGAAATTCACTGAGTAGGGCTGGTAAGGAGATGTGGGGATTCTGAATATACACAAGGAGGTCATCAGCATACAGAGAAAGTTTGTGATGTGCAGACGGAGTTTGAATACCAAGAATGGAGGGGTTTTGTCGTATGGCACATGCCAAATGCTCAATGATGATGACAAAGAGGAGGGGGGATAGAGGACAGCCCTGTCGAGTACCGTTTGCAATGTCAAAGGGAGCCGATGTGGTACCATTGACCAGGACCGTAGCTGAGGGGCGGGAGTAAAGGGACATAACTTTAGAAATGAAGGGAGCTCCAAGGCCGAGTTGTGCTAGAGACAGTTGTAGAAACCTCCAACTGACCCTATCGAAGGCCTTTTCAGCGTCGAAGGATAAGAGGCAAGCTCTCAGTCCTTTACGTTGGATCAGGGAAATGAGATGTATCGTCTTGGTGGTGTTGTCCCTTGCCTCCCTGCCAGGGACAAACCCCACCTGATCATTATGAATAATTTTAGGTAATAGAGGGGACAGACGGGTGGCTAGGACTTTTGCAAATAGCTTAATATCTATGTTGAGCAGGGAGATGGGTCGATAGCTGCTGCATTGGGATGGGTCCTTGCCTGTTTTAGGGATAATAGAGATGTTAGCAGATAAAGATTCCTTGGACGGGAGGTTAGAACTGTCCACCGAGTTAAAGGCTTTTGACAAAAGAGGAGCGAGCTGGGGGGCAAAAGTTTTGTAAAACCGGGGTGTAAACCTGTCAGGGCCCGGGCATTTTCCCACTTTAAGGACTTTAATAGCCTGTAGAAAGTCAAAGGTAGTCAGGGGCTCGTCCAAGGTCGCTGCGTCCACAGCGTCCACAGGAGGAAGAGCGGTCTCCAGAATATAAGCCTGTGTGGGGTCAGAAGACGGAGGGGACCTAACTGGGGGGGTTGCATGCGGAAGGTTATAGAGCTGTGAGTAGTATTGCCTGAAGGACGCGGATATCCCAGAGGTGTTAAACGTTTTCGTATGGTCTGATCTAACGATGAATGGGATAGAATGTCATGGGGGTCTAGGATGAATAATCCTAGCCAAATGCTTACCACACTTGTTTGCCAGAGAGTAGAAGTGGTTCCGCGCTTTATCCCTGGCGATCAGGGAGTGCGCGTCTAGTAACTGGAGCAGGTCCCTGCGGGCATTGGAAAGCTGAACAAAAACAGCAGGGTCCAAATCCTTTTTGTGGAGGGGTTCGAGGTCCGCAATGATAGTGAGGAGTCTGCATATGTCGTGAGCTCGGGCCTTTTTAAGGCGAGAACCGTGTTGTATAAGGGTACCCCGTAGCACACATTTGAGAGTGTCCCACTGGTTCATAGGGGAGGTAGTGTCAGCGGAATGGTCACCTATAAAGTCTTTAATGGCCTTAGAGACATCCGCCATACACACGGCGTCCCGTAACAGGTTGTCGTTAAGTCTCCAGCTCGCTCCCCGGCGGCTAGGAGGGGGGCGGACCAGAGTCAGGTAGACGGGGGCATGGTCGGACCACAGAAGATTACCGATCGAGGTCTGGAGAGGTGTGTCCAGTAAGGATTGTGATATGAGAAGGTGGTCCAATCTACTGTAGGAGTTGTGTGCAACGGAGAAGTAGCTGTAATCCCTTTCCTTGGGATGCTGGATTCGCCAGGCATCCACCAGGTGGGATGAATGTAAGAGTGATTTAATGCGTGTCAAGGTGGAGCGAGGAACAGAAGACTTACCCGAGGATGTGTCTGCGGATGGGGAGAGGGCAACATTGAGATCACCGCCAACAATGAAAGTGGACCCTCCAAAGGAGGATAGTCTGGTGAGGACCGAGGAGAGGAACCGAGCTTGGCCCACGTTCGGTACGTAGATGTTAGCCACTGTGAAAAGAAAATCATTTAGTTTCAGTTTCAGAAAAATATAACGACCTGAGTCATCTATGAGAGAGTCTAGAACCTCCGGGTTAAAAGATTTATGAAAGGCAACAGATACCCCCTTAGATTTGGCCTGAGGATTAACACTGTGAAACCATTGCGAGTAGTATCTATTGCGTAGGGCTGGGACAGCTCCCACGCGAAAGTGCGTTTCTTGAAGCAGCAGAATTTTCGCACGCTTCTTGTGAAAATGGTATAGCGTCTGGCTCCGCTTCTCAGGCGTGTTGAAACCCCTACAATTAAAGGAAGCAAAGCTTATGGAACCGTCACTAGCCATGGGGGGGTCGTAGGGAGGAGCTGAGAATCAATATAACCAATACAATAAGTGACACCATGGGCAAACCCTGGGGGGCGTGGGAGTGGGGAACAGGTCGGGCAAGGGGGGGGGGGCAGAGAGTGGGAGGGTACAAGCAGAGGGAAGACGGAGGGAGGAAAAAAGGTAAGAAGAGAGAGAAGAAACAGCATAACAACCTCGCATAGGGAGTAGTGAGAAATATAGGCAGAGTTACCCGTTCCCGATACAATAAACAGAGGCATATATAATACAATAGCTGTAAACATCAATCGTGGGGAACAGGCCCAGGAGGTCTGGTATAGAACAGTAGTGAGTAGAACAAAAACAAAAAAGGCCACTAGGTGGCTCCAAAAGGGAAGCAGCATACAGGAAAAAAGCCTGTCAAAAAGGCAAAAATCGGTGCGCCCCATAGCGGTCATAGGAACACCGTGGGGCGCACAGCAAAAAACAAAAAATAAATAAAGAACCCATAAAAAAAAGAAAAAGGGGGGGGGGGGGGGCGAGGAGCAGAATCACCAAGCCGGACAGCTCCCCGCACCCCGGCCCCACGGGTAAACCGGAGTCTGTTGCGACCTGAAAAGTAAACCAAATAACATGTCAACTTAAATTATGCTAGCGGTCATCAATAAATGCATTCGTAAACCGGCATGAAATAGAAACATCTAGAGGAGACATAGCAACAACTGGTAGGTATAGCAAGGGCACCCCAGGGGGGGTAGCCGCAGATAGCGGGGTGCGGGAACAAGTCCTGAAGTCAATCCAAGATCCATCCAATAAGGCATAACTGAGCACCCCAACTATAAGGAAAGGGGAGGGGGCACATAGCAACAGAGGGTGCAAAAAACATGCAATAACCTGCAAACAAAAGGGTTAATCAACAGTAAAGCTATTCAACCCATTCGGGTCCAGGCACATCCATGGGGAGGGCCCCAGAAGTAAAAAAAAAGGAGAGAACAGGTCCAGGTGGGCCCACAGGCATGGGTCAGCCGTTAGGATCTTGAGGCAGCGAAGATCGAGGGGTGCGTCTGCGACCTTGTTTCTGCCACTGCGGAGTGTAGGGTAGACCAGGTGTGGTCGGAGCAAACGGCCAATCGGGCAGCGCTACTTGAGGCAGTTCAAGTGTACTGAGGAAAGTAGGCAGATCCCCCAATGTACGGAATATGGCGGTTTTACCCGCGTGGTTCACTCGAAGGTGGAACGGGAAGCGCCACTGGTATTTAATTTGTCTTGCTTGAAGGAGTTGCGTGAGGGGCCTCAGGGATTTCCTCATTGCCAGGGTTTGGCGGGAGAGATCAGGAAGGAGCATGATAGGCGTGTCGTTGAATAGAATCGACTGTTGTGTGCTGGTGGCCCTCATAATGTCCTCCTTTACTTTGTAAAAATTGACCCGGCACAGAGTGTCACGGACAAAGGAGGGGTCAGGGGTGCGAGGACCCGATGTACGGTGCACCCGGTCCAGTTCAATCGGGTCATCTTTGGGTCGTTGGAGTATCTGGTTAAAGATGGCCGTAACTGCAGCAGGGAGATTCTTGGGGTCAACCGACTCAGGTATCCCCCGTATGCGTATGTTGTTGCGGCGACTGCGGTTTTCGAGGTCATCCTGCTGATATGAGAGTTGCTGGAGCATGACAGTGTGGGTATTGAGGATCTGGTCGTGCGACTGTACAGTGTCCCGCAGGCCATCAACCGTGTTGTCTACATCATCAAAGCGTACCCCCACATCTTTCCTCAAGTCCGAAATCTCTTTCCGATACGTTTCCTCAATCCTATGCACACAGCGTTCAAAGTCATCTTTAGTGGGAAGGGACCTCAGGTAGCCGTGCAGGGATCTGATTTGCGATTCCATGTCCCACCCATCCCCGGATCCCAAGGAGGCATTCGAGCGGCTTCTGGTAAGCCTGGGGGGGAGGGCAACGTCCTCGGGGTGTGAGAGTAAGTTGTGGGAACGCACTTAAGATTGCAGGGTCGGTTCAGAGCGTGCTGGGGACGGAGGAGCCGGCGGCTCTTTAGGTGTTGGGCGGTGCTGTGAAGACAACCTTCCATGGCCGAAGTAGTCATCCAAGTCCCCTCCTGGGTGACGGCTACTGCCGCCCCTGTGTGCCTTGGGCTTGTCCTTCCCCATGGAGCTGGGTATGGTCCGGTTTACAAACTAAAAATGAATCCCGTGGGGCCGGGGGAGCCAGGAGCCGAGTGTGGCCCGGCTCAACGCTCCATACGTCCACTTAGGCCCTTACAGGAGAAAGTTCAGGTCAGTCAGTTAGGGGGAGCTTGCATACGGTGAGACGTGATTATACGGGCATAGGCATGCGACAATGCGAGGTAGCATTCACAGTAGTAATTCTGAGAGGTATACTGGCTTGCAGCCTGAGAGGGTGGAAAGTTCATCTAGGTGGGAGCAAAAGAAATGTGTTAATCTCCAGCTGCAGTAGAAGAAATGAATATACGGTGCAAGCCAGAACAGGTCCGCAAACAGGGGGAACAGAAGGCTGCAGGGGGTACTCGAGGTAGGATGCTTGGTACAGCGAGCCAGGAAAACAAGTTAAAGGGAGCAATTCAGTATGGATGCAGATTCACATGGAAGTGGCAAGCGAAGCAGGTCTCCTATAGGGGGGGATGTGGGGGAGCAGCTAGGCCAGTGTAGGGAGGCAGATCACGGCTGTGGACGTGGGCCGGAGCGGCCGCGGAGCGATTCCCCCGGGCAGCAGCCGCAGGAAACTCCGGGGATCCCCAGGCCTCAGTAGGCCGCACTAGGCCGGAGCCGGCTGCGGGCTCCCCGGGGCCCGCGGAAGTCCAAAAACGACTCAGAAGGGTCCCGAGCGAAGGGGGAGGTGATGGTGGGGGATCGATGTTAGCCCCTTACCTCTCCCTCCGGTGCAGCAGCGGCGATCCTCGTCGGTCCGGCAGGCCCAAGATGACGTCACTTCCTGTTTACTCGGCTGCCAATGGCGCCGGATTAAAAAAAATATACAGTATACAGAATCGCTGTTTTCAGCGATCTGAATACTTTGAAGTGTAAAGGAGGGATTTGGGATCTTTTAGACCCCCAATCCCTCCATAAAGAGTACCTGTCACCACCTATTACTGTCACAAGGGATGTTTACATTCCTTGTGACAGCAATAAAAGTGATCAAATTTAAAAAAACAAAAAAACAATTTATTAATTTAAAAATTAATGAAATAAATAAGAAAAAAAAATTGAAACCGCCCCCCCTGTCGCCGCGAGCTCGCACAGCAAAGAAAACGCATACGGAAGTCGCTCTCGCATATGTAAACGGTGTTCAAATCACACATGTGAGGTATCGCCGCGATCGTCAGAGCGAGAGCAATGATTCTAGCACTAGACGTCCTCTGTAACTCTAACCTAGTAACCGGAAAATATTTTAAAGCGTCGCCTATTGAGATTTTTAGGTACCGTAGTTTGTCGTCATTCCACGAGTGCGTGCAATTATAAAGTGTGACATGTTTGGTATCTATTTACTCGGAGTAACATTATCTTTCAACACTATCTGGAGCCCTCTTCTTTTTTACTTTTCGTTATATGTTACGAGTAGGAATCCCTGAAACAGGAGCTGGGACATACTAACCTCTGGAAGTACCACCATCCCTGAATACGGGAACTACTGGCTGCTAACCATCCGGCCCAATTATTTCCAGCTGGGATCGTGGACACCTGTAAGAAGACTCCATACTGGGATCCTTCCAAGCTCTTTAGACCCATTGTCGTAGGGCATGCGGGTCCAACTGTTCTGGTAAAAGTATACATCTTATAAATTCCAGATTGTTGCATCTACAGATATCTCTACAGACAAACAGATTGACGTGGTTGTCCCTATGTCATCTTGATCTAAAGTCTATACGAGAAGATCTGCTACTCTCCCTCCATTTAAGTGGACCCATATATAGACTGACGAACTGTTGTTAGCCTATTTTTTAAAGATTCATGTCATGTGATCTCACTGCCATTATATTCTTTATGCACTATTATATGTATACAAGATTAAGGGTTTCACTTTGCACATGTTGTTGCTTGCACTTGTTTAGTGCAAAGTTCTCTTTCGAGTTTAGGTATTTGCACTTATTTAATTCACTTTAAGGTTTTTGGACCCATTCTTTCAGCGCTATACTTTTGTTTTCTCACACTTATAACTTTGTTTGTTTGAGTATTAGCTGCTAGTCTTATTTTAGTAGCCCAGTGTTTTGCCTTTTTTTGTATTTTCTAACATTATCTTTCACATTATGCAAAAAAATTTGGCTAATTTTATTGTTTAGTTTTTTTAAAATTCATGAAAGTGTCCCTTTCCCCAAAAAGTTGGGTTTAAAACACTGCTGCGCAAATACCGCGTGACATAAAATATTGCAACAATTGCCGTTTTATTCTCTAGAGTCTCTGCTAAAAATATATATATAATGTTTGGGGGTTCTAAGTAATTTTCTAGCAAAAAATATGGATTTTAGCTTGTAAACACCAAATGTCAAAAATAGGCTTAGTCATGAAAGGGATAATGTGCAGCCTGGTATATGATGTGAAGAGCCCTGTGTATAATGTGCAGCCTGGTATATGATCTGCACTATATACCATGAGTTGTGATGATGGGGTTGTATACTCTGTCCTGTGATGCTGGGGCTGTATACTCTGGCCTGTGGTGCTGGGGCTATATACTTCTGACACTATGAGTGGAAGCAAGTGGAATACAGGGGACGGAGTGGGTGGATTCTATAAGGGGTGTGGTTTATGAGAAGTGGGAGGGACCAAATGTGGAGGGACAGGGTCTTGCACCCCCCCATCCTAAAACTTCCCCAGCCACCACTGATCAAAAGATGGGTACACTGTAGTCATAAAAGGATGAAAATGGTCAGCAACAATACTCAGGTAGGCTGTGGCATTTAAACAATGCTCAGTTGGTATTAAGGGACCCAAAGTGTACCCAGAAAATATCTCCCACACCAATACACCACCAGCCTGAACCACTTATACAAGGCAGGATGGATCCATTCTTCATTTTGTTTCTGCCAAATTCTGACCCTACTATCTAAATGTCGTAGCTGAGACCCATCAGACCAGGCAATATCTTTCCAGTCTTCTATTGTCTAATTTTGGTGAGCCTGTGCGAATTGTAGCCTCTGTTTCCTGTTCTTATCTGACAGGAGTGGCATTTGGTGTGGTCTACTGCTTCTGTAGCCCGTCTACTTCAAGGTTTGATGTGTTGTGCATTCAGAGATGGTATTCTGCTTACCTTGGTTGTAACAAGTGGTTATTTAATTTACTGTTGCCTTTCTATAATCTTGAACCAGTTTCCTCTGACATCACCAAGGCATTTTCGTAAACACAATTGGCTTTTGCCGGATATTTTCTCTTTCTCTTACGTTCACTGACTGACACAGCTTCTTTACTTAGACCATAGGGTTGTTACGCCACCTTCAGGAGAAAAAACAACAAAGGATTCGCCCTGGGACTTTAAATGAAGTGGGTACTGTTTCCGCCAGTAAACATGACAGTAGTAAATATAGTATATGGTTTATTCAAATACAATTGTTTACATGGATAAATAACACCAACGGTTGCCAATTAAAAAAGATACATAAACAAGGAGTATTGGTACATAAATGTAGTAGTAGTCATTGTACACGGGCATCATACTACCCGACTAGTTTCGTGAGATCCAGCTCGCTCTTCAGGGGTGGATGTATGTAACAATGTACCTAGGATGAACAAAAATATATATATATATGTTTGGCAATATAGCACAGTATTAGTTATAAAGGCACAGGAGGGGTTGTGGGTCCCCATACTCACCACTGAGCTTGGCCATGGCTCCAGGTGTGCGGCCTCAAGACGGCGGCAGCAGATGCCTCCCCAGGGAGCTGAGGGGGCAGAATCAGATGGGACCCCACCCAGGGCCAAACGGAGAGCAGGCATGGCATAGGTGTAGTGATATATCCCTAGAGGCCTCGTTAGTCGATAAAAAGTATAGGCTGTGAACATAAGTATGTTTGTCAGGCATCTAAAGTAGTAGAGTAGAATCAATAAGTATTGGCATAAAGATATGCATGCATGCATGAATGAAAGGCCTGGGCCAAAGGTTGTAGGGCCATGAAGATGGTTAGAAACATAGGACAGCAGAGGGGTACTACCAGGTGACAAAATAGGCAAGGAAAGAGGTGAACTGCAATTGTCTGGGTAGTGATGTATCCCTAGAAACCTCATTAGTCCATAAAGAGTATAAGCTATAAACAAATATGTTTATCAGGCATCTAAAGTAGTAAAGTAAAATCAATGAGTATAGGCATAAAGATATGTATATCTAAGTAAGGCCTGGGTCAAGGTTGGTAGGGACATGGAGATGGTGGAAAACATAGGATAGCAAGGGGATGCTAGCAGTTGACAAGATAAGAAAAGAGAAAGAGGAGAAAGATGGACGTGTGTGGGAGAATCCACAATATCCAAAAAAGAAAAATAAATGAGAATAAGTGTTCATAAAATAAACAATGTGGCGTCTGCAATTTTGCAGACGTCGGCACAGCTGGACGCACTATATCATCTGATGGCATGGGGGTACGCTCGCATTTGCGTGCCTTCCTATGACAGTGGGTGCCCCCTGCACTCAAGGAAACAGTACCCACTTCATTTAAAGTCCCAGGGCGAATCCTTTGTTGTTTTTTATATGTTACAGGGATGGAAGTGTGTCACTGGGGACACCAGACCTTTTCCTTTTTCTCCACCTTCAGGAGAGGACTAGGCAAAACATGTTAACATGTATAAAAAAACAGAACTTTCAAGTTCCGCCCAAGGGGTGGTCCCTTCGGGAACAACCCCCCAGGCTGCATCTTGCAGCCTCAGTTTTTTTCTGCCTAGTGAAGGAGATGGACCTAGGAACCGTGCGGGCCCATCGGTCCATGTATTTTTTCTGCAGAAGTTTGCCTTTTTGTGCAAGATTAAGATCCTGTGATCTATCAACAGCTGGCTGGGTGACAGGCTGGATACCTATATCCTTGTAGTCTCCCCAGCCTGGCCAGCGAGCGTGTGCAGACCAGAGCTCTGCGCTGGGCCGGTCATGACATGCCCCTCAGGCTCCAGGGGCAGCTGATGAGTGCAATGCTCCGGGGCACACATATGACTGGGCTACTGATGTCTGCGTCAGTGTGCATGGCAAGCAGCCACCCCGTACTGATTGGAGAGTGGGTCTGTGATGGAATTTTCCCCAGCTCATCAGGACTGGTAAGCACAGCTCTCGCTGCCTCGGTGGGCATTACTAAAAAAGCTTATTTATACAGAATAGGATCATCCGGATAAGCATTTTTTCCCTTCCAAAGAGACTCGCAAAGCTCTATCCTATGGAAGAAAGATTCACTAAAAGATGGAAAGTTCCAGCAGTTGACGCTGTGATTTCCAATGTGACTAAAAAAATAAAAAATAAAAAAATATTATTTTTTTTTTTACTTTTACCCAGTGGACAATGTGCTTGTGCTTATGCTTAAAGATCCAACAGATAAGAAGTTGGAAGGTCTGTTAATCCTTTTTTCCTTAGCAGGTACTGTTGCTCAGCCTGCAATTGCAGCTATAGGCATCTGTCAGTCCTTAAAGGAACAGTTCACAGATGCTCTCAGATGAGCTCCCTGCACAACAAGCACAGGAACTGGTTGAGCTACCTAAAGCAAAATGCTTTGCTGTAAACGCTATGAAGGATTCCATTCACCAGGCATCACGCCTTGCGTTTGTACTTGTACGTATGCGAAGGACCCTTTGGTTAAAGGGTTGGTCAGCTGAGAGGCCTTGTAAGAACCTTCTAACTGGTTTCCCCTTTAAGGGAGAACGATTATTTGACGATAGTTTGGCTAAATACATTCAAACAATTTCCAGCGGAAATAGTACTCTTTTGCCTGTCAAAAGAAAATATAAGCTTCTTATATTTAAACTGTTCGGCCTCTGCCATCAGACCAGGCATAAAGGAAGACCTGGGGCTACAAGTCTGCAAAGCAGAATACAAGACCTCCTTATGAAGAGGCATCTCCCCTCACCAAGGTGGGGGGGAAGACTTCTGATGTACTCAGAAGTCTGGCAAAGGGAGATTCAGGACAAATGGACTCTCTCCATAGTGTCTCTAGGATACAAGCTAGAGCTTTGAGAGTTTCCACCATCTCATTTTCTGAGATCAAACGTTCCCAAGGATCCAGGGAAAAGGCAATCCCTGTTGCAAGCATTAGACTGATTATTGGCTCAAGAGGTGATCAGACAGATTCCCAAACAAGAGCAAGGTTTAAGGTTTTACTCAAACCTAATTATGGTGCCAAAGCCAAATGGGGATATCAGACCAAGTCTAGAACTACATAATCTAAATCGGTTCCTGACAATCCGCTCCATTTGCATGGAGTCAATCAAGTCAGTCGTTTCCATCCTGCAAGGAGAAAAACTTCTGGTGTCCATCGACATCAGAGATGCATAGCTGCTTGTCCATATATTTCCTCCTCACCAGAGGTTTCTGCGGTTCAAAGTAGAACAGAAGCATTTTCAGTTAATAGCCTTGCCCTTCGGGCTTGCTACAGCACCTCAGGAAATCACTAAGGTATTAGCCCCACCTCTAGTCAGGTTAAGGGCACAGGGCATAACTGTCTTGGCTTACTTAGACGATCTATTGTTAATAGACCAGTCAGTGGCTTGCTTGAAGCAAGGCGTAGCCATCACAAGCAGTTACCTGGAAGGTTTGGGTTGGATTCTCAACCTAAAGAAATCCTCCTTAAAGCCACTAAGAAGGCTGGAGTATCTGGGCCTGATCATAAACACAGCCCAGAAAAGAGGTGTTCTTGCCTCCCGCAAGGATCAGCTCCATACAGGAGCTGGTGAGGATGATCAGGTCGAAGAGAAATCCTTCAATTCGCCTTTGCATGAGGTTGTTAGGGGAGATGGTAGCTTCATTCAAAGCCGTTCCCTATGCTCAATTCCATTCGAAACTGAAAGCAGTATTCTGTCTGCTTGGAACAAAACGATTCAAGCTTTGGACTTGCCAATGTGGCTGTCCCCATGAGTGTCCCAAAGCCTCAGTTGGTGGTTACTATCTTGGAACCTGCTGAAGGGAAAGTCCTTTAGATCAATTATCTGGAAGGTAGTAGTGACAGATGCCAGCCTTTCAGGCTGGGGAGTAGGAGCCTTGCCCATCGACATCCTAGAGATTCCAGCAGTGTATCTGGCTATAGAAACCTGGACCTCCAGGTTAAATTATCCTGCCAAGATCCAGTCCGACAATGCCACGGCTGTGGCATATATCAATCACAAGGGGTCACCAAGAATCTCTCAGCTCAGAGAGAGGTGAACCAGATTCTAACTTGGACAGAAGAGAATGTCCCATGCCTATCGGCAGTTTTCATTCCGGGAGTAGAGAGTTGGCAGGTGGACTATCTAAGTTGCCCGCAGTTATTCCCAGGAGAATGGTCTCTTCACCCCAAGGTGTTTCAGGCTGTTTGCCAAAGATGGGGGACTCCGGACGTAGACCTTCTAGCGTCCAGATTCAACACTAAGCTAGTCAACTTTGCATCCGGGATAGGGGACCCACTCGCATACGGAACAGATGCATTGGCGACCCCGTGGGATCAGTTTTTACTGATCTATGCACTTTTCCCCCGATTCAGTTGCTACCTCAAGTTCTTTGCAGGATCCAGCTGGAAAGAAAATCGGTAATACTGGTAGCACCAGCATGGCCCAGAAGGTCATGATACGCAGAGATCGTAAGGATGGCAGTGGAGGGTCCAGGGCTCTTCCCACTAAGGCCAGACCTGCTATCTCAGGGCAGGGGCCGATATTCCATCCTACTTTACGAATGCTAAATTTAACGGCTTGGCTATTGAGACCCACATTCTGAATAAACGTGGGCTTTCCAGGTCAGTTATCTCTACTTTGATCAATGCTAGGAAGCCAGCTTCTAGAGCTATATATTATAGAGCCTGGAAAGCTCATGTTTCCTGGTGTGAGTCCAAGGGTTGGTACCCTCGGAGATATATCATAGGCAGAATTCTTACCTTTCTACAATTAAGAGTAGAGATGAAGTTGGCCCTGAGTACTATTAAGGGCCAAGTCTCAGCCTTATCAATTTTTATTTCAAAGACTGTTTGCTATGCATTCTTTAGTCCAGGGTTTCATGCAAGGAGTGCTGCGGATTAATCCGCCAGTTAAATCACTCTTAAGCCCTTGGGACTTAAATTTAGTTTTGTCGGTGTTACAAAAACAGCCATTCGAACCATTGCAGCATGTTCCCTTAGTCCTTCTGACTAGGAACCTGATATTTTCATTTGATATATCCTCAGCCAGGAGGATTTCAGAATTGGCTGCTTTTTCTTGTAAGGAGTCATATTTGATTATTCATGAGGACAGAGTGGTGTTACACCCTCGTCCAGGTTTTTTGCCAAAAGTGGTTTCAGGCTTTCATCTGAATGAAGATATTGTCCTGCCAGGGTTTTTTCCCAAGACCTTGTTCCAGGGAAGAAAGGTCACTACATTGTCTTGATGTAGTGAGAGCAGTGAAAATGTATTTAAGAAAACTGCTCCGATTCGTAAGACTGATGTCTTATTTCTGCCAGAGGGTCCTAACCAGACAGCGTCAAAATCCACTGTCGCTAAGTGCATTTGGCAAGTTATAATGCAAACTTATGAGGGAAAGATTCCCCCTTTTCAAGTTAAGGCGCACTCTACCAGAGCGGTTGGTGCTTCTTGGGCAGTGCATCACCAGGCCTCCAGGTCTCAAATCTGCAAGGCCGTAACTTGGCCTTCAGTACATACATTTGCAAAATTTTATCAAGTGCATGTAAGATGGAATGAGGATATCGCCTTCAGGCACAGTGTGCTGCAGGCAGCAGTATAAGTCCTCAGGTCTGGGGGTTACCCTACCGGTTGTGTCTCCCTCCCCTCAAGTAGCATTGCTATGGGACATCCCACCAAGTAATTACTTGAGACCCTGTGTCCTATGATGTACGATAAAGAAAATAGGATTTTTAAAACGGCTTACCTGTGAAATCCTTTTCTTGGAGTACATCATAGGACACAGAGCTCCCGCCCCTCTGTTTTATGGGGTGAGAGTATATTACTTATATTGCTTGGCTACAAAAACTGAGTGCTCCTGGAAGGAGGAGGGGTTATATAGGGGAGTCAACTTCCTGTATTGGTTATACCATAACCCACCAAGTAATTACTTGAGACCCTGTGTCCTATGATGTACGCCAAGAAAAGGATTTTACAGGTAAGCTGTTTTAAAAATCCTATTTTTCCTCCAAATTGTACAAACAATACCCCATAGTGACAACGTGAAAGAAGTTTGTTTGAAATCTTTGTAAATCTATTAAAAATAAAAAACAAAAAAAAATCCCATTAACATAAGTATTCACATCTTTTGCTCAATACTTTGTTATAGCAACTTTGGCACCAATTACAGCCTCAAGTCTTTTTGAGTATGTTACAAGCTAGGCCCACCTATTTTTCATCAGTTTCTCCCATTCTTCTTTGCAGGACCTCTCAAGCTCCATCAGGTTGGATGGAGGGCACCGATGCACAGCCATTTTCAGATCTGTCCAGAGATTTTCCTTGTCAAAATATTTTATTGTAGAGTTCAAAAAAGTAAAACATTGTACAAATAACATATTATAGAAATAATATATTCACGTAAAAGTAGCTCACTTACTTATATAAAAAGAGAAGAAAAAAAATAAAATATGAAAATCTAATAGTATATTCTAAAGGAAAATAATGTCAAGTACAAAATAACGATGCTGTAAATGGGTAAGTGTACCGAACTCAATGCATTATATATTAATATAGGAGTAATAATAATTTTTATAAAATGTGACTATTTAAAAGATTATTAAGAGAGTAAAATTAGAACTAATAATAATAAAAATAATGTAAATCAGAAAGAAAGTACATAAGAGAAAAAGGGAGAAAGAGGAAGTAGAGAGAGAGAGAAGAGTGGAGAAGTGGAAGAGTCCGCGAGGTCAGGCCATGAGCCAATACTGCAATTAGAGAATAAATGTTATACATTTCCTTATGCCATCCACCAAGGCAGTAGTACTTGGTTGTCAACGGTTGGTGGCATGGTATATGCAATCCAGGGCTGCCACATTTTTTCAAATTTAGGGATCATGTCCATTTCAATAGCTAACATTTTGGCATGTGTCATAGTACTATTCATCTTATTCAATGCTTCCTTTTCGACCAAGTTAGAAGATTTCCAGGCCATTGCTAACGTTTGTTTAGCTGCTGTAAAGAGTTGCACTAGCAGTTTAAATTGATTATGTGTTATATTTTCAGGTTTCAAGTTGATCAATGCTGTTGCAGGATCCAGATTAACTTTCTTATCGAAGAGTTTAGATGAAATATTAAATATTCCCTTCCAAAATATTTGAGCTTTTGGACATGACCACCAAATATGAAATTACATTCCCAATTCAGTGCATCCCCTAAAACATTGTGCAGAATAGTTTTGTACATATTTAGCTACTCTGGCTGGTATGAGGTACCATCTTGCTAACACCTTATAATTAGCCTCCAACGCCAATATGTTAGGGGATGCTGCTTTTGTTGTAGACCATATTTGATTCCATGCCGAACTATCCAGTTTCCGCGTCTCTTTCCCATTTCTGGACATAGTGTGGTTTGTCTAAAGTTGCATAAACCAGCAAATGTGTATATAAAATAGATATTGTACCTTTTAGTATGTGGATTGTTCTTACAAATAGCTTCAAAACTACTAATTTGAGTTGGTGAGGTTGCAGTATTTAATAGTGGTGTGAATTTATTTTTTATTTTTTTGGCGGTATCTAAACAACTCCGATTGTGGTATGTTATATGTTTCACTTAAAGTTGGGAAAGGGCTAAATGATGATGATTTTATAAATTTGTACATACTTAGAACACCCCTAGCTGTCCATGCTCTGAAGGATTTAGGGGAAACCCAAGCAGGATAGAATGCAGGATTTTTGTAAAATTAAAGTAATCGGTTATGCAGGAATATTAGTTGGCTTTTAATTTTAAATCCATCCCAAAGGGAAATTAAGTGTTTGGTAATTGGATTTTGTATCCCTTTGCGGTCTTTTGAGGAGATGCAGAGTAAGTTGGAGATTGAAATGGGATCACATTCAGCCGCTTCAATTGATACCCAAATTGGAGTTTTGTGTTGAGCGTGTTATTTAGTAAGAGTTATGCTATGTGAGCTGCCCTATAATCGTATGCAATGTTAGGACATCCTAGAACCCCATTTATTTTAGGATTTATTTTATTTAGAAGAAAAAGAGTATGTTGTTGTATTCTTGGTTTGGAAGAGCCCCACACAAATGACATTATTTTCCTCTGTAGTATTCTCAAGTAATATGCTGGAATCGGAATTGGTAAAACTCTGAACAAGTATGATATTTTAGGTAATATTGTAATTTTAATGGAATTAATTCTTCCGAACCATGATAACAGGAGGTAAGACCATGAGTTCATCATATTTAATAGGGATTTCAAAAATGGAGGGTAGTTGACTGAAAATAAATCTGAGAGAGTTGATGTAAGTTGTATCCCAAGGTATGGGATTGATCTTTCAGACCATGTAAAAGGCAGACTGATTTTTGCATAAGATAGTTCCAAATTTGGGATATATTTAATGCTAAACATTTTTAGGGTTAATATATGAGCCTGAAAATGTAGCAAAATTATTAAGAATTGAAATAAGATTAGGGCCTGACACTTGTGGGGCTGAAAGTAATAAAGGGATATCCTCTGCAAATAGACAAAGTTTGTGTTGGTATCCCCTTATTTCAATTCCAGTAATGGTAGGGTCAGTTCTAAGTTTTTGTGCAAGTGGTTCTATAAGTAGGGCAAATAATAAAGGAGAAAGCGGACATCCTTGTGTACCTCTTTCAATATTGAAAGAATCAGATTTATACCCAGCGTATTTGACATATGCTTTTAGTTTGTTGTAAAGTGCCAAGATCTAATTTGTGAAGTTTGGGCAAAAACCCAATTTTTGTAAGGTATAATATAGGTAGGGCCAGGAAATAGTCAAAGGATTTCTTGATATCAAGAGAGAAAACAAGCGGGATAGTGCACGTTTTAGCAATATGTGCCAGGACTGCTCTACGCACATTGTCCCCTGCCTGGCGCGAAGGCATAAAGCCTACCTGGTCACGATGTACAAGATCGCGAATGATCTTCTTTAGACAGAGCACTAAGATTTTCGCTAATATCTTGATATCAATGTCATGGAAATAAGGCGATAATTAGTGCTGAGAGTATCATCTGATAATGGCTTTGGAATCATACAAATAATAGCCATTAATGATTCTTGTCTGAATTATTTATTTTTTAATAGATCATTAAATGCTTCTGCAAGCATAGGGGAGATAATGTCCCTAAAGGTTTGGTAATACAAAGCTGAATAATCATCTGGTCCCGGTCTCTTATTTTCAATTCTTTGATTGCTTCCGCCACATCATTATCAGTAATGTGTTTCTCTAGTATTTTGTTTTTCGAGATTCAGTCATCTGGGGAATATTGATTTGAGAGAAAATGTAATCTGCCTCATTTGTATTAAATGTGTTTGTTTCTGTATATAGATCCTTTAAATTCGTTTTAAATTTCTGTACAATTTTTTGCGGGTTGCTAGTATATATGTTATTGGTCAATTTAAGTTTGGTTGGTTTAAAAGATTTGTTAATGGATTTTAACGGCCTAGCTAAAAAAGTACCCTGCTTATTAGATTTCACGTAAAATGCATGTCTAGTTCTATGAATTGATTTATCAGCTGAATTAGAGACAAAAAGGTCATACTCTAGACGTGCTTTTTCTAAACAAGTTTTTGCAGAGGAGGTGGGATTATTTTGGAAAGACATAAATGCTGCATTAAATTCCATCTCTAGTTGTTTTGCTAGAATTCTACTTTCTCGTTTGAAAATTTCTGATTGTTGTTGGAATACGCCTCTTAGGAACGGTTTGTGTGCTTCCGATAGTGTGAGCAGAGAGATGTCTGTATTAGTGTTGTTTTTTAAATAATCTTGTAAAGCTTGCTCAATTAGTAGACGGTGTGGGGGGTGTTTAAGTAGTGTGTCTGGGAGGTACCAGGTTGGGTCATGTGCTCTAGGTATAATAGAAGCAATGGTGGTATAGACTGCATTCTGGTCTGACCAAGGGATGGGGATAATGGTTGATGTAAGTATTTCTGGTACCATACCTACATTTATGATCTATCTGAATAAATGATGGGTGTGGATTCGAGAAATAAGTATAATTTCTTTTTGTTGGGTTAGATTCTCTGCAAGAATCAACCAAATTATGTCTGGAAAGAAGCTGAGAGAGAGACCATTTGGTATGATATCTTGATGAGCTATACAGAGTTTTGTCCAGAAATGGGAGGAGGACCTGATTGGAATCACCGCATACAAAGACTGATCCCATTTTATATGTGTTTAGGACTTTAAAAAGATGTGATAAGAATGGTAAAGGTTGATGATTAGGGGCATAAAGGAGACCACTGTTATAGCTGTGTCCATAACATATCCTGTTAATAGGTAACGTCCTTCTGGATCTTTCATTTCTGAATGCAATGTGAATGGTGTGGAACGTTGAAATGCTATGAGAATGCCACGCTTTTTAATGTCAGTCGAAGATATATAAACTTGTGAGTAGGCGGTATTAAAAAATGTGGGAGTTGTAGTTGAAGTAAAATGCGCTTCTTGAAGACAGACAATGTGTGCCTTCTTAGCTTGGAACGACCAAAATGCTTTTGTATGTTTGTGCAGCATATTAAAGCCCTGCACATTTAATGATTAAATGTTTAAAGGAGCCATATCAAATATCAAATAAATCCTTGTGCTAAGTACATTATTTGTCTTAGTGTGGTGATTTCTCGGTCTGAACTGCACAGACAAAAGAGAGAAAAGGAAAGGGAGATCCAGTACAATCAATCTTAGAGAATAAAAAAGAACATAAAAGATTATAAAGCATATCAATACAGTGAGAAAATAAAGATTTGAAAATTACCCGTGAGGAGGAGCAAACCCCCCCATCAGGAAACAGGGGGCCTTTGTCGAGTCTCCACATAATATTGTGGGGACTCGAGGAAAGCATGGTGAGGTGCATGAAGCTTCTGTGCGCTGGGGTGCCGCCTGAATTTTTTTTTATATAATATACATCACAAGGATGCAATAGTATTAGCCCTATCAATGTATATAAGTGTCAAACATATTTAAGCTTAAAGAAAAAGAAAGAAGAGGAGTGGGAGGAGAGATTCCTAAGAATTGTATTCAGAGAAGTAAATTTAGGAAAACAAATCAACCCTTTATAGTATAATAACCAGAATCAGAACTAAACAGTGGACACAAATTGAAAAACGACTATGCTATTTAGTATCATATCACAAGATAGATACATATTTTGTTAAAATAACTCTCAATACTATTGGCTACATAGCAATAACCTTTAGCTAATTTATAAGCATAGAGCCCACAGGGCCCCATGCTGAAAAAAAAAATGCGAATAAACTTATAGAAATATATAATCTTAACAATAATAGCAATATTTTCTATGTTGAATATGAAGTGAAAGTGAAAACTGACAACATAGAATAATAAAACATTTCTGGGAAACTAGAAACAAATCATTAAGTCATGTTTTAAAATTAGTATTTCAATACATCCCAGAATATGAACCACATATCAAGAAGAAAAAAAAGAGATATTAAGTAGTTAATAAGGGAATTAATGCAATACTTCATATTTTACTCATTTCCTGTCAGGGCTGGCTTAGCCCTTCCTTCTCTGGGCTGGCTGCTCAGCTGTTGGCTAATTGCCAGCTCTCATCTCTCTCCACAGTTACCAGCTGTTCCTGATCATGCTCGTCTGACCTGCCTACTTAAAGCTGTCCAGCTTACTTCAACTCTGCTTTCGCCTTGGTCACATCACAAGAAACCATCTCCTGTTGTTCTGTTTAAAGACTGGCTTGCTGGCATCCCTTCTGGCTCTTTATCCTGCTTGCTGTTGCTCTACTTGAATCCCTGACTTCTGGCCTGGCTGATTACCCGATCTGGCTATTGAACTCTGGCCTGGTTGACTACTCTATCTGGTTACTGGACTCTGGCTATGCTTTGACTACGCTTTTTCTATTTACCTTTTTTTTTAATAAACAAGTGTGATTTAATTGTACTTCTGTCTCGGTCTGATTCATGGTTTCTGACAGTAGGCGAAGGCCATGAATTCAGAAGATAGTCAATCCACTTGTTGGTAATATTTTTTCCAGATTGGATGAGCAAGATCACCACATGGATCAGTTTGCCATGGCATTACAAATGCTCCTGAGTCACACGGCTCACCTGGAATCCCCCACGGTGGCTGCTTCGGTACAACCTGAGTCGCAGGCAGTCCCTGCTGCTGCGCCAGTCTGTGTGCAGGCACCCGCCTCGAGTGTTACCTCTATAAGAAGTATGTCTGTTTCCGATCCGCTTTCCCAGCGATTTGGGGGTGATCCAGTTTAATGTAGAGGGTTTCTCAATCAGGTTGAGATATACTTCGAGATGCTGCCCAGGCGTTTCCCACGGACAGAAGCAAAGTAGGTTTCGTGATATCTTTGCTTTCTAAGAGAGCCTTGGCCCGGGCTAACCCTCTATGGAAGAAACAAAAACCTGTTTTCTTGAGTTACCCTCAGCTTGTGGCCACCTTTAAAAGGGTATTTGATGTTCCCACACACTCGGCTTCTGCTGCCAAGTGCCTCATGTCCATCAGAGTACGAGAACTGTTGCCGACTACGCCATTGAATTCCATACTCTGGCAGCAGAGGTTGCTTGGAACAATGAGGCCCTTGTGGCTGCTTTTTCTCATGGTCTCTCGGATTCCATCAAGGATGAGATAGCAGCCCGAGATATACCCACTGAGCTGGAGAGCTTGATCTTGGTTGCCATCCTCATTGACTCCAGACTCAAAGATTTTCTCTTAATGAGCGCTTGCGGAAGCCTTCTGTACGTTTGCCTCCAAGCTTTGCAGTCCCACCCATGCCTCCCTCACCTCCCATGCCTTCTGGTACCAAGTCGGTCAGTGAAGATGAACCCATGCACCTGGGTTTCACACGTCTCTCTGCGTATGAGAGAGCCTTTAGGAGGGGGGAGAGATTGTGCCTTTATTGTGGCCAGGCAGGTCACTTTTTGAAGTCCTGTCCTACCTGTCCAGGGAGCGCCCAAACCTTGAGGTCCTGTCATGGACAGACCTTAGGTGGCATTGTTTTGTCCCCAGTTATCCAGAAGGATAAGCCCCTGGTTTCGATCACCCTTTCTTGGGCTGAGTCTTCCATCGAGAAACAGGCTCTAATCGACTCTGGGGCTGCAGGCCTGTTCATTGATGCTGCATTTGTTTCACAGCACTCCATTCCGCTGCAGCTGCGTGACACTCCTCTTGCCATTGAGGCTTTTGACGGGAGACCTTTACAGCCTGCCCATGTGACTCATGAGACTGTTCCATTGTCCATGGCCGTAGGGGTTCTTCACCATGAGATAATCCAATTCCAAGTTATTTCCTCACCCAGGTTTCTGCTGGTAATTGGTTATCCTTGGTTACAGAGGCACAACCCCTCTTTTGATTGGCTCTGTGCTGAGGTTCTCTCCTGGTCACCACAATGCAGTGAGACATGCTTCCTGAAGGTATCCAAGGTCCTGTGCACCTCTTCACTCCCCTCCCTGCAAGAGGAGTATTGTGATTTTAGCAATTGTCTTTGATAAAGGTCAAGCCAGTAGTTTGCCTCAACACCGGTCTTATGATTGCGCAATTGACCTTCAACCTGGTGCCATACCTCCTCGTGGCCAGGTTTACCCTTTGTCGGTCTTGGAGGATAAGGCCACGGAGGAGTATGTTGCTGACGCACTTTCTCAAGGTTTCATCCACAAATCCTTGTCTCCTGCTGGTGCCGGTTTCTTCTTTGTGGAGAAGAGCGGTGAACTGAGACCTTGTATAGATTATAGGGGTCTCAATCGTGTCATGATTAAGAATGCCTTCCCAATTCCATTGATTACAGAGTTATTTGAATGCCTCAAGGGAGCAACGGTTTTCACAAAGCTTGACTTGAGAGTGGAAAACTGCATTTAATACCAGAACAGGCCATTATGAATACCTGGTAATGCCTTTTGGCCTTTTGAATTCCCCCGGCAGTTTTCCAGGAATTTATTAATGATGTCCTCTGAGATTTGTTGCAGTTGTAAGTGGTGGTTTATCTCGATTATATCCTCATATTTTCCAAGTCCCTGGAGAGCCACCACACAGATGTCTGTTGTGTGCTTCAGAAACTAAGAGAGAACTATCTCTATTGTAAACTGGAGAAGTGCAAGTTCCATCGTGAACAGGTTACATTCCTGGGCTATGTCATTTCCACTGCTGGTTTTTCGGTGGACCCAGAGAAACTTTTGGCAGTCCTACAGTGGCCTCGACCCGTTGGTTTATGTCCTCTTCAGCGTTTCCTGGGTTTTGCCAACTACTATCGGAAGTTTATTCGTAACTTCTTATTACCAGAAAGGACTGTAACCCAGAGAGTTGGTCTCCAGAGTCCATTAAGGCCTTTGAGACTCTCAAGGCTGCCTTTGTTTCTGCTCCTGTGTTGGCACATCCTGATCCTGCGTTTCCTTTTATCCTAGAAGTTGATGCTTCTGAGATGGGAGTTGGTGCCCTTCTGTCTCAACATCCTAACTCTGAGAGCGCTATGCATCCGTGTGGCTACTTTTCCAAGAAATTGTCACCTGCTGAGTGCAATTATGAGATTGGTGACAGAGAGCTGTTGGCGATCATTTTAGCCCTGAAAGAATGGAGACATCTCCTTGGAGGTACCACTGTGCCTGTTCTTATTCTTACTGACCATAAGAATCTTACATTTTTGTCTGAGGCTAAGCGTCTCTCCCCCAGAAGGGCGCGATGGGCTCTTTTCTTGTCAAGCTTTAATTACATTGTCTCGTTCTTACCCGGTACTAAGAATGTAAGGGCTGATGCCTTGTCACGATCATTTTCCTCCACTTCCAAGTCGGAGTCAGTTCCGGTTCCTATGATTCCTCCTGATCGTATCTTGGCTACGGTTCGCACCAGTCTTAACTTTGGGTGACAAAATTCTTGCTGCTCAGGACCATGCTCCTCCTGAGAAACCTTGTGACCACTGCTTTGTCCCAGAGAGTCTCCGTACTGCTGTGCTCAAGACTTGCCATTCTCCCAAGGCAGCTGGCCATCCTGGGAAGAATCAACTCATTTGGGTCATTTCCCAACAATTCTGGTGGCCTAGTCTAAGGGCTGATGTTACTGCCTTCGTAGCTGCCTGTCCCGTGTGTGCTCAGAGTAAGACTCCACGACACCTTCCAGTGGGTCTCCTACAACCCATACCCAATGGAGAGAGACCCTGGACTCGCCTGTCTATGGATTTCATTGTGGAGTTGCCCAACTCCCAAGGCAACACTGTTATCCTTATGGTGGTTGACTGGTTCTCAAAGATGTCATTGTAATTGTATTCCACTTAAGAAGTTGCCTACCTCTGAGGAACTGGCTTCCATTTTTGCTCAGGAGATCTTTCGCTTACATGGGCTACCCAAGGTGATTGTCTCGGACAAGGGCAGTCAGTTTGTCTCAAGGTTCTGGCGAGCCTTTTGTGCACAGTTGGGAATCCAGCTTGTGTTCTCTTCTGCGTATCACCCACAGTCTAATGGGGCCACAGACTGAGCCAATCAGTCCTTGGAGCAATTCCTACGTTGCTATATTTCTTACCACTATAACTGGTCAGACCTATCACCATGGGCAGAGTTTGCTCACAACAGTGCCCTGAATTCTGCCTCCCGATTGTCTCCATTTATGGCGAGTTATGGTTTCCAACCTTCCATGTTGCCTGACTCGTTTGTTCCGCAGAGTATTCCTGCGTTAGAGGAGCATCGCCATGGTCTTCGTTCCACTTGGGTACAAGTCCAGGAGGCTTTGCGTCATGCTAATGATAGGTACAGACTCCATGCTGACTGCAGACGCCTGCCTGCGCCTTCCTACCAGGTTGGGGACAGGGTCTGGCTGTCATCTCGCAATCTCCGGCTTCGCGTTCCCTCGCTGAAGTTTGCACCTCGGTTTATTGGGCCTTTCTGTATCCTTGGTAGGATTAACCCAGTGGCTTACGCGTTGGACCTTCCTCCTAGTATGCGAATCTCTAATGTGTTTCATGTCTCCTTATTGAAACTGTTGGTCTGTAACTGATTTACCACCTCGGTGCTACGGCCTCACCCTATTCAGGTTGAAAACCATGATGAGTATGAGGTATAATCCATTGTTGACTCCCGTAGGTTCCGTGGGTGCATACAGTACCTGGTGCATTGGAAGGGGTACAGTCTGGACAAACGTTCCTGGGTTTCATCCTTGGACGTACATGCCCCTGTCCTCTTCCACGAGTTCCATAGGAGGTTTCCCCTTAAGCCCGGTGGCCCTCCGAGGGAGAGGGGTCACTAAGGAGGGGGTACTGTCAGGGCTGGCTTAGCCCTTCCTTCTCTGGGCTGGCTGCTCAGCTGTTGGCTAATTGCCAGCTCTCATCTCTCTCCACAGTTACCAGCTGTTCCTGATCATGCTCGTCTTACCTGTCTACTTAAAGCTGTCCAGCTTATTTCAACTCTGCCTTCGCCTTGGTCGCATCACAAGAAACCATCTCCTGCGGTTCTGTTTAAAGACTGGCTTGCTGACATCCCTTCTGGCTCTTTATTCTGCTTGCTGTTGCTCTACTTGGATCCCTGACTTCTGGCCTGGCTGATTACCCGATCTTATTGGACTCTGGATATGCTTTGACTATATGCTTTTTCTTTTTACCTTTTTATTTTTTATTTAATTGTGTGATTTAATTGTACTTCTGTCTCGGTCTGATTCATGGTTTCTGACATGTCCTAACAGGTGTTTTAGCAAAATCAATGAATTCTGTGACAAATGGAAGTCCATCAGTCCATGGAATTGTCTTGGCCTTGGGGAGAGGATGCGAATTGGCCTGTTTTATGTGTATGAAGATTTCCATTTCTCGCCTCAGACTGGAGAGTATTTTGCAGAGAGGAAGCCAAGGCCGATCTTCTTGTAGTAGTAGTTGCAGAATTCCCATCCACCAAATTGAGATCTTGAAGTGCTTGTTGGAGTTCTTCAGGTGATCTGCAGACGATTATGGTTTCTTGGTGGGTGAAACGTAAACAAAATGGGAAACCCCATTGATATTTTATGTTGTGGCATTGTAATTCCATTAATTGAGGTTTCATTGCCCTCCTTTTATAAATTGTTAGTTAAGAGAGATCCACAAAGAGCTGGTAGTTACAAGCCTTGAACAATAGGTTGTTCTCTTCTCTGGCTGCAATTAAGAGCTGATCTTTTGTTTGGTAGAAATGGAATTTTGCTATGATGTCTCTCAAAGCAAAGAGCCCTATGTACTCTGCCCATCTCAAGCCTTTCCAGTGGTATACCTAGCTGCAGTTTCTGACAAAGTTCTGTAAAAGTTGCTTGCAGATCTATGACCGATTCAGGTATGCCTCTGAAACGCAAATTAGACCTTCTGGCACGGTTTTCATAATCCTCCAGTCTATTCTGCAATGTGAAAATTTTCCTCCTTCAGGTTTTCTATTTCAGACAAGTAATCCTGGGTAGTGTTTTCAACTTCCTCCACTTTAAGTTCCGGTGAAGATGGTCAGTGTCCCGGTTCTCTTATTTCCTTAGTTTGGTTATTAGTGATTTGTTCTGATGCTTGCTTTAAAGTTTTTAGAAGCATTTTTTCAAACTGTTTTAAAAGGCTCTTGAAGTGATGTATGAGGTATTGTTATTTCAGTCTGAGTCTGAGTCCCCAGGAGAGATATGCTGTGGCAACTTAAGCTTATTCCCCTTTTCTGAGGTAAATGTGACTAAGGGGACTGGCGCTTTTTTTGTGGTATTCTGCACCTGTGTGCCACCATTAGGAATCATTTTACTTTTGTTACGGGCACTTCCCAACACCATTTTGGTATTAAAATGTTCCCCTCCCCTAAAAGAAATAAATTACCGAAGTTCTAGCTGTATTTGTGCCATCGGGCTGTTTCATTATTGCGGCTTTCTCCCCCTCATGGAGCAGAGCTCTAGCCTGACATGTCTGTCCCGCTAGCCTTCGAGCATGCGCCCTCCTCTCCAGAGATTTTCAATCGGTTTCAAGTCTGGGCTCTGGCGAGGCCACTCAAGTACATTCATAGTTGCCCCATAGCCACTCCTTTGTTTTCTTGGCTGTGTGCTTAGGGTTGTTGTCCTGTTGGAAGATGAACCTTTGACTCAGTCTGAGGTGCAGAGTGCTCTGAAGCAGGTTTTCATCAAGCATGTCTCTGTACATTGCTGCATTTATCTTTCCCTCAATCCTGAACAGTCTCCCAGTTCCTGCCACTGAAAAACATCCCCACAACATGATATTGCCACCACCATGCTTCACTGTAGGGATGGTATTGGCCAGGTGAGGAGTGGTGCCGGGTTTCCTTCACACATGACACTTGCCATTCAGGCCAAAGAGTTCATGGTTTGTTTCATCAGGCCAGAGAAATCAGATTTTTGACTTACCGTAAAATCCGTTTCTCTGAGTTCATTGACAGTCTTCTTTATTCAGAACCATAGGGTTATATCGCCCCTACAGGAGTAGGACACTAGGCAGAAAAAAAGACTTGGCTATGCCCATGGGCAGTCCTAGGTGATATACACTCCCCACTCTGCTATAAGCCTTCAGTTATGTAACGAGCAGTATCAGAAGTATTAAAACTCCATAGAGGGGTGGGTGCTGTGTCTGTCAATGAACTCGGGGAAATGGATTGTACGATAAGTCAAAAATCCAATTTTCTCATTTGTTCATTGACAGACACAGCCTTCTTTATTTAGAACCATAAGGATGTCCCAAAGCAGTGGCAAACACAAGGGAAAAAAACCTCTAGACCGCAGCCTGCAGAACCTAGCGGTCAAAAGAAGCATTTGCAGATGCCAGCACATCCACCTTATAAAATTTTGTGAAAGTGTGCACCGACGACCAGGTGACTGCTCTGCAAACTTGCGTTACTGACACCTGATGATGGAAGGCCCAAGAGGCATTCAGCCCAAGTCGAGTGCGCCTTCACTGGGAAGGAAGGAACCCGATCCTTGATAGAATAGGCTTGAGTCACCGTCTGCCTGATCCATCCAGAAATGGTCACTGAGGAAGCAGATGGCCCCTTCTTTGGTTCGTTCGTGATCACGAACAGGGAGTCTGTTGCCGCCAAATACTCCCTGACAGCCCGTACCACATTTAAGGTGTGCAAGGCAAATTCCCTTGGATGTAGTAGCCTGGGACAGAGGGCAACACAATGTCTTCATTTAAATGGAAATCGGTGACAATCTTTGGAGGGAAAGAGAGACAACCTTATCCCTACGAGTCAACAATAGGGCACGTGATAGGATAGCGATGCCAACTCTGACACCCTGTGAGCAGTAATAGCCACCAAGAAGGCTACCTTCTGAGATAGCATGAGCAGGGGAATTTCTCGATTATTTTCAAATGGAGGCTTCTGTAAAACCGAAAGTACAAGATTCAAGTCTCACGGTAGCCAGGGAGATCAAACCAGTGGAGCCACATGTCGCACTCCCTGAATGAAGGTACACACTAGGGAATGCGAAGACAGAGAGCGTTGAAAGAAAACCACCAAGGCTGGCATCTGGTCTTTGACAGTACTCAAGGCCAAATTCTTTTCAACGCCCCTCTGAAGAAAAGTCAAAATCCGAGTCACCGAAAAAGAAACGTGGGTGAAACCCCACTGACACCATGAAATGTATGCTTTTCTGTCCTATAATATAGCTTCCTGAAAGTAGAACACCTAGCTTTGAGCAGCGTCGGACTCACCGACACAGATAAGCTCCTATCCTTCAACACCTGGCTTTCAACAGACAGGCCATTAAAGCCAGCGATGGTAAAGCAGGGTGGAAGATTGGCCCTTGGCATAGCAGATCCTCCCTGAGAGGCAGCCACCAGCAGGCATCTGTGACCAGATGCACCAGGTCGGCATACCAGGGCTGATAAGGCCAGTCTGGGGCCACTAGATTGACCAGAATTCCTTAGGCCTCGATCCTGCAGCAGAAGCTTGAGAGGAGGAAAGGCATAGATCAGAGGATATTGGCCCCATGGAGAGATCAGAGCGCCTGAGGCGTCCGCCAGAAGGTCCCGAGACCTGGCCACAAACCTCTGCACCTTCCTGTTGATTTGGGATGCCATCAGATCTACCTCTGGAGATCCCCAATGCAGACCGATCTGTTGAAATAACTCCTGATGGAGGGACCACTCCCCTTGGTCCAATACGTGACTGAGGTAATCTGCCTGACAGTTGTCCACCCACAGAATGTGAACAGTGGAGATGGCTGGGACGAAACGTTCTGCCCACTGTAGAATGCCGACTACTTCCAGGCCGGCTAATACACTCCTTGTTTCTCCCTGGTGGTTGACATAGGTAACCGCTGGCATTATCTGACTGGATCTGTATTGGGAGACCCTGAATCAGTTGATCAGTCCAATGACCACTACAATGGGACACCCGCCACACCAATAGTGGTACCGGACCACCGGGACACCCCACAGCCTGCAGCAGAGAGAGGAGGGATCCCCCAGATTCACCATCCCACCAGCGTAGCGCTTGCTGCCTAAGATGTGGACCTGCACACACGTGGCGTCCAAGGAACAAGTAAACACAGGAGTCAGAGCTGGGTTAAAAGGAGGAGCTTTTCGCCTGCCACAAACGGCATTCTGGGCTACACAGTAATGGCCACCCTTGCCTGAGCCAAAATCCACTATATCATGGCTGCCGAGCTACACAAACATGGCCGCTGGCCATAGGAAGTCATCAGGCACTAGGGGAAAAGACACTGGCTATGTCCAAATGGCTGCCGGCTGTGCTAAACGAGACTACCAAAGATTAAGGAGAACCCTGTAGTCTCCCAGGATGAGAATGAAAGAGCGAGCCAGTGCCTCCCCCGGTAAACACAGCACCTAGGTGGCACACCCCCAGCCCACCAGTACTCAACCCCATCCCCAGGACCCACTACATGCACACTACCCCATATGGAGGGGGAAAGGGGGGTTCCCAAAGGACCTCCAGGGCCAGAAAAAGAGGGTGCTGGGACAGAGGGGACTCGCAGGACTGACTACCGACCTGGGGAGGGGCCCGCGTCCTCCATAAAAAAACCCTAAGGGGGAAGGGGACATTTGCTCACCATACCAGGACCAAGTGGGCACCACTCCAGACAGAACCTCCTCTCCACCAAAGTGGGGGATGTCGGCCATGAGGGACGCTGTGATTCAAACCGAGACCCAGTCATATGCAACCTTACGAGCATGTAGCTGCGGTCTGCACGTGCTCGCTGGCCAGACTGGGGTGACCACTGGTTCAAATGTCCAGTCCGGCAAGTTGATTGTAGATCTGACCGAAAAAATCCAGAAAAAAACTAACTAAAAAAATAAATTGCCAGGGCAAGAGATCCCAGCAGGGAACTTGGTCCTTACTCCTGACTAGGCAGAAAAAATCTGAAGGCCTGTAGCAGAGAGGAAGTGTATATCACCTAGGACTGCCCATGGGCGTAGCCAAGTCTCTTTTTCTGCTTAGTGTCCTACTCTTGTAGGACACTAATATCCTCCAGACCTAGGCGCTATAACTCTATGGTTCTGAATAAAGAAGGCTGTGTCTGTCAATGTATGAATAAGAGATTTTGTTTGTAGAGTGCTTCAGGTGCCTTTTGGCAAACTTCAGGTGGGCTGCCATGTGCCTTTTACTGAGGAGTGACTTTCATCTGGCCCCTCTTCAATACAGACCTGATTGGTGGAGTGCTGCAGAGATGGTTCTTCTGGAAGGTTCTCCTATCTCCACAGAGAAAGGCTGGAGCTCTGTCAGTGACCATCGGGTTCTTAGTCACCTCCCTGACTAACGCTCTTCTCCCCCCCCCCCCCCCCCCGATTGCTCATTTTGGCCAGATGGCCGGCTCTAGGAAGAGTCCTGGTGGTTCCAAACTTCTTTCATTTACAGATGATGGAGGCCACTGTTCTCATTGGGATCTTCATTGCTGCAGAAATATTTATGTATCTTCCCCAGATCTGTGCCTTGATACAATCCTGTCACAGAAGTCTACAGACAATTCCTTGGACTTCATGGCTTCGTTTGTGCTCTATACAAATGGAAGGAAGGATCCACCAAGAAGGTCACATATAATGGAACACTACGGTTAAAATAAAATTGGCTTTATTGGAAAAAAAGAGCACCATACATAATAAAAAATACAAAATAGACAGATTCAGTGAATTGACCTTCTCAAAACCACCATTAAAAAAAGACGTCTATAAAGAGGGACTCACAGCTGCATATGCACCCTTACACTTCAAAGGAATTTCCAGAATCTTATGTCTATATGACTGATTGCAAGGTGAAACTCCTTAATTATTAATAGCCAACTTGAAGCACAGTCATACTGTATCCAGCAAAGGTAAGGTAGGTAATTAAACAACAAAATGGCAGGTGTTGGCTAGCAGATGTTGATTCATAAAGAAGCCCTACATGATAGTGCAATCACTGACAGTCCATCGATAGTCCGCCTATTATAAATATGCAAGGGCTATAGTTCTTATTGGTGAGGTAGATATCCGACACTGGCCAAAAGAGGCCTTGTGCCAATCGGGGGGAATCACCAGCGCCAGGCTGCAGGGTTGTATATGTCATTGGTAGGCTGAGAGGAAAGTTGAGAGAGGAAATGGTACCACAAGTGCTGTACATATAAGGCAGTGTGTCTGGGAGATCTCACCACTTCCGCTGAATTGCCGACTCCCGCTCCGCTCTATTCTGTACTATGGGTCACTCTATGGCTGTTAGCCATAATGTGACCACATACAATCTGACTATGGTGGTCACTTCCTCATCACTTCCCTAGCTGCTGTTGCCCGAAAGCTGCGGTTCCGTCAGACGTCACATGTGTGCTGACTTCACACTGGCGCGTTTCCTTAGCCAATCACCACTAACTTCTTCAGAGACAGGAGGGGTCAGCAGACAGCAGTTTAAATAATCATAGAGAAGCTGAAATACTAGTTGTAGCCACTAGATGTCTATCTATTGCACGCTGGCAATAACTTGATTAAAATTACCACTGAGTATAAAACGTCTGCTTTTTTTCTAGGGAAGATGCATTTTAGGGATCAGAGTTCATTTACATCAGATTATGGACCAACAAATATGTCCAAGCAAGGTAGCAACTGTCAACCTTAGAAATCCAGAGGTAGTTTCATAGTTTCATAGTTAGTAAGGTTGAATAAAGACACCAGTCCATCCAGTTCAACCTGAGTGAGTGTCTACCCCTATCCCTGTACATTGCACACTCACATTGGTCCCTACCCTCAAGAAGCCCACAATCCAAGGTTCAATTCATCTACTAAGGCCAATTTTGGACAGAAGGCAATTAACCTACCTGCATGTCTTTGGAGTGTGGGAGGAAACCGGAGGAAACCCACGCAGGCACAGGGAGAACATGCAAACTCCACGCAGGAAGTGTCGTGGTTGGGATTCAAACCAGCGACCCTTTTTACTGCTAGGTGAGAGTGCTACACCACTGTGCCATTCTCTCTCTAGAGGTACTGTCTAAACATCTACAGACTATGTCTCAAGGATTGGTTGCAAGTTACATTCATTGTTCAGGCCTTATGGAATTAAGGAACCTAATTATAGATCCACATTTTCTCCATCTCACGGGGAGGTTCAGGACATAGATGCCGTTTACTGTTAGACCATTTGGGTCACCCTGATGAAACTGGTTAAAATGCACCGCCAAAGGGCGCTCATAGTCTTTTTATCTTAATGCTTGCGATGTGTTCAATTCTGATACAGAGTTGCCCTTTAGTTTTTCCCACATACATCTTATTACAGGGACAAAAGAGCATATAAATTACTCCAGTTTTTGAGCAATTAATATATTGCTTTATTGGAAATTTCGTAGTCCTGTCAAAATTTTTGAACACATTGTTTTTTTATACATATTTACATATGGGGCAGTGTCCTACATGCATACCTACCATGTGTAGGAGTAACATTTGTTTAGCATTTCTCTGATATTTTTAACGTACTAGTGTATCATTCAGATTCTCGCAGTCATTAATGGTCGGGGACCAAATATGTCTGAAATAAGGGGAGATGAGCTTAAAGCATTCCAATTTTATTTAGAACATTTTTAGTTTGACTCCATTGTGATGATTCTTGGATATTCCTTTTGTTTTTGGCCTCCTACTTTTTTTTTGAATTTCCTAAGAGGGTCTCTCGTTAACTCTTCCCCGCTTTGCCTTTAGCTTTTCTTATAGACTTATGGAGTACCCCCTTTCCATAAATCATTGATACATCTCGTTCGCCTCCTCTTTAAAGTCAAGGTCCTTAGAATAGTTTCTCTTGATCCTTAGGAACTGTCCAGTTGGGATTCCATGGATCAAGGATCTAGGGTGATGGCTTTGGGCTTGTATTGCCTGCCGTTTCTTTCTGAAACTTCTTGGTCACAATTTTGGTTCCCTCAATTAATATCTGTAAGTCAAGGACGGGCAATGTAACCTCATGATGGGAATAAGTGAGTCTGATATATTTTTTTCATTTTGATTAAAGTGGAAGTAAACCCTTCTATAGTTTTCAGCCAAGGAAGCTGCCATCTTGGCCTCTATTTAATCTTAAAATGTCATGATTCTGCACATGTGAGCAGTTATGACACCAACCATTGGATGGTTTGACAGTTTGGTTGAGAGCACAACCAATGTGACGATTAGCATTTCTGGCACGCCGGGAATGTAACTGTTTTTTGAAACTATTAAATCGATGGGTTTACTTCCACTTTAAGTTCTTATATAAAATTGTTTAGTTGTTCTTACATAGTTACATAGTAGTTGAGGCCGAAAAAAAGACACAAGTCCATCAAACGTGTGTGATTTAACCACTTGAGCACTGGGCACTTAAACACCCTTAATAACCAGACCAATTTTCAGCTTTTTCGGTGCTCTCACATTTTGAATGACAATTACTCAGCCATGCAACACTGGACCTATATGAAATTTGTGTCCTTTTTTTCACACAAATAGAGCTTTCTTTTGGTGGTATTTAATCACCGCTGGGTTTTTTATTTTTTGTGCTATAAAAGAAAAAATACCGAAAATTCTGTAAAAAAATGAATTTTTCTTTGTTTCTGTTATAAAATTTAGCAGATTAGTAATTTTTTCTTCATAAATTTTGGCCAAAATTTATACTACACCATATCTTTGGTAAAAATAAGTACAAATTGGTGGATATTATTTGGTCTTTGTGAAAGTTATAGAGTCCACAAGCTATGGTGCCAATATCTGAAAATTGATCACACCTGAAGTACTGACGGCCTATTTCAATTCTTGAGACTCTAACATGCCAGAAAAGTACAAATACCCCCCAAATGACCCTTTTTTGGAAAGAAGACATTCCAATGTATTTAGTAAGAGGCATTATGAGTTTTTTGAAGTTGTAATTTTTTCCCACAATTCTTTGCAATATAAAGATTTCTTTTACTTTTTATTTTTTTCACAAAATTGTCATATTATCAGTTTATTTCTCACACACAGCATATGCATACCACAAATTACACCCCAAACCACATTATGCTATTACTCCCGAGTACGGCGATACCACATGTGTGAGACTTTTACACAGTGTGGCCACATACAGAGGCCTAACATGCAGGGAGCGCCATCAGGCGTTCTGGAGCACCCAGGACAATTCTGACATTTCTCTCCTACATGTAAAAATGATCATTTATTTGCTAGAAAATTACATAGAATCCCAAAACATGATATTTTTTTTTTTTAGCAAACACCCTGGAGAATACAATGGTGGTCATTGCAACTTTTTATCTCGCAGCAATTTTTCGAATGCTTTTTTTGGAAAAAAAAAACACAGTAAAGTTAGCCCAATTTTTGCATAATGTGAAAGATGAAGTTACGCTGAGTAAATAGATACCTAACATGTCACTCTTCAAAATTGCACACGCTCGTGGAATGGCGCCAAATGTTGCTACTTAAAAATCCCCATAGGTTGACGCTTTAATTTTTTTTACTGGTTATATGTTTTGAGTTGCAGAGGAGGTCTAGGGCTAGAATTATTGCTCTCGCTCTAACGTTCGCAGCTATACCTCACATGTGTGGTTTCAACACCGTTTTCATATGTGGGCGGGACTTACGCATGCGTTCGCTTTTGCATGCGAGGACAGGGGCGCTTTAAAAAAAAAAAAATGTTATTGTTCATTTTACTTTAGTTTGACATTTTTTTCCCCAAAAATAAATTTTTTGATCACTTTTATTCCTATTACAAGGAATGTAAACATCCCTTGTAATAGGAATATGGCATGACAGGTCCTCTTTACAGTGAGATATGGGGTCAATAAGACCCCACATCTCACCTCTAAGCTGGGAAGCCTGAAGAAAAAAAAAAAAAGATTCTGGATTTGATCGTATTGGCGAGTCGGTAGAAGCACCGTAGGGTGGCGGGAGGGGGGGGAATGTCTATGGCTGGGTATTGCAGGGTATCACCGACTATGGCTGGGTATTGCAGGGTACCTCCGAGTATGGCTGGGTATCTCAGAGTATGGCAATTTATGGCAGGGTATTGCAGAGTATTGCAGAGTATTTGCAGGTATTGCAGAGTATTTGTGGGTATTGCAGAGTATTTGTGGGTATTGCAGAGTATTTGCTGGTACTGCAGAGTATTGCAGGGTATTTTCTGGTACTGCAGAGTATTTCAGGGTATTGCAGAGTAATGGCAGGGAATTGAGGGGTTACATTTCCGTGAGCAGAGATGTGGGCACTGCAGATGCAGCCCACAGCGCTGCTGACACCGATCTCTTCCCCCTCCGCTGTACCAATCGGTACTTTGTTTACAAGTGATCACTCCGTCATTTGACGGAGACCCCGTGATCCGTGATGCGCCGGGTCCTGTGGATCCGGCGGTCATGGATGCTCTCGAGTGCGCGCCCCACATCCTGCAGAGAAGTTATTGCCCTGCTTAGCTTTATATCTCCTGCAAATACTGAGATGAGATTGAGCTTTTTATCCCATCCTCCTGATCGTGAATAAATTAAATAGAATAGGTCCCAGGACAGAACCCCGGGGAACCCACTTTCCATCCCAGACCATGTCAAGTACTCCCCATTTATCACTACCCTCTGAACTCGTTCCTGTAGCCAGTTTTCAATCCATGTACTCACCCTATGGTCCATGCCAACAGACCTTTGTACAGTAGACGTTTATGGGGAACTGTATCAAATGCTTTTGCAAAATACAGATACACCACGTTTATGGGCCTTCCTTTGTCTAGATGGCAACTCGCCTCCTCATAGAAGGTTAATAAATTGGTTTGGCAAGAACGATTCTTCATGAATCCATGCTGATTACTGATAATGATACCATTGTCATTACTAAAATCTTACTAAAAATCCTGATCATCCCCTCCAAGAGCTTGCATACTATTGATGTTAGGCTAACTGGTCTGTAATTCCCAGGGATGTATCTTGGCCCTTTTTAAAATATTGGTGCTACATTAGCTTTTCTCCAATCAGCTGGTAGCATTCCAGTCAGTAGACCGTTTGTAAGAATCAGGAACAATGGTCTGGCAATTACTGTACTTGACTGAGTACCTTAAGGACCCTCGAGTGCAAGACATCTAGTCCCGGTGACTTGTTTGTGTTAAGTTTTTCAAGTCTATTTCTAATTCTGTCTTCTGTAAGCCATGAGGGTGCTTCCTGTGATGTGTCACGAGGATAAACATTGCAATTTTGGTTACTAAAGCCCCCCGATTCCCTTGTGAAGACTGAGGAGCAAAATACATTCAATACCTTTGCCATCTCTTCATGCTTAGTAACCAGGTTCCCTTCATCATTCTTATTGGGACCAATATGATCTGACCTCCCTTTCTTACAATTTATGTACGTAAAGAATTTCTTGGGATTTTCTTTACTCTCCTCCGCTATGTGCCTTTCAAGTTCTATCTTAGACGCCCTGATTTCCCCCATACATTTCATGTTGCATTCTTTGTAAAGTTGGAATGCTATGACAATCCCTCAGACTTTTATTTTTTGAAGGCCTTTTTCTTTGCTTTTATATGCATTTTTACGTTGGAGTTAAGCCACCCAGGACATTTATTAGCATTTTTAAATGTATTTCCCAATGGGATGCACTGGGTAATGCCCTTATTTAATATGCCCTTAAAGCACACCAATGTTTCCTCCGTGTTCTTTGTTCCTAGGATTTTATCCCATTTAATATCTTCTAGCAAGGCTCATAGTTTAGGGAAGTTGGCTCTTTTGAAATTCAGTGTCTTTGTATTCCCTTTTTGTTTCCTATTTGTGTAATTTATACTAAAACAAATTGACCTGTGATTGCTGTTTCCTAAATTGCCCCTTATTTCCAAATCTGTGATCAGGTCTGTATTGGTAATCAGTAGGTCTAGTAACACTTTGTTTCTAGTTGTATTTACCATCTCACCCATGAAATTGTCCTGCAAGGCATTTAGGAAATGGCAAGCTTTAGATGAGTTCCGCCCAGTCTATGTCTGGATAATTAAAATCTCCCATTATGATGACACTTCCCATCCTTGCCACTAATTCAAATTGTGATAGGAGGTCTGCCTCTGCCTCCTCCCTCTGGTTAGGGGACCTATAGCATACTCCCAGTACTACTTTACCCTTAGTTTCCTCCCTTTGTAGCTCTACCCATAAGGATTCCACCTCCTCCCTTGCTCCCTTAGTGATATCATCTCTCACATTCACTTGTACATCATTCTTGATATACAGGCATACCTATACCCCCTTTTTTGCCCTCTCTATGCCTGCAATATAGGGAATACCCTTGAATGGTTGCCAGCCAGTCACGAGAGCTGTTGAACCTAGTCTCTGAAATTCCTACAAAATCTAAATCCTCCTCATACAGCAGTAGCTCTAGTTCTCCCATTTTGTCTGCCAGACTCCTGGCATTGATGAACAGGCCACGTAGTTTAGACTGGTCGCATACTATCTCCTTCTTGTTGTGGAACATGAGGACATCATCGACAGACCACAGTGGCTGAGGTACATCAAGGATTTATACACCACCACCTCCTCCTCCCAAACACCAAGGTGGAGACAGGCGCATGCTGGAGCCCACGGTGCTCCCATACACGTGCCCCTTATCTGCTGGTAGTTCACTCCTAGAAACTGTAAAAAAAAAATTGTTGGGCATAAACTCCAAGAGTTCAGCTATATATTCATTATGTGCACCCAATATAGGGCATTCCATCTCAAGGAAATTAACCACCGCTTTTAAACCCCAGTTATGCGGAATCTATGTATATAGCGTCTCCACATCTATCCCTACTAAAATGGCTCCTGCCAGTATAGATAGACGGAATAATTTAAGGAGAACATCTCTTGCATCCTTGTCATATGAGGAAAGGTGGTACACCAGGGCTCAAAATTTCAAGCCCTGAGCTACTAGCCAGGTTTTAAGGGTTACTTACCACCAGTTGGTCCACCTAACCCCTACACTGCCCTCCCCTAATTTTGCCCCTAAACACACCTTTGTAAATTATCTCATGGAATGACACATCCTACCCACTCATCAGGACTTTGTTACATAGTTAGTAAGGTTGAATAAAGACACCAGTCCATCCAGTGTGAGTGTCCCTACCCTCAAGGAGCCCACAATCCAAGGTCCCCATTCATGTACTAGGGCCAATTTTGGACAGAAGCCAATTAGCCTACCTGCATGTCTTTGGAGTGTGGGAGGAACCCAGAGTACCCAGAGGAAACCCACGCAGGCACGGGGAGAACATGCAAACTCCAGACAGGTAGTGTCATGACTCCGATTTGAACTAGTGACCATTTTTACTGCTAGGCGAGAGTGCTAACCACTACACCACTGCACCGCCCTTTGTGTGGCTCCGCATTTGCATGTCCCCGCTTCCCCCTTTCATTCAGTCTGGCAGTGAGTAGAGGAGCTACAGAACAGCAGGAGGAAGTACAATCCGGCACTGAGATCCACACACCTGCATAGCTTGATAGGAATTGTAGGGAGAGTGCCTGTGTACTGTTCTGCCTTTATTGTTGATGTGTGCTATAGATATTTGGGGAATATTTCATTAACTAAAAGCAGAGTTTGAATGGTAAATTATAAATAAAGGGTAGTGTCTGAATATAAGTACAGTGGATTTTCAGTGCCTCCAGATGGTTATGGCAATTAATAAATAACTTAATAAATATGATTTTTTTTCAGACAATCAGTAGTATACCAGAATAATTTCCTGAGTTTGTTAATGGAGAATTCTTACCAATGTATAAATATCTCCCAATTAAATTAATAAGTAAATAGAATTTATTCATATACAAGTATAATTATGATACAACTTCATACAAAACCGTATATTTCATACACATAATCAAAGACATCAACACAACAACAAAAACATTTCTCTTAAAAATTTTAAATAACCCTGGGACAGCCCCAACCAACTACAAAAGGGGGTGTTTAATCGTGTGTTAAACTATTAAAAACAATATCTCTTGTTGCTCATAAGACAACTTTCTCACTCTCTCTGGCCGGAAGAAAGATGGACATATCTCAAGCAGACAACAGATAGATATTACCAAATTTTAATTAAGTTCTAACTTCAAAGAAGCGGCCAAATTAGAGTGGACAATAGCCAATTTCCCTGGGACCACAATATCCAATTTAGTTGTAATACAGGTCTTTACCTAATTTCACCCAAATATGGCTTCAACACACAGCATAGGCAGATAATATGGGAAAATTATTCATTAGTAAACTGCTCTACACACTGTACATGAGAAGGTAAAAACATAAATGGTAACATACAATCCCTACAATGTTGGGAGAAAAAGGTTAATTGATATCTGTAAGGTCTGTAGCTCACCACTATTTAAAAGGGGAAGATGTCCAAATAATTGCAAGTATATTTATTTAGTTCCAGCACCAATATCCAACAAGATATGGAGGGGTCAATTATCAGCAAGCTTCATGTTCGTCCAGGGAGTGTATCAGTGTGTGGGTGGTTGGTCCTCGGTCACGAATCATGTGTGTTTCTGTTTTTATAGGGTGCAGTCCAATTGTTGGATTGATACCATCCCACCTTATGTTTACCATCTCATGATTGGTTGGTTCCAAATATGGGTGGTAACTGTCCTAATTCCCACCCGCCTATTAGTAATCATGGTAAATGTGTAATCAGAATAACGGTGTCTTGTACTATTATGAAATGTTTTTTAATATGTTTCATGTTACTGTGATGCGGTGATTTCTTGCCTTCATGACCCTTTTATTCGCTGTCCCCATCTTGTGTACTTTGCTGGCTATAAATTCAGTAAATATAAGGGGTTATACCACGCTAGAGCATGCAATAAACATATACAGCAGCAACAAAAAGATATCTCCAAAGTGCAAAAAATATATATAAAAAAGTTGTGCTCATATACAATGTGAGTGATCACATACAAATGATTAAATAAATGAAATAAAAGTGCAACACAAATATAAGTCTAAAAGTAAAGACTTCATAAAAAGAAATGAAAAAAACCTATATTGAGTCCACACATAAAGGATGTGTGAGGGGGTGATTCCAATGAGATAATGAACTTCAGGTAATTTCCATCGTCACCAAGGAGGTGGGGGTATTTTGAATAGAAAAAAACCCACTCGATACGTGGGGACTATCACCAGAACTGGTGGACCCAATAAAGAGTAAGGTCGTATACGCTAGCAGACTTAGTCCTCTGCAGGGTCTATAGGTCCTCCTAGTCACTGGAGCTTTCCAACAGTGGCTGGAAGTCCTCCTCAATATCCAACTTGAATATGGGAAATCCCGTCCAAAAAAGGAGGGCGCACGTTTTCACCAAGTGGCAGTTATCTTATCTGTAAGTATTGTGGACCAAGCAATCTGTCAATGTATGAAAGCTCGCTATAGTATTTTCTAAGCATGAAATCTCCTGTCCCACATCACAAAGCAGCTAATTTTGTACTACTATCACTTATTATCATCGACAACTGTAACATTCATCACTTTTGTTATCCTGAAGAAATCCATGTATTTCTTCCAATACTATAGTGAGCTTTCATACAGATTGATACATTGCCTGGTCCACAATACTTACAGAAATAACTGCCACTTGGTGAAAACGGCTATAAATTTAAACCTAAACAATTATCTTGAGACTGTTAGGTATTGATAAAACAAACACAACCATTCAACCATATAATACTGATGCCATGTCCTTGCTCAATATGTGGATGGCTCTAGTATTATTGATTTTGTTTTTTGTTTTTTGTTTTTTATCCAGTATAGTACATTTAATATATATATTTTGTAGTTATGTTTAAAACTTGTAACTGGGGTCCTTCTGGTGTACAATTAACCGGGCGCCTCTACTATTGTCTGGGGCCAAATCAATACCACATTTCTATTGAGGACTGAGGAGGCAACCTTTTCTTGAAACAATGGGGCTGTTTAACATGGACTTACCTGGATCAATGACTTTTGATATCCTGACTTCAAACCATTAGTCCATCATTGTCAGTTGGGTGAGTGGGACCATTGTTCAGGTCTCTGCCTTATACACATGAGAGCTTGCATATTAACCCCCCCACTTCCCATCTGTGAGTATAATTCAATCAGCATTTCCTCTGGTGGGGGGGGGGGGATGCGTCTCTGGTCTGGAATCTCCTTTACTGTATTTTATTACTTATATCCATTTATATGTAACAATGCCGTGACAGTATGTGGCTCACCAAACTACTTTTCCCGGCATGCACCTTTCCACCATCCTCCTTGGCCACAAATATTAGTGGGGCTCGAAGTCTAGGCACAGATTGGACTGTTGGTCATGCCGCCCTGTTGTCACTCGCCCTCAGCTTATTTCCACTCACCAAATGTGAGCAGGCGAATGGAAATTGTGAGGGCTGTGGTACACCATATCTTTAATAAGGGAATCCACATACTTTCCCACTTTTTCAAGGGGGCCCTTTATTGCAGAAACTATTGGTCTACCAGGGGGCTGTGTCAACGACTTATGCAGTTTCCGGATAGTGTAAAAAGTGACGTTATTGAAGTCACCTACTGTAAGATAATCATGCTCCTTTTTAGAAATCCGCCCTTCTTCCAGGCCCAGTTTAAGTTTGCAGTTGAGTTGGTTTACAAGGGTTGGGAATGGGCTCGATGAGACAACTTAATGGTAGGTCCACATACAAAAAGTTCTCAAGGTTTCTGGCTTGAATTACGACTCACTCATAAGAACCACATTCCCACCCTTGTCACTCTTTTTTATGACTAAATCTGGGGCTTACTCCAGTTCCCTTATGTGACTGTCACTCTTCTCTAGATAGAGTATCAAGGCCTCGCCAATTCCAATTGATGTTTTCCAGACCCTTTTGGACCACATCAAGGAAGAGCTTTAGCCACTTATGTTTTGTTAAAGGTGGCATTTTAGTTGACCTAATCCAAAGATCAGCTGTCCTTCTTGATGGCTGTGTATACTCTTCTTCTATATCACTTTCTCCATTTTCCCCAAGCAATGAGATTAAATTATCTAGAGCCTTTTTATCTTCCTCATTTAAGATTTTATCAGTTTGAGGGTCTAGATTAGTAGGTGATGCCACAACCTATAAAAAAACTTTCTCAAGAACAGATTCAGGTCTTTGAACACCTCAAGTTTGTTCATTGAGAATGTAGGTGAGAAGGACAAACCCCTTTTTAACAATTTGGTGTAATGTTAATTTAATTAGACAAGTTAATTATCTTCATATATGTATATATACATGTATAGTACTGTACAGTTTCATATCATGTACAGTACTGATATTGTTTTTTACCACTTTCCTTCCTTTTTTTGGTTAAGATATGTTTGGGATTTAATCCTGTTTCCCTTGTCTCTATCTCCAAAAATTAACCGTTTTTTTTTCTACATGTTCAATATCACTGTCCGAAGAGGAACCAGGTCGCTTATTAGGGGTACATTGTCTAGATCTAAAACTTCTGGATCTATTTCTCCCTCTCTCTCGTGGGGTCGAATACATCACCTTTCTCTCAATCAGTCAGATTCTGTTAAAATGTCTCTTGTTTAGTATATTTAACCACTTCCCGCCCTGCCTATAGCAAAATGACGGCCGGGCGGTGGTTCAGTTATCCTGCTGGGTGTCATATGACGTCCTTCAGGATAAAAGCCGCCATGCACCCGTGGGGGCGCGCATAGCGGCGATCAGTGGAGCGGTGTGTCAGTTTGACACACCGCTCCACCGATCTTGGTAAAGAGCCTCTGACGGAGGCTCTTTACCACGCGATCAGCCATGTCCAAATCACGGCTGATTACAATGTCAACAGGAAAGGCCGCTGATCGGATTTTCCTCACTCGCGTCTGACAGACACGAGTAGAGGAGAGCCGTTCGGCGGCTCTCCTGACCGGGGGGGGTCTGTGCTGATTATTTATCAGCGCAGCCCCCCCTCAGATGCCCACACTAGATCACCAGGAGAGCTGCCAGGACCACCAGGGAAGGGGGCAACATGTGGATGGTCCAGTATGTACCCCATGGCCATCCACATGTGCAAATTATGCACAATCTGTGCCAATCATTGCCCACAAATGGGCACTGACTGGCACCATTATATAAAATGATGCCCATCCATGGCACCATCAGTGTAGTCATATCAGTGTCCGTCACTAAAGAAGAAAACATACTTATTTACAAACATTTTTAACAGAAATAAAGAAAAACTTGTTTTTTTTTCAAAATTTTCGGTATTTTTTTTTGTTCTGCAAAAAATACAAACTGCAGAGGTGATCAAATTCCACCAAAAGAAAGCTCTATTTGTGGGAACAAAATTATAATTTGTTTGGGTACAGTGTTGTATGACCGCACAATTGTCATTCAAATTGCGACAGTGCTGAAAGTTGAAAATTGGCTTGGGCAGGAAGGTGTGCCTGGTATTGGAGTGGTTAAGGTTCTTTTGTACCCTTTCTATTTCTCTTTTAAGGAAATCATTGCATTTTTCAAAGTCCTTATCTTCTATCAAAGGTTCTATTTGTTTGGCACTTATTTCTAATTCTTCCAGAATTTCCCGTAGTCTTTCCTGCTCCTCTTTTACTATTAATTGCATTAGGTTAATTCCTCTATCTACACACTCTTGTTTCCATTCCTCTGGGAATCTGGGTGTATGGAGATGTTCAGGTGGGATGACTTTTTCCTCTTAGGCCTCTGGGAAATACCTTATTAAAAATATGGGAATTTAAGGAAGAGATATCCCATTTCCTGTTAAGAAATGTAATTGTTAGTTTTTTATGATTTTTAAACATTTTCTTTAAAGATTCTCTTTCCATATCAGTGTGATTTCCATCCCTAGAGAAAGGTTTTTTCCGACAGAGTTCTGACACCAAAGTCCGATCGTCAAGAATGCAGTGACATACAGCACGTACGACGGGATTAGAAAAAATAAGTTCAAGACCCAGTGAGCCACCCTTTGGGCTCCTTCTCCTAATCTCCTGTTAGTAGAAGTTTGGTTAGAGACGATTCACGCTTTTCAGACTCTAGCTTTTTCAGATGGTTTTACTGCTGTTCAGTTTGTGCTTGTGGGTTTGTATCTGTTTTCAGTGCATGTAGTCAGTTCGTATCTGTTTTTCAGTGCGTTCTGGTCCACTCGCTACTGATTTTCAGCTCGCTCTTCACAGGCCTTGCTGTTCTTCAGTACATTCTGTTAAGTTCGTTCTGACCAGCCGACCGTTTTTAAACCATGGTGCGGGTACGTACTCGTCGTAGAGTTTGTGCTGCGTGGAAGCTTGGTGTTGGGGTTCATACTTTGACCCAAACCCAGTACATGAACAGGGCAAGGAGAAGTTCATGGCCCAATAATTGGTTACTCCAGCATGACCAATTCTTGCACATGCCTTTGCTTTGTGAGATCCAGGAGAATAATCCTGATGATTTCAGGAATTATCTCAGGATGACGGACCCCTTTTTTCACCGCAGGTTGGCTTTGCTCACCCCTTATATCAGCAGGCAGGATACCTGCATGTGGCAAGCCATCACTCCGGAGCAGAGGCTAGTCGCCACCTTGTAGTACTTGGTGACTGGGAGAAGTCTGCAGGACCTCAAGTTCTCAACAGGCATCTCCTCCCCAGGCTCTGGGGAACATTATTCCAGAGACCTGTTCTGCCATCATTCAGGTCCTGCAGAAGGACTATATTAAGGTAAGTTTTCTCCTTTAACACCACATTATATGTATTTAATGTTTGCTAATGTATTGTATTTATTTCATCATTCCATAATTGCCATGATTGGAATATGCTGTTAATGTCCCCTTTATCCTCATGCATGCTGCAAGCTTTTAATGCTCCTTTTTTTTGCCCTACATGCATATTTGCCTTCACTAACCTCCCCACAATGCTATCCTGGGCCCATATACACCAATAGTCTAGTCCAGCAATGGCGAACCTTGGCACCCCAGATGTTTTGGAACTACATTTCCCATGATGCTCAGGTACTCTGTAGTGTAGTGGAGCATCATGGGAAATGTAGTTCCAAAACATCTGGGGTGCCAAGGTTCGCCATCACTTTTCTAGTCACTTAAACAATGTATACTGTCAGCTCCATTGTACTGATTTCCCCGAAACACACCCTAAAATGTGTCCAAATGTTATGCGTGTCCTTAAATTCAGGCAGAGTGCTGGAGGCTTTTTTTTTGGCTCCCAAAGTCACCTCACCCCCCCCCCCCCCCCCCGGGCCATCAGGGGGGGGTGAGGAATCTGATAAGTGGGCCATATTTTTGTCTTTAAATACTCCTTAAAATAAATGTTATACTGATGTTGGCCAAGAATGTATTTTGTGTAATCTGCTTGCAATGTTATGAGCAAATTTTCTTCTATTTTTTTTTCTTGTTTGACTCCAGTTTCCAGTTTCCTTTCAACGTCACAAGAATGGCAGTCTGCAGGCCTCCCATTTTGCTGACCATTGGGACTTTCCCAACTGTGGAGGGGCTATAGATGGGAAGCATGTCCACATTGTGCCACCACCCCATTCGGGGTCTTGCTATTATAACTATAGGGGGTTTAATAGTGTAGTGTTAATGGCAGTGGTGTCGGCACACTATGAGTTCCTCTATGTGGATGTCTGGAAGAATGGGAAGATGTCGGATGGAGGCGTCTGCCCAGACAGAGTTTTACCAGACTGGTGTCCTGGCATTGCCACCTGATGCGTATAACATGGCAGGACTCCCCTTCGCCTTTATTGCAGATGAAGCCTTCGGTCTGGGTGAGCACCTGATGAGGCTATTCTCCAAAGGGCCCTCACCCTGGAGAGGAGGGTTTTTAAATACCGGCTGGCCAGAGCAAGAAGAGTCGTTGAGAATACCTTTGGGATAATGGCCAGCCGGTTCCGCCTGTTACTGACAGCAATCCTTATGTTGCTGCATACTGCACAATTATTTAAGAAATAATTCACTGCATTATATAGCCTCAGTTGGGCCTGAGGCCGGACTTATTACAGACAATTCCCTGACGGGCCTGGATACTGGCCGTACTGGATTGGCACCCCAAAGGGCCAGTCAAGTTAAACCAGACAATGTCTAATTTTTATTAATAAAAAAAAAAATGATCAGATAAAATCTAGAAATTTCTTATTGCTTGCTTTTTTTTTTGGCTGTCTCCTAGGTTCTCCTAGTGCACTTATAGTGCCAAGTGGCTTTTCCTTTAGTAAATAAGCCCCATTGTCACTGCAAACACAAAATTACTTACAAAACTGGTATTGAGCATTGAAAGAATTTTTACTCTGTGCACATTCACATGTGCGTTTGTGGGAAAAAAAAAAATATTGAGAAAAATGTTGTTATTTTACATTTTCTAAACAGGCATGGTTTTAAAACATAGCATATACAACTCTGGAAGAACTTACAAAGTTTGACTTATAAAAACTGAAGGCAATATCAGACATTACAGTGTCAAAAATGTCTTGATATTGTGTTCATCAGATGGGGTGATGTCACCCCTGTAAAAAACAAACTTTGAAGATGCACACAAATTGGGAATCCAAATGGGTAATATGAACGTGTGCTCTCTCCCATCATGGGGGGATCAATGGACGTGTTTTGGGGTGCAACCCCTTCCTCTCACCTACTAGAGTTACGAGGGAGGAGTTTCACCCCCAAAACTTATACATTGAGATCCCCTGATGGCAAAGCGTGTGCATCTTCAAAATTTGGCTTTTAAAATGTACAAAAAACATTTTTTTGGGAGTCCAACAAAACTAAAAATGGATGTGATTAGCCAAAAACTTAGATTCTCCCCAACACATCTATCACGTTGTTCATTTGCTGTTCCATAATATTCAGTCTATATCGAATATTGTAGATTTTCCCCATTCCACTGCATGAAAGGAGAAAGGTTCAGCTTCCTTTTCCACAACCAGCACATCACCTAAAAATTGGTTAAAAAACATGTATTTAGAAATATGCAGACATACATAGATTACCTGAAGCTGGGGTGTCAGACACTCACCTGTTGGGGTGACCATCTTGCCCACTTCCTCCACCTCTCCTTCCTCCAGATGCTCGGGGGGGCTTGGGCTGATTTCCCAATCTTGTTGGCGATGGGGGGGTGTCCTCTGTGTGGTGTCCTTTGAGTCTGTGGGGTGTCCTCTGTGTGGTGTCCTCTGTGTGGTGTCCTTTGAGTCTTTTCTCTCTTATGAGCATGAAACAAAAGGTATACTTATTACAACATTTCTTGGATGTGGTGTATAATTGTCTGTTTGGACAGAGATCCAAGTTGAAGACATGATTATCTCCCTTATTAACCAAGCTGGAATAATTACCTTTTTTGGCAAAGTTTCACAGATGGAGACACCAAAAGTATCCTCTGAAGCACCTGTGTGGGTCACCCTAAAAAATGTCCTCTGGTGTCCCACACTAGTGCTCCTGAGTCCAGATGTGTAAAAAGCTGCTGAGTGTCCTCTCCTTACATTCCACTGAATCAAGTTTGCAATTCCTTCTAGTTTCAAAGACAACTAGACAACAATGTCCTAAACGTCTTTTAATAAGACAAATTAGCATGACCAAAATGTAGTTAAAACCCTGTATCAACTAAAAACATTGTATTTATTTAAAAACGAACGATGTTTCCTGCGAACGCTTACTGTGCCCACAAACATGAAAGTAGCCATTTCAAACTGTACAACAGTAAAGAAAAGCACATGGAGCAGCATGCAAGTTAATAATCATAATAGGAACATACGACAAGTTCGTACTTTTTTGAAGCACTTTCTTTAGTCTTCTATACTGATTCGGCTCCCTCAGTTTAAGGTCGGAACAGCATTTCCTTAATTGGTCTTTGGAGCATCGTACACCAAAATTTGGCCTTGCGCAAATTTGACTGGGTGTACGGTCCATGTTTACCATCATAATCCTTGCTCCCGAAAGATGTTCACCATCTCCACCATTTCTTGAAAAGGCCATGTTGGAGGCCTTAAATTGCCTCCTCCTGGATCGGGACATTTTGGGCTCCGGGCTTTCCTCCTCGCTACTGGAATAATTTCCAACCACCTGCTGTGTCTCCACCATGTGCTCCTACTGTGCACCAAAGAGAGAAGGGGCGAGGAATATTCGTGAAAAAGAATGTCAGGGGTAGGCGATGCAGGCGGAGTTTCACGCATTTGCAGTGTATATAAAGCGTGTGTGTGGAGGAAGGACGAACGGAAGTGGCGAGCGCAAAAAGAATGTAAAGTTTGAACTTGGCCCATCACAGTGGCCTATGCTGCTTCAAGATTGAGGCCTATATTGGGATAAGATAATGAGAGTTTAGGCTGACATTAGTATTTTGTCTTGTGTATTGTCTTACAGCAAAGATGAATCAGTTAAAGGACCTAGAATTCATGAGCAGTTTCATAGACAGATACAGGGAGATGAGGAATTTGTGGGAGATGAAACACAGCTTATATTATAATAAACAAGCTAGGAGGTTATTGCTGGAGATACTTCTGGAATTGTTGAAGAATCGAGTCCCCAAAGCAAACATGACGTTTTTGGAAAATAAAATTGGTATCTTGAGGAACGTGTATAAAAAGGAGCATATTAAGATCCAGAAATCACTCTGATCAGGAGAGAATGTTTATGCCCCCAGGCTGTGGTACTTCAACAAACTGCAGTTTCTGGACGACCAGACTGAAGCCAGGGAATCTTTCGACCCTTCCCTGCAGCCTTTCTTCCACCGTTCCCTCAACCCCAGCAGAGGCTGATGAGGAACAATCTGGGCCTTCCATCCTGAAGATGCACACAGCTGGAGCCAGGTATATTATTTTTTGACATATTTATTGTCCTAATATTTAATGATGTTAACTAGATGTTATTATAAATTGATTACAAACCAATGATTTTATCCAAAAAATGATGTATACATATCACTAGACAGTAATGGCCAAAAATGTTTGGGACCAGCTTGAAAAATACAGGGGTCAGAATGATAGTCTTTTCTATTTATTAACATTCAATTTTCAAGTCATGAGCTGAAAATTGTGATTGATGAAGCAAAAACTTAAAACTATGTCCCTTTTTTATACACAGTATGAACTTTGCCAGGAGGAGGTTCTGGAAAGCATCAGCCAGGAGGAGGCCATGCCCAGTGTCAGCCAGGAGGTGGTCGTGCCCAGTGTCAGCCAGGAGGTGGCTGGGCCCAGCAGGAGCCTCACACAATCCCAGGTGCCTCCCCTCTGCCTTACCACCAAAAGGCCCAGGAAGGGGACAGCACTGAGCCTCATTAGGGAAGCCAGCGATTTCCTCAGGACCCCCCCCCAACCCAGAAAAGGCCTATGGCTGCTATCTAGCCACCAGGTTGCTGGAATTGGAGAAGGGCCAACGCCTCCTCTGTGAGGGAGTTTTTTATGAAGCCCTTCAGAAGGGGTTGAGGGGCCAGCTGAATGAGAGCAGCCACATATATAAGCAAGCCTATCCTCTTTCTCCTGCCACAAGTCCACCACCAGAGCCACAGCCTCCAAGGAAGGCTGCAGGGAAGAGAAGAAAGTGATGGCCTGGGTTCAGTCTGGTCTGACAGAAGATGCAGGCTGTTGTAGTACCAAAGCCTGAGGACAGATATGTCATCCACTGCTGGTCCTGATCTCTTGGATTCCTGGACCAGATTGTGCTTCCTATTATATGGACTCCTCAAGCCTACAATTTTCTTTTCCACAGACTTGTTGATGTGTTTGCTTTGCAAATTCCAAAAGTTTGTGCAGCGTTGACTTCCTCTTTATTTTGTTACCCAGAATAAATGGATATTTCCATTTCACAAAATACTTTCCTATGTGTTTTTATTCAAAAGGGACACTTTGTGTGTGAGTAGGCAGGTACATTTAAAAAAAGACAATGTCAAATTAACAATTGACAACAACCTCCTTTGAGTTTAATTAAAAATATAAGATAATAATGTTCCGGGGATCGTCATTTCCGGTTCCGGGTTAAGGTGACGACCTGGATATACACATTGTATAGCGGTGATGCCGTCGCCTAGGCGACGACACTGCGATTTATTCCAAGTGGGCTTCGCTGATAAGCCTCTAGCTTTTGGACTCCATAAGTAATATAGGTGAGTCTTAATGCTGTGGGCTAGGCGGTAGTACATTACTAATAAACCGATTGATAACTACCGATTCTTTATAGATGCATGTTTTTTTTACTGTTGTGAATACTAAGTGGTATGCTCCTCCCCCCCCGGGGCACCGTTGATTGGTGGATTTTTTGGAGCCGGTCATCCTGAGTTGGGCTATTTAACCACTTCCCGACCAGCGCACGACGATGTACGTCGACAGAATGGCACGGGCAGGCATATTGGCGTACATGTACGTCCAATATTCGTTGCCGCCTTGCCATCGGGAGCGCGCCGCCGGCGGCGCGCTCCCGCGCTGGTCGGGTCCCCCGTGAGTCCGGTCGCGGGACGCGCGGACTCGATCGCCGCGGGCATCCCCGCGATCGTCTCACGGAGCGGCCGAATGGAGGAAATGCTGTATAAACAACATTTTCCCATTCTGCCTAGCAACTAATGACGCTGATCTCTGCTCCATGTGATTGGAGCAGAGATCAGTGTACACTAAATGAAAGCCCAACCCCCCCACAGTTAGTAACACACCCCTAGGAACACTTAACCCCTACACTGCCACCCACTGGTTAACCCTTTCACTGCCAGTGTCATTTACACAGGAATCACTGCATTTATATAGCAGTGATTACTGTATAAATGACAATGGTCCCAAAAATGTGTCAAAAATGTCCGATGGGTCCCCGACAATGTCGCAGTCACAATAAAAATCGCAGATCGCCGCCATTACTAGTAAAAAAAAAAATAATAAAAAATTATTAATAAAAATGCTATAAAACTATCCCTATTTTGTAAACGCTATAACTTTTGCGCAAACCAATCAATAATCGCTTATTGTGATTTTTTTTACCAAAAATATGTAGAAGAATACGTATCGGCCTAAATTGAGGGAAAAAAATGTTTTTTTATATAATTTTGGGGGATATTTATTATAACAAAAAGTAAAAAATAATGCGTTTTTTTCAAAATTGTCGCTCTATTTTTGTTTATAGCGCAAAAAATAAAAACCGCAGGGGTGATCAAATACCACCAAAAGAAAGCTCTATTTGTGGGAAAAAAAGGTCGTCAATTTTGTTTGGGAGCCACGTCGCACGACCGCGCAATTGTCAGTTAAAGCGACGCAGTGCCGAATCGCAAAAAGTGGTCTGGTCTTTGACCAGCAAATTGGTCCGGTCTGAAAGTGGTTAAGGCAAACGCCAGAAGCCCAAAAGGAGGCAACTTCCTTTATGTCTCCAGGATTACGGTGTTATGGCAGAAGGTTGCGGTTACTGGTCTGGTTAACGGCCTCAGGTCCGTGAACGTTGGATGCTTTTTCATACCTTAATATTTTCATAAGTAAAGGGTGTTTTGTTTTGTTTTTTTGACCGTTGTTTTGTTTGTTCTTCTGCCTTAGGTCCCCTCTTCCTGGTGGTTGGTGGCCCAGCTGTGTATTTATACCTGGGCCGTGAGACATATTTAGTGAAGTGTTGCTGCACACCTATCGTTCAGTCTGTCTGACTCTTGGGCTCTTTTGTGCAGTGTTAAATTCAACAGATGACCCTGATTGGGTTGTTTGGCGAGGGAGAGATAACCGTTTTTCCTGATCCAAAAGGGTGAATATGTGAGTAGTCCAATTTTGTCATTGCTTAGTGTACATCCTGCAATATAAATATTTGTTTTCAATAAGATTATATTATATTTATTGTACATTATATGTTTTCAGAGTGGTTTCCCTGAAGAAGAAATTATATACACTTTTCGAATTGCGTTGGAATAGCCGCTCATCTGTTCCTGTATATTTTATTGTCCAAATATGGATTGTAGAAATGCGTAATCACGTGGTGTGATTATATATATATATATATTGTATCTGAAATAAAAAAGCATTTTCTTTTTTTTATATTTTTTCCTTTGTTAATATTGCCTTTAAAATCCCACTTGTTATGAGGTATCATAATATAGGGATGATGGCAATAACATGCCACTGCACAGGAGTCTAAAGTAATTTATAATAATGTTATTGTGGTAACTTGACGCTCCAAAAAAAATCTAATTTATATGGAGATCACTAGAAAATATCTTTAAAGTAATCTTAAAATAAATCTTGATGAAATAAAAGATGAGTATAAAAAATTATTGTAAAAATTATTTATGGAGATTGGGCTTTTAAAAAACAGAATATTATTCATGAGATGAGGATAAATAATGAAGAAATCAGTTTGTGAGAACTCTGTGAATATGAGCAGCAAAACAACTTCATCCTTCTAGCATAATAAAGAAGAAAAGAATGCGCTGCATTAAAAGATCACAGAATTATCAGAATGAGGAATGTGCTAGCTCCAATACAAACGCTATTTTTACCACACTGAGCGCCTCCGTCTAATACTTGCTTCAGAGCATGCGTCATTTTTGGTCCATCAGGAACAGCATACAGACGATTTTTTATTCTCAATTGGAATTGGTTCCGTCGGAAATATTTAGAACATGTTCTATTTCTAGGTCCGTCAGAATTTTTTTTTAAAAACTCAGATGAGGCATACACACGATCGGAATATACGATGAAAAGCTTCCGCTCGTGTGTACGTGGCATAAGTCTATATTGGCATCAATTATATATATGCCACCTTTAAATAAGTGGTGTGTGCTTGAGAAGTCGAAAATTCACTTGGTCAATGTGCTTACTAATAAGTAATTATTGGTGCCAATGCAGGATCACTAAGGTAAAGGAAGGAATCCAGAGGAATTCATAAAGACAATTTGAAAAATAAAAGGCATACGCCCTGCCTGGATCCACCACTTATAGCTGACAGTGGTTAACATTTACTGTAGTCATCAGAGCTATATCAACCCTTCACCATGTACAACCAATTTACATACATGTGACCATGTTACACATATACAAATGGGAGGAAGGACCCACCAAGAAGGTTGAAATAAAATTGGCTTTATTGGAAAAAAAGAGCACCATACATAATACAAAAAAGTCAGTAAATTGACCTTCTCAAAAACACTATTAAAAAAGAAAATGTTCTCTGTGAAAGGAGGGACTCACAGCTGCACATGCACCCTTACACTCAGCCTCTCACACTTTAAAGGGATTTCCAGAATCTTATGTCTATATGGCTGATTGCAAGGTGTAACTCCTTAAAGAGGAGGTCCAGCCCCCCCACAAAAAATTTAAAGTCAGCAGCTACAAATACTGCAGCTGCTGACTTTTAATATATGGACACTTACTAGCTCAGGGATAATCAGATCGGCTGTTGAGTGCAGCTGCCGCCATTTATGGTAAGGGAACCCGGCAGTGAAGCCTTTCAGCTTCACAGCATGCTCCCTGCTGCGCATGCGTGAAACGAGCTGCACCTTCCAATTGGTCCATCAGTGGAGGAAGGATGAGGGAGCCGCACTTCTGGGAGACGGGGTTGTCAAAAACAGGTACCTGTTCCCCCTCCCCCCTGAAAGGTGCCAAATGTGGCACTGGAGAAATGGGGGGGGGGCATAAAACGGAAGTTCCACTTTTGAGTGGAACTCCACCTTAATTATTAATAGCCAACTTGAAACAGTCATACTGGATCCAGCAAAAGTAAGGTACGTAATTAAACAAAATGTCAGTTGCTGGCTAGCAGATGTTAATTCATAAAGAAGCCCTACATGATAGTGCAACCACTGACAGTCCATCGATATTTTAAGGAGGCAAGGGCTATAGCTCTTATTGGTCAGGTAAATAGCTGACACTAGCCAAAAGATGTCTTGTGCCAATCGGGGGAATCGCCTGCGCCAGGCTGCAGGATTGTATATGTAGCAGATGACATTTTGGACAAAATGTCATACGCATTTAAATTTTGTATTTGCCTCAGAACAGTAGGGGTTCTGAGGGTTAATTACATAGGTTGGCCTTAACATCAGTCTGGCCAGGCCGTGAACAGTGAGGTGCACATGACAGGCCAGAACCAGGCCTGGTTGGATGTTTAGGTATCAGCCTTCTCTGAACCAATCAGTGGGAGGGCCAGGCCCATTGAGGAGTCTGTCAAGGGGTACTTAAGAGGTGTGGGTCACGAGTTCAGGGAGAGGAGCTCATGAGGCCCGTGTGGTCTGTTCTGGTTCCAGGACCGGGGTAGCCCCATGAGGGGTCCCAGTCACGGGGTGTTCGACATCCCACAACATGTTCCTGTTAGAGGCCCCTAATAGACCTGCCTGATCTTGGGTAGGGATCCGTCTGTTCCCGAGCCTCGGAACCTGCTGGTCCAAGGTGTAACTGAGGGAGGATTCAAGGTGTCCGGGTGTGCTCTCGGCTTGGAGAGACACCACAGCTCGTGGAAGTCACCGGGGGAGGACTCTTCAGAGGAGGGCCGGCAAATGGCATCCTGATAAGTGCCTGGTTACTGAGTTGGGAAGGACATTGACGAATCCACGCTTTTCCAGTACCATTGAGGAGACAGAGAACGTTCCAGGTACTGAAGAAAAGGTTCCCGTTCACCCTCTTTTTTTTTTTTTAAGTAGAATTTTATTTATTTTCATACACAAAGAAAAAAAATCCAAAAAACCCCACAAAAACAGAAAACTGTATATGGAGCGAACATCGCTCAAACCATTGCACAATCTGGTATACATGTAATGGATATGTGACACATTAAAGGTTAAATGTCTATTCTGCTTAATTGGAACTGATCAATGAACAAAGGGCTCCATTTAGTCTTTCAAGGAGACGGGGGTATGGTACTTTTGGAGCTGACCCAAGGGTTCCTGTTTACCCTTATGCCCCGTACACACGAGCGGACTTAAGTCCGACAGACTTCCAAAGGAGTTCCGTCGGAGTTCTGCTGGAATTCCGACGGAGTTCTGACAGACTTTTCGGCCGAACGGACTTGGCCACACACAATCACACTAAACTCCGACGGATTCGAACGTGATGACGTACGACCCGACTCGAATAAGGAAGTTCATAGCCAGTAGCCAATAGCTGCCCTAGCGTCGGTTTTAGTCCGTCGGAGTAGCATACACACGAGCGGAGTTTTCGAAGGGGACCGGGTCCGGCGGAGTTCCTTCGGGAAAATTTGAAGCATGTTCCATATTCTAAAGTCCATCAGACTTTGGTGAATCAAAAGTCCGTTGCAGCCCACACACGATAGTCTGACGGACTCGGTCCTTCGGACTTTGGATGTTGAAAAGTCCGCTCGTGTGTACGCGGCATTAGTTACAACTTGTGCACGTTCATAGGATTACTTCAAGTTTTGAGTCAATGTGCTGACTGCCATGATCTCTGGCTGGAGATCTGTTCAGCCTTGAAGTACCCAGCTGCGAGTGGCTACTCTCTGGGTGGAATTAGAGACCTTGCTAGACCAACAGTTCAAGGTGCCTTCACCCGTGCCCTCTGTTCTCACAAGAGACTGTTTTATTGAATGTTACTACTGCAAAATAAAACCTTTTAAAGAGGACTTTATTCGTGTCAATGTTCAAGTCGTTGGGTATCAACTCTGGGAACCCCTAGACGTGGAAGAGCAGGCCAAGAGAAGGTAACTGGCAAGCCCAATAAGTCAAGGCCTCCCTGCAAGGGTTATGGCCGCTACATATATGTCATTGGTAGGCTGAGAGTAAAGGTGAGAGAGGAGATGATACCACAAGTACCGTGTTACTGGCTCTCGCTGGAGTGCTGTACATATGGGTAAGTGTGTCTGGGAGATCTCACTACTTCTGCAGAATTGCCAACTCCTGCTCCACTCTGTACTATGGGTCACTCTATCTCCCTCACATCACCGCACAGTTAGCCATAATGTGACAACATACAATCAGGCTATGGTAGTCACTTCCTCATCACTTCACCAGCCGCTGTTGCTTGCGAGCTGCTGTCACAAGAGACATCACGCTGACACGTTTCGTTAGCCAATCACTGCTAACTTCTTCAGAGAAAGGAGGAGTCTGCTGACAGAAGTTTATGCATTCATACTACTTATTCTATCATTCAGCACGCTGGCAATAACTTGATTAAAATTACCACTGAGTGCAAAATGTCTGCTTTTCTCTAGGGTAAATGCATGTTAGGGATCACAGCGTTCATTAAATCAGAAAATTTACCCAAAAATATGATCAAGCAAAGTAGCAACTATCAACCTTAGAAATCCAGAGGTACTGTCTAAACATTTACAGATTATGGGGGTTATTTACTAAAGGAAAATCCCCTTTGCATTGCAAGTGCACTTGGAAGTAAAGTCGCTGTAGATCCGAGGGGGACATGCAAGGTAAATAAAAAACAGCACTTTACCTTGCACATGATTGGATGATAAAATCAGCAGAGCTTCCACTCATTTCAGATCTACCCCTTAGATTTATAGCAACTGCACTTACAAGTGCACTTACAAGTGCACTTGCAGTGCAAAGTGGATTTGCCTTTCGTAAATAACCCCCTATGTCTAAAGTTGTGGAAATAAAGAATCGAAATTATAGATCCATATATAAAATATCAGAGACACAAAAGTGAGTGCTTAATCAAAATTGTTGAACTGCTTTTTAGCCGCTATTATAAAAAATCCAAATATTAAAAAATATGCTTAAATTCAAAATCAAAGCATTAATAGCACTTAATGAGAAATATTGTTAAATATTCAATGGTAAATATTTCATACCGAGCAGTATGTAATTGCTCACACCCTTCCTGCTAGCATGTGTAAAGAATGGGTTGTTAGACACACAAAAATATCTATCAAGGAGCAAGAAAGAACATGCAAGGAGTGTTATCTCAAAAGACCATTCTTCCAATGAAATGAGAGAATGTCCATGCAGTAAAAGTAAGGTGAAGCATTGAGCCTTTAGTCCAAATAAAACTTGTGCCAAGAATGTTGAGCCTCTATTCCATCACCGATCACCTTTTTGTATCTAGTACCTAGTATCTAGTACCTTTTTACCAGAGTAAAATACAACTAGAGCCTATAGATTCCTCTCAAAAGGCGAAGCCTCTAGCTCCTCTATGGATGTCAAAATTATAGATCCATTTTTTTCTCCTACTGAAGAAGAATTCTCCCCTTCTCATAGGGAGATTTAGCACATAGATGCCTTTTACTGTTAGACCTTTTGGGTCACGCTGATGGAACAGGTTAAAATGCACTGCCAAATGGCCCTCATCATCGTTTTAACTTGTCTAATTTTCAATTACTGTATATACTCATGTATAAGCCGAGTTTTTCCAGCACATTTTATATGCTGAAAAAGCCCCCCTTTGCTTATACTCGAGTGAGGGGCCCACTATCATCCCGACACGCCCCTGTCAGTTTCCCCTCCCTCCTGCATGACAAGTGTCATGTGCAGCCTCACCAGTGCCTGGTTGCATGATCTCATGCTGTGTGTCAGAGATCTGAATCGATGTGCAGCCACTGTAATGATGTCTCGTCTCCTAGACCGCCTCTTGTGATAGATGGCACACTGATCCAATGCTAGGAATTATTGTGTCCTTTCTCATAGGAGGCAGGACATCGTTACAGCGGCTACACGATTCAGATCCAGCTCTGAACACACAATTACCAGGCACTGATAGGTTGTGCCTGATGGACACTGGTAGGCTGTACATGATGAGCAATGGCAGGCTGCATGTCATGGGCACTGATAGGCTGTACATGATGGACACTGGCAGGCTGCATTTCCCACCCTAGGCTTAGCCTCGAGTTTGTACTTTTTCCCACTTTTTTGTGGTAAAATTAGGTGCCTTGGCTTATATTTTTGTTGGCCTATACTCAAGTATTTACGGTAAATGAACTTCACACCAGATTGTTAAAAAGGGGTTTGTCCTTCTCACCTACATCCTCAATTAATGAATTCAGGGTGTTCAAAGACCTGATTCTGTTCTTGAGGAAAGTTCTGTATAGGTTGTGGCATCAACAGAGGACTACTAATCTAGATACTCAAACTGATAAAATCTTAGATGTGGAAGATAAAAAGGCTCTAGATAATTTAATCTCATTGCTTGAGGAAAATGGAGAAAGTTATATAGAAGAAGAGTATACACAACCAACTATAAGGACAGATCTTTGGATTAGGTCAACTAAAATGCCACCTTTAACAAAACATAAGTGGCTAAAGCTCTTCCTTGATTTGTTTCAAAATGATTTGGAAAAGATCAATTGGAATTGGCGAGGCCTTGATAATCTATTTAGAGTGACAGGCACTTAGGGAACTGGAGGAAACCCCAGGTGGGAATGTGGTTTTTATGAGTGAGTTTCTTTACAAGATGGAAATCTTGAGACAATTTAAAGCGCAACTGCAGTCTGCTCAAATAATTTGTTATAAAAACATCCTTGCCATTCTGAAGTTTCCTTCCAACCTCTTTGCATATTATTTTATATATTAAACGGCGGCTCATCGCGGCCGTTTACCACATGATCGCTCTGTCAATTGACGGAGCGATCCTCCCTCCCCTCTCTGTACAGTGTGAGAGGAGAGAGATCGGTGGCAGAAGCGCTGTGGGCTAGATCTGTAGTGCCCACAGCGCTGCTCTGTAACAATTGACCCAGCAATACCCTGCCAATACTCTGCAATACCCTGCCAATACTCTGCAAATACCCAGCAACACTCTGCCAATACCCAGCAATACCCTGCCAATACCCAGCAATACCCTGCCAATACTCTGCAATACCCTGCCAATACTCTGCAATACCCTGCCAATACACTGCAATACCCAGCAATACCCTGCCAATACTCTGCCATACGCTGCGATACCTAGCCATACTCGGTGATACCCAGCCATACTCTGCAATATCCAGCAATACCCTGCCAATACACTGCAATACCCAGCAATACCCTGCCAATATTCTGCAATACCCTGCCAATATTCTGCAATACCCAGCAATACCCTGCCAATACTCTGCCATACGCTGTAATACCTAGCCATACTCGGTGCTACCCAGCCATACTCGGTAATACCCAGCCATACTCGGTAATACCCAGCCATAGTCCGTAATACCCAGACATACTCTGCAATATCCAGCAATATCCTGCCAATACGCTGCAATACCCAGCAATACACTGCCAATACTCTGCAATACCCAGCAATACCCTGCCAAAACTCTGCAATACCCAGCAACACCCCGCCAATAGCCTGCCAAAATTCTGCCATACCCAGCCATACTCTGCAATACCCAGCCATGCTCGGTGATACCCTGCAATATCCAGCCATACTCAGTGATGCCCTGCAATACCCAGCCATACTCTGCAATACTCAGTGATACCCAGCCATACTCTGCCATGCTCAGCCATGCTCGGTGATACCTTGCAATACCCAGCCCTACTCGGTGATACCCTGCAATACTCGGTGATATCCAGCCATGCTCGGCCATGCTCAGCCATGCCCAGCCATGCTCGGCTGTACTCGGCCTCTGTATGTGGCCAGGCTGTGGAAGTCTCACACATGTGGTATCGCCGTACTCAGAAGGAGTAGAAGAATCTATTTTGGGGTGTCATTTTTGGTATGTACATGTTATGTGTTAGAAATATTGTATAAATGGACAACTTTGTGTTAAAAAAAAAGCATTTTAACCACCTATAACCATTAGTCCAGTTTTATACGGGAAATAGGCAATTTCTATAGACAGTTCACCCCACTTTCACCCAGCGACTTGAGAAAGTTACTATGCAGTTAATACTGGGGGGTTTACTGATGAATAGAGCAACCAGTGTTTATACAGGACTGTATGTAATCTGTAACATATGCAAGTAAACCAGTTCTGCAAGAAAAAAAAAAGGAAAATCCTCTAAGCCAGCTTATTAATAGGAGAGATTTACAATCCAGCATGTGGCATGCATTTGTATTCAGCCCCTTTTACTCTGATACCCCTAACTAAAATCTAGTGGAACCAACTGCCTTCAGAAGTCACCTAATTAGTAATAGCGTCCACCTGTGTGTAATCTATTCTCAGTATAAATACAGCTGTTCTGTGTGTGTTCTCAGAGATTTGTTAGAGAACCTTAGTGAACAAACTGCATCATGAAGGCCAAGGAACACACCAGACAGGTCGGCGATAAAGTTGTGGAGAAGTTTAAAGCCGGTTTAGGTTATAAAAAAATATATATTCCAAGCTTTGAACATCTCACAGGGCACTGCTCAAGCCATCATCTGAAAATGGAAAAAGAGTATGGTACAACTGCAAACCTATCAAGACATGGCCATCCACCAAAACTGACAGGCCAGGCAAGGAAAGCAATAATCAGGGAAGCAGCCAAGAGGCACATGGTAACTCTGGAGGACCTGTAGAGATCCACAGCCCAGGTTGGAATATCTGTCCACAGGACAACTATTATGCCGCGCGGGAGTGACGTCATCGCCGAATAACAGCGGCGGAGCGACAAGACCCACCGAGAAGATGGATGCTTCGGACTACAGGGGACAGCGGTGACTTCACTGGCTACTGTGTCAGGTAAGTGACACATAATGGACTACTATGCGATGCATAGTAGTCCATTATGCTTTATCTTTGCAGGAAATGAAAGGGTTTAACCATCAAGGTTTACTTTCTCTTTAATGGCTATAGCAAATGAGCTTTATACAGGCTTACCTAACCCAAGCGTGGGTTAATGGTGATTAGCTACGATAGAAATGGTCAAGCAGTATCCAGCAGGACATCCAAAAAGATAATGGAAAGCAGTACAGAAAGCACCATTTGATTATAACATCCCTATCAAAAAAAGACAAAGGAACAATGACCGAGCAACCTTAGTAACCAGCAACCGGATCAGCTAGGGAAGTGTGGACCAAACCCAGCACATTCCGCAAACTAACCTTCTTTAGACAGCAACAATACATCGGCGTCCCTGCAGAGCCAGCACGGAATGTGCGGCTCGGGCGCCTTAAGTACCCCCCACTCAGCCGGCGTGCAAACCGCCGAGTGAGAGCGGACCAAATGTGACACTGCGCATGTGCCCGGTGTACGACGGAAGCCTACAATCCCCATAATCCTTTTCAACGAGCCGCGCAACCGACAGGGATATCAGCGAGAGACGGTACAAAGCAAGATGGAAAGACACGGTATATAAGTACCAACTGGGGAATAATAGAAAACGGTGGCACATCACTAGATGGTATCATGCTGCTATGTCTATATACAGGGGCCCAGCTTCCACAAAGCAAGGCCCCGGGTGTCCATACAGGCACAGGTGGTAAGAAGGCCGGTCCATCCGGAGAAACCGCTCCCACTACATCGAACGCAACAAGGAGGGGAGCCAGGGGGAAGCAATTCAGTGGATATAAAAAGTGAGAAAGGGGAACTCAGTTCTAGTGGTGAGAAACTGCTCCCAAAGTTGAAGGGGAACAATCTGTGCTTAGAACTCCCAATTTATCCAGCCCATCTCAAAAATAATGGAGGTTAATATCAAGCCAAGCAGCACCACAAGTCAGAACTCCCTAAAACGAAATGAAAACATGTACACATATATAAGTTAATAAATATTAACATATGCAGATAGCACATGTTGACACACCGTGTGCATCTTCAAAATGTTTTTTAAAATGTACAAATAACACATTTTTGGGGTAATCTAAAAAGAAAATTAAAAACATGATTGGATTTGTTTGAGGGGAAAAAGGGATTATATTCTCCCTAAAACATCGATCATGTTCTTCATTCCCTGCTGCATGATGTCAAGGTGATTGCACATTGCACCTATCTCCCGATTCCACGCCATGATTTGTTGAATTAGGGTTTGGGTGCTGGCCCTACTGGACGCTTCCTCTTCCACAACCAGAACATCACCTAAAATTGTTGAAAAAAACATGTATTTAGAAATATGCAGGCATACATAGATTACCTGACACTGGGGTGTCAGACACACACCTGGTGGGGTGCCCATCTCGCCCACTTCCTCCAGATCCTCAGGGGGGCTCAGGCTAACTTCTCAATCAGGCTGGCGAGGTCAGGGGTCCCTGGGATTCTCTGACTGTTGTCTGATGCCACGTACACACGACCGGACTTTCTGGAAGAAAAGGTCCGACGGAGTTCTGGCGGACTTCCGAAAGAAATGGACTTGCCCACACACGAACAGACCAACGTCCGTTCGTTTTTAACCATTTCAGCAATACAATTTTAGTTTAAGTCGCATCTACACAATGTTTGTTTTATTTTCATTTTTTTGTATGTTTTTTTTTGGGGGGGGGATTCCCTAAAAATCTCTTTTAAAGACACTGGTCATTTCTCCTTTTTTGAACTTTTTATTTTTGGGTGTAAACTTACAACAACAACATTATTGTATTTTTTAGATTTTATTTTTTAATCTACAGGAGGTTGTTTAGTGTTGGTACCCCTTGTTATTTATTTCACTTTGTATTTTGGAAATGTACCTGCCTGCTCACAAATAAACTACTTTTTGAAGGAAAACACATTACACAAGTATTTCATCAAACAAAAATAAATTTATTATTTTTTGCTTGAAAATAAAACTAGTAACGCAGCACTGGAGAAACTTATTAACTTTGGTGCAGCCTTTGGCCCCCAGGGCAGACATGAATAAATGAGATATAAAAAAATTGGTGGCCTAAGGAGTAGATATCTCAGGGAGAGAAGTCTGCTCCTGAAGTCCTCGAGAGCAGGAAATTCAGATGCCCAGGATGGTGATCTTGAAGAGGCTGCATCTTCTGGCACACCAGACTCATCCCAGGCCATCACTCTCTGGTCTTCCTTTGGGACTTCCCACCAGGCATCCTTCCAGGCTGTGGCTGGGCTCCTCTAGCTGGGGCAGGAGGAGGAGGGCGTTGTTGGACCTCCTGACTGCCACTGTCCACAGCCTCCCCCCGACTGAGGTCTTCCTGTGTATGAAAAGGGGACATCGTTTTAGTTTTTTGATCATCAATCACAACATTTTGTGCTCCTGACTTTTGCTATTTGACTGTTACCAAATAGAACAGACTATCATTCTGACACCAGCATTTTTCTTTTCTGTCCCAATCATTTTTGGTCACTACTGTCTATTGAGATGTAAACCACTTGGAGAAATCTCAACTTACTGATCAATAAGAACATCTAATCTAGTTAACATCATTAAATGTAACACAAGAAATATGTTCAACAATGCAATACCTGTCTCAAGCTTGGCCCCACCACATGGTGCTGCCTGGAAGGCCCAGGTTGGTCATCAGAAGCCTCAGCTGGGGGTGAAGGATGCCTTGGAGGAAGCATGGAGAGTGGTGGCCTGAGTGGTGGCCTGGGTACCCCCTGGTCTAACAGAAAATGCAGCCTGTCAAAGTGCACCATCCTGGGGTAGTAAACAGCATCTGGATCTCCTGCTCTCAAGGACTCCAGGTGCTTCTTTCTCTCCCTGAAATACGTAAGCTTCATGGTCACAATTTTGCGATTCAGATATGTCATGTCTGCCTTGGGGACCCTGATCTGCACCAAAGCAAGCAGTTTCTCCAGTGCTGCGTTCCTCTTGGATCTGTCATAATAAAATTTGTTGTGGAACTGCCACAGGCAGGGCATCTCCATGTATAGCTCGAGGAAGAGCCCCATAAAGTTGGGATTGGTGAATGGGTCCATTTTGTCTGCAAGACACAACACAAGACAAACCCTCAAATACTAATAATGCAATTAAAATCCCTCATAATCTTGTCCCAACAGCGGCCTAGATACAAGCAGTCTAGTCTAGTGAAGCACAAATTCAAAAATGTTACCTTCGTTTCGACGTTCGCCGCGTCCGTGCCTCACACTCTCCTCCCAGATCGTATGGACGATACACATGTGTGGCGTTTTATATACAGTGCGCATGCGTGAAACTCCGCCCACCCCTGACGTTCTTTCCAGACTATTCCCCGCCCCTTCGCTTCCCGCGCAGTGGGGAGAGCACATGGCGGAGAGAACGCAGGTGCGCAATAATAGTTCCACTAACGAGGAGGAGGGTGAGGAAAGCCGGAGCCAGAAACATCCCGATCCAGGAAGACAAGATTTAAGGCCTCAAATATGTATTTTGGAGAGATGTTGGAGATGGTCGACATATTGAACAGGACCGACTATGATGGGAAGTATGGACCTTACCCAAACCCAAATATCAGAGAGGCCAAGATCATGAATAAAGTTGTGAAGAGTCTTCTGAAGAATTTTGGGGTACGCCGATCCAAGGATCAACTGAGAAAACGCTGGTCAGACCTGAAACTGAGGGAGCACGAGCAGTACGTAAGGATCAAGCGTGTTCTTAAAAAAAGTAAGTAGTTGTCGTGTGTTCATATCATTATTCTTGCTTGCATACATGCTCCATGTGCTTGGATTTCATGTTGTGCATTTTAAAATGGCCACTTTCAAGGTCATGGTTTTGTTCTTTGTATGAAACATCGTTCTGCAGGGAAGTATTCTAGCTTAACAAAGTGGCACCAATAATGTTCTCACCTTGTAACTCGGCCCAAAAAAACAATTGGACAACACTTCCAAGCAATGTTTCATATTCCTATTTATGCCCTCTGTGTGCTAATTAATCTTTGTTTACATTCTCATAGGGGAGAGAAGACTCGGCAAGTATGAGGACACCAGGGACCATGAGGACACCAGGGACCACACCCCTCCCAAAGAAGGGCAACTTCCAAAAGAAGAAACAGAGAAGCAGGAGCAGGAGGAGGAGGAAGAAGAAGAGATTGTGGAAGTTGGCCAAATTGTCACCACAACAGGTGAGTGTCGGAGAACACAGCTTCCGGTAAGCTCATCAATGTATATCACCATATTTGGATTACATGGTGTGTTTGTTTTTTTTCTAGGTCATGTGGAGGAAGATTCCCGTTTTACCAGTGAAAGTGCCCAGATCTTGATCGGGGAGATAATGGTGTGCAATAGGGATTTGGAAATTGTACAACAAAACAACAATGATGTCAAAAATAAAATGAAGAACATCATTGATGTTTTGGGGAGAGTGTGAAAACGAAAAAACTAGATAGGGTTTTATTTTTGTTTTAGAAAATAAAAAAGGTGGATTTAGCATAATTCCAAATTTGGAAGATGCACAGAGTGTGTAAAGCCCCATACACATTATCAGATTGTCTGCTGATTTTTTCCTTCAGGTTTACCAAAACCATGTAGTACAAGGGCCTGCCTGATTGCATACACATTGAAACCCCTAAGGTTTGACCTCATATTATATGGTTTTGGTAAATCTGATGGAAAAAATCAGCAGACAATCTGATAGTGTGTATGAGGCTTAAACATGCGCTATCTCCCATCATGGGGGATCAATGTATGTGTTTTGTGTAAAGTGTCTGAGATGAAGGGGTTGCAGCCCCAAAGCATGTACATTTATCCCCCATGATGGGAGTTAGCACATGTTGACACACTGTGTGCATCTTCCAAATTTGTATTTTTCAGGGGTCACACCCCATGTGATGAAGGCAATATCAGCCCAGTTTGTACATACTCATGTCTGATATTGTCTTCACTTTTCCAAGTTGAACTTTGTAAGTTCCTGTTTTCTGTATTTTACGGTTTGATAAATGCCTGTTTACACAAAAAAACAACTCAAAAATAAATATTATTAAACTGGGTTTTGGATACCCAAAATATCTTGGTTGTGTTGTAAAAACCTTTACTAAACGCACATATGAATGTGCTTGTATTAAAAAGTTTAATTCTCAACAATGTGTGGCTTCCTTTTTCATTGGGATTACAATGTATTTGTAGTGACATTTTAGTTTGTGCTGAGAAGGAGTGTGATTTACTAAAGGCAACTCCACTTTGCACTCCAAGTGCAGTTTCAGGTGTACTTTTGCAGTGCACTTGTAGTGCATAGTGGATGTGCCTTTAGTAAAAAGCACCCAGAGTGAGGTGTAAATTTGGACAATCATGCCATTTTCCTGCCATGGTGCTGAAAATGAGCATGATTTAGATCAGTAATGCACTAAACATTAGTTAACAAAAAGAAGGTGTGTGTGTAGCAGACCCACAACATAATTAAGATTATCTGAAGAAGAGACTGTCCCCTCATCTCACTCTGAACTTGGGTTTGCACTGTTGCTGAAAAAGGCACAACTTGTCAAAAAATGGCAAAGTGGGAGGCCACAGTCTGCCATTCCTGTGGCGTTGAAGGACACTGTGTAGTGACACAAGAAAACAAACTAGTAATTTTACAAATCAACATTGCATGCAGATTAGACACCCACATTTTTGAAGACAATTAGTATAACATTTTTTAAAATGAGTATTTAAAGCCTAAAGTATAAGGTCCCCTTATGAGAGTCCTAACCCCCCCCATCCCCCCCATCTGATGGGCCCTTGATAAAAAATGAGGGGGGATGTTTAGGAGAGGTAACCCTCTCCACTTGATTGAGAGCTGAATGCCTAAATAATGTGTGATACTTTGTGATGCCCCCCCTTAGTTACACTATTGGCAGCCCACCGGACAGGTAAGAAGTGTCATAATAACAAAATGGAAGGACATTTTGACATTCTGCTATTACATAGCAATAAAATTAATGTGTTTAAAAAATAAAACGAGCATTTGAAAGTATTGAGGCAGGCCCTTACACTACATGTTTTGGTGAATTTGTCCATAAATGTTATCATGAAAAAGGTATTTAGAGTGTGTATTGGGTTGGGTCAAGTCATCAGATAGAACATTGCTATCAGCTGAGGTAACAGTTGGGGAGAGGGGGGTTCCTAATGAGTTTGGCACAACTCCAAAAAACAATAAAAAGGTCACTTTGCATGAATTGAAGCACACACATCACATTTGTAGAGATTTTAGGGGGTGTTTAGGGAAAAGCAATACTATGGAGCTGCCAAAAGACATTGTCAAGTGACTAGACTCTAGTTTTAGGGGCCAAGAAGAGCATGCTGGGGAAGTTAGTGAGGCAAATCCGCATGAGGACAAAAGGGCAGAGCGTATGAATTAGAGCATATTGCAATGATGGTAATTAGGGAATGAGGAAAGAAATGCAAGACATTAGCAATCATGAAATACATAGAATGTGATGTTTCCGGTTAAAAATTAGCATAATATAGTCCTTCAGCAGGAGCTGAATGATGGCAGAACAGGTCTCTGGAATAATGATCCTCAGAGCCTGGGGGGAGATGCCTGTAGAGAACTTGAGGTCCTGAAGGTTCGTCTACGTACTCATCGTACAGTTTGTGCTGTGCAGGGGTTCTTTCTTTGACTTTGACACAAGCCCTTTGGCTTGTGTCAAAGTCAAAGTAAGAACCCCTGCACAGCACAAGCTGTACGATGAGTACGTAAACGAAACATGTTTGGAAAACGGTCGGGTGGTCAGAACGGACACCAGAAAGCAACGCTAAACAGCAAGGCCTGAAAGGACGACCTGAATAGCAGAAGCAAGCAGACAATAAAAAATGCCTTTCAAAGCGTACTATACCAAGATAGAGTCCACAATGAGAAGCAAATACTTAATGACTGCACACACTGATTATCAGATACGCAAAGACAAGCAGAAACTGAAGAGCAGTAGCGATCTGAATCACTAATCTGAAAAGCGCGAATCGTCTTTCACCAAACTTCTACTAAATCACGAGATCAGCAGAAGGAGCACAAAGGGTGCTGGACGTGGTGCTGAAATTCCTTTTTCGAGTCCCGCCGTACACGGCTTACGTCACCGCATTCTTGGCAACCGCGAAATCAGACAACTTGGCCCGACCGTGTGTATGCAACAGTTTCGGGCACAATCCGTCGGACTCAATCTGACGGGCAAAATCCGACGGATTTGGTTGTGGAAATCTCCGACCGTGTGTACAAGGGCTTAGAAAGGCTCAGTCAAAGTCCAGACCTAAATCCAATTGAGAATCCGTGGAAAGAATTGAAAATAATTGTTCACAGGTGTTTTCCATCCAATCTGACATGAGCTATGTTGCAAAGAAGAATGGGCAAAAATGTCAGTCTCTGTAAGCTGCTAGAGACATGCCCAAAAAGACTCGCAGCTGTAATTGAAGCAAAAGGTGGTTCTACAAAGTGTTGACTCAGGGGGGCTGAATACAAATGCACAGCAAACTTTTCACATATTTATTTGAAAGAAAATTTGAAAGCCAATTATTATTTTCCTTCCACTTCACAATTATGTGCCACATTGTGTTGTTTATCACATAAAATACATTTACGTTTTTTGGTTGTAACATGACAAAATGTGGAAAATTTCTAAGGGAATGAAAACTTTTTCAAGGCACTGTGTGTGATATAGAAAAAAAAAAAGAAATATATATATATATATATATATATACAGTGCCTTGCGAAAGTATTCGGCCCCCTTGAACTTTTCAACCTTTTGCCACATTTTAGGCTTCAAACATAAAGATATAACATTTTTATTTTTTGTGAAGAATCACCAACAAGTGGGACACAATTGTGAAGTGGAACGAAATCTATTGGATTTTTGAAACTTTTTTAACTAATAAAAAAATGAAAAGTGGAGCGTGCAAAATTATTCGGCCCCCTTGCGTTAATACTTTGTAGAGCCACCTTTTGCTGCGATTACAGCTGCAAGTCGCTTGGGGTATGTCTCTATCAGTTTTGCACATCGAGAGACTGAAATTCTTGCCCATTCTTCCTTGCAAAACAGCTCGAGCTCAGTGAGGTTGGATGGAGAGTGTTTGTGAACAGCAGTTTTCAGCTCTTTCCACAGATTCTCGATTGGATTCAGGTCTGGACTTTGACTTAGCCATTCTAACACCTGGATACGTTTATTTGTGAACCATTCCTTTGTAGATTTTGCTGTATGTTTGGGATCATTGTCTTGTTGGAAGATAAATCTCCGTCCCAGTTTCAGGTCTTTTGCAGACTCCAACAGGTTTTCATCCAGAATGGTCCTGTATTTGGCTGCATCCATCTTCCCCTCAATTTTAACCATCTTCCCTGTCCCTGCTGAAGAAAAGCAGGCCCAAACCATGATGCTGCCACCACCATGTTTGACAGTGGGGATGGTGTGTTGAGGATGATGAGCTGTGTTGCTTTTACACCAAACATATCGTTTTGCATTGTGGGCAAAAAGTTCGATTTTGGTTTCATCTAACCAGAGCACCTTCTTCCACATGTTTGGTGTGTCTCCCAGGTGGCTTGTGGCAAACTTTAGACGAGACTTTTTATGGATATCTTTGAGAAATGGCTTTCTTCTTGCCACTCTTCCATAAAGGCCAGATTTGTGGAGTGTATGACTGATTGTTGTCCTATGGACAGACTCTCCCACCTCAGCTGCAGTTCTCTGCAGTTCATCCAGAGTGATCATGGGCCTCTTGGCTGCATCTCTGATCAGTCTGCTCTTTGTCTGAGCTGAAAGTTTAGAGGGACGGCCAGGTCTTGGTAGATTTGCAGTGGTCTGATACACCTTCCATTTCAAAATGATCACTTGCACAGTGCTCCTTGGGATGTTTAAAGCTTGGGAAATCTTTTTGTATCCAAATCCGGCTTTAAACTTCTCCACAACAGTATTACGGACCTGCCTGGTGTGTTCCTTGGTCTTCATGATGCTCTCTGCGCTTTCAACAGAACCCTGAGACTATCACAGAGTAGGTGCATTTATACAGAGACTTGATTACACACAGGTGGATTCTATTTATCACCATCAGTCATTTAGGACAACATTGAATCATTCAGAGATCCTCGCTGAACTTCTGGAATGAGTTTGCTACAATGAAAGTAAAGGGGCCGAATAATTTTGCACGCACCATTTTTCAGTTTTTTATTTGCTAAAAAAGTTTAAAATATCCAATAGATTTCGTTCCACTTCACAATTGTGTCCCACTTGTTGGTGATTCTTCACAAAAAATAAACATTTTATATCTTTATGTTTGAAGCCTGAAATGTGGAAAAGGTTGAAAAGTTCAAGGGGGCCAGAATACTTTTGCAAGGCACTGTATACACAGTGCCTTGCGAAAGTATTCGGCCCCCTTGAACTTTTCAACCTTTTGCCACATTTCAGGCTTCAAACATAAAGATATAAAATTTTAATTTTTTGTGAAGAATCACCAACAAGTGGGACACAATTGTGAAGTGGAATGAAATCTATTGGATAATTTAAACTTTTTTAGCAAATAAAAAACTCCTCCTTAGATGCACACAGCTTCAACACACACATCGTCTATCTAGAAAGCAGCCCCTCACTGCTCTGATGCTCAGACTTGGGTCTCTGGCTTTCACTAGTGTACACCTGCACTCTCTGGACTCCTGGAGACCTCCTGTCTCTTTGGGTGGAGCCTAGAACCCTAATCCTAACTCTGCTATAAGCCCAGGTCCCACCTGTTCAATCAACCAGCCAGACTTCTGGCTGTTCCAAAAACCCGGTCCCAGGATTGGAGATTTCATCCCACCCATAACTCTATGGAATCTCCGGGCTCCAGGTCCCCAAGTGGATTTTACAAACTTTGAGGGAAACTGATAAAACAGATTCCTCCACATTAAATACCCCTGGAGCCCCTCAACCTGCCTATTTGAGAACCCTGGGCAACAATTACTAGGACAGGGAACTGCACTGTCACAATATATATATATATATATATATAAAAATGTCCCCTTCCTCTGGATCAACTGTGGGTATAAGATTGTATATATGGACTATATCATGTATATATATATATATATATATATATATATATATATATATATATATATATATATTTTACACATACACGGTATAGTCCATATATACAAGCATGATTAAGATTTGCTCCAGCAGGGATCCCCCAAGAGGCAATCGGACATTCCCTGGATCAACTTATAAATGATAGTATCCAATTATGTTATGTAAATTTAGGAAAGAATACAGGCCTTTCGTAAAACAATCTACTCAGCTGTCCAGAACCAGCTCTTCCACAGCTCTTAAGCCGGGTACACACGATCGCACATTCCGACAACAAAATCCATGTTTTTTTTTTCTGAGGGATGTTGGCTCAGACTTGTCTTGCATACACACGGTCACACAAATCTTGTCGGAAATTTCAATTGCCAAGAACGCAGTGATGTACAACACGTACGACAAGCCAAGAAAAATGAAGTTCAATAGCCAGTGCTGCTTTTCTGATTGATTTCTGAGCATGTGTGGAACTTTGTGTGTCAGAATTGTATACAAACGATTGGAATTTACGACAACAGATTTTCTTGTCAGAAAATTTGAGATCCAGATCCCAAATTTTGTTTGTCGGAAATTCCAACGGATCAAGTCCCATCATGCCTCTGCCTCTGGGAGTCGATTGTAAGCCTTGCAATGCCTCATGGGACTTGTAGTTTTGCAACAGCTGGAGGGCCTCCAGTTTGAGACCCCTGCATTAAGCTTAAAAAAAACATCCGACTTTGCAACCACTTTAACCACTTCCCACCCGGCCAATGTACATATACGGCCAGGTGGGCACTCTCTCCTTCTGAGTGGACGTTCAGGAATGTCCTTCAGAAGGAGGCCATCATGTGATGTAAACACAGAGCCAGTTTCTAGGCAATTGGCTCTCCTCACACAGAAGTTGTCGGTGAGGAGAAGAGAGCAGATCGCTACAGCCAGCTGGTGATCAGTGAGTATGTGCTGTTTTTTTTCAGTGAGTATGCGCCAGTTTGAGACCCCTGGCTTAATGCATTTAGATAAAAAACCTGTGTGTAGCAGCCTCCCCTCAGCTGCCCTATGACTTACCTGTGCCCAATCTCTCCCCAGCTATGTCCACGATTGCTTCGGACATCAGGGACTCTCCTCCTGACTGGCTGAGACACAGCAGCAGTGCCATTGGCTCCCAATGCTGTCAAAATTGGTTAGCCAACTAGGGGAGAGAGGGGGGCGGGACCGAACCGGGGCTCATGTCTGAATGGACACAGGGAGCTGTGACTCGGCTCAGGTTCCCCCATACCAAGCTGTTGGCTGTGGGGGCACTTCAACAGGAGGGAGGGGCCAGGAGAGCCCAAGAGGGACCCGAGAAGAGAAGGATCGGGGCTGCTCTGTGCAAAACCATTACACAGGGCAGGTAAGTATAATGTCGCGTACACACGATCAGACTATCCGGCGGACTTAGTCTGGCAGAGAAACCGCCGGAAAGTCCGCCGGACTATCCGAAGGAGCGGACCTGCCCACACACGACCGGACTTTTTTGGCGTACTAGGTCTGCCGGACTATGGCGGGAGTCCGCCATATTTTTTTAAATGAACGGACTTGCCCACACACAGAGGAAAGTCTGTTCATTTTGAAAGCGTCTCCAGGTAGCCCGGGACTAGCGAAGGAAGTCAATGTCGCCGCCTTCGGCGGCGAGATTGACACGTCGCTGGCCCCGTCACCTGGTATGGACTTAAAGGGGAAGCCCTACACCGAAAAAACAGCGTGGGGGTCCCCCCCAGGTCCATAGCAGACCCTTATCTGAGCACGCAACCCGGCCGGTCAGGAAAGGGGGTGGGGACGAGCTAGCGCCCCCCCCTCCTGAGCCGTACCAGGCCGCGTGCCCTCAACATGGGGGGTGCTTTGGGGAAGGGGGGGTCTTGTCCCCATGTTGATGAGGACTAGGTGCTCTTCCCAACAACCCTGGCTGTTGGTTGTCGGGGTCTGCGGGCGGGGGGCTTATCGGAATCCAGGAGCCCCTTTATTAAGAGGGCCTTCAGATACTGGCCCCCACCCTATGTGAATGAGTATGGGGTACAATGTACCCCTACCCATTCAACTGTGAAAAAAATGTAAATAAAACACAACACAAGGGTTTAAAATTATTTATTGCACAGCTCCGGAGGTCTTCTTCCGTCTTGGGGGGTCTTCTCGCCGGACTCCTCCGCTATCTTCTGCTCTTTTGCTAAATCTTTTACTAGCAGAGGAGCCCGGCTTTCTTCTTTGTCGCCGCCCGGGGGTCTTCTTTCCGACTTCGGTTTAGGCCCTTGTCCTCATCAACATGTGGACAAGGTGCTTTGGGGGTGGTGCGGCCGCCCTTCCCCAAAGCACCCCCCATGTTGAGGGCACGTGGTCTGGTACGGCTCGGGGGGGGGGGGGGGCGCTCCCTCGTCCCCACCCCCTTTCCTGACCGGCCGGTTGCGTGCTCGGATAAGGGTCTGGTATGGACCTAGGGGGGACCCCCATGCCGTTTTTTCGATGTAGGGCTTCCCCTTTAAGTCCATACCAGGTGACGGGCTAGCAGTGTGTCAATCTCGGGACTTTGCTAGTCCCGGCTACCTGGAGACGCGTTCGTCCTCCGTGTGCGGGAAAGTCCGTTCATTTCAAAATTCCGGCAGACTAGCACACACACGGCCGGATTGTCCGCTGGACTCACAGCCCAGTTTACAATTTTTTAGTCAAAACTACTTTCTAAGTCCGCCGAACTTTTGGGGAAAAAAAGTCCGCCGGAGCCCACACACGGGCGGATTGTCCGGCGGACTCTGGTCTGCCGGACCAAGTCCACCGGATAGTTTGATCGTGTGTATGCGGCATTACACTTCTTTTATTTCTCTAAAAATAACAAGACTTTACAATCACTTTAATACAAGAAAGGATTTTGCTTGCTTTGGAAACTGCAGCTTTGCATTGCATGCTATTATTAAGCTTATGATCTACGAGAACCCCCAGAGCCTTCTCTATCATTCCCTCAGCTGTTCTCCTAGTATAGATGATGCATACATATTCTTAGCTCCCAAGTGCATAACTTTACATTTATCAACATTAAACCTCATATGCCACACGTGGTAATGGATCTCTCCTGATTTTAAACATTTTTTATCAAAGAAAAACTGTCCCAAAACAGTAAAAGAAAATCTTTTTTTTATTTTTTTTTATCTAGCTGTTAATTTCTTGTTACTACCATAACCAACCACCAAAGAACAACCCAAAATAGACTCTCCTGCTCCCGATGAAAGCATACCACAAACAGTATGTGTATGTTACTTGTGGTTTGTACCCAAAGTACAGCCCAGAAACAATAGTGCGCATTTTGCCTTTTATTTTATCCTACCTAAAACACAGTAACTTACACTGATACTAATTTAAACATCTTTCTTTTTTAAATCCTGCCCAAAATATACTGACCCTGATTTTTGGCCCAACCACTAATACTGGCACTGGCCTCGATCAAATCTTCATCTATGTATTTGTTTCGCTTTTTTTTTTTTTTAAACAGTTATTTATCTCTCTCTGCAAGAGGGAGATACAACATCTTTCCTTTCCATTCACAGACAGAGAAACAAGAGGGGCATGCTTTACAGTGACTGATCACTGTGATAGCCATTCCAGGTCCCAATTGTAAGTACGGGATCCAGGGCTCCCGATGGGACTCCGGTCTCTGTGCTGTGCGCTCCCAAAAAAGGAGATACTCATATATGCGGCCCCATGGAAAAAAAGTGCGTCCAGTGAGGCTGCATATATGCATACTGTCTGTATGAAGTGGTTAACTAAAAGGTATTAGCCGGCGTATTGCAATGGGCAACAAATATAAAAGAGCCAAGGTTAAACCTGGATGGCTAAATTTTAGTGTAAAAAGCATATAGAAGAATACCCTTTTCTGACACTTTTTAAATAGTTTTTTTTTTCCTTTCCTTCCTTCAGCCTACTAATTAAGGGGAGGGTTTAATTGGGCACAGGTGCTTGAGGTCTATATAAGTTTGGGTAGAACTCATTGGAGCCTGCTCATCTTGAGTCTGTGAGAACTCTGTCTAAGTGTAACTGGTCCAAGTGGTGAGTTAAAAACCAGAGTTAGTGGAACTGGTCCAAGTGGTGAGTTAAAAACCAGAGTTAGTGAAACTGGTCCAAGTGGTGAGTTAAAAACCAGAGTTAGTGGAACTGGTCCAAGTGGTGAGTTAAAAACCAGAGTTAGTGGAACTGGTCCAAGTGGTGAGTTAAAAACCAGAGTTAGTGGAACTGGTCTAAGTGGTGAGTTAAAAACCAGAGTTTAAAACAGGAGGTTATAACAGGGGTCATAGTAGCTGTGTAGTGTGAGTACCTGTGTATCTGAGTAGTGTGTGTGTGTGTGTGTGTGTGTGTATATCGTTAGTACTTGTGCATTGTGGGTGCACGTTGGTCTGTGAGTACCTGTGTACTGTCTTGAGTATTAGTGTCAGGAAGCTAGTTGTTAGGTAATTTGGACTGGGTATAATCTCTAATCCTCATTAAATTAATAGGTACGATGACTGGCGGGTGTGGAGAGGCGACTCGGTGTACATCTTGCGGCATGTATGCGTTCCTTGATCATCTGATCGAGGGTGAATACTGCTGTGCAAAATGTAAGCACATTGTTTCCCTGGAAGCCCAGGTTCTGAATCTGGGGAAGCAACTGTCAGCACTGAGAGGACCCTCCACCCTAAATGAGAGCCAGGAACGTACACGGCAGGTGCCGGCTGGGGCCAGCACAGAGGTGGGTGGAGACAAAGAGGTGCGGGCACTAGCAGAGAGTAGATGGGTGACAGTCAGGAAGGGTAGAGGGGCAAGTGCCAGGGAGGTCGATCCAGGGCTGGAGAATCCCAATAAGTACGCTCCATTGAGTTACATTGGTGATCCCAGTCAGGGACCAGCACTGCTGGAGCTGAGGGATTCTCCTAGCTGCCAGGAGAAGAACTTCTCCAGTGAGTGTGGGGGGGGGAGGGAAAGGAAAGACAGATTCTGGTTGTAGGGGACTCAATTCTTAGGAGGACAGAGAGGCCAATCTGTAACAACAACCTGAAGTGCCGAACTGTATGTTGTCTGCCGGGCGCTCGGTTTCGGCACATCACGGATCTGGTTGACAGATTACTTAGAGGGGCTGGTGGAAGACTCAGCTGTCATGGTGCACGTTGGCACCAATGACAAAGTCAGAGGCAGATTGAGTGTCCTAAGGAATGATTTGAGGGACTTGGGAGCTAAATTGAGGAAAAGGACCTCCAAGGTAGTATTCTTAGGAATACTACCAGTACATCGAGCCACACGAGAAAGGAAGAGGGAGATTAGGGAAGTAAACAAGTGGCTCAAAAGCTGGTGTAGTAAGGAGGGGTTTGGGTTCCTGGAGGACTGGGACGACTTCTCAGTCGATAACCGGTACTATAGAAGGGACGGACTGCACCTAAATGAGGAGGGTGCAGATCAGCTGGGATTGAGGATGGCCAAAAAGTTAGAGGGGTTTTTAAACTAGGCGATGGGGGGGAGGGTTCAGAGATAAAGATAGTCAGCGTGGAGCATATTCCAGAGGGTAATATTAGGGGCATTAGTGGTAGGGTAACCAAAGCACATAAACCCAAGGTAAATATAGTGGCAAGTCCTAGTTGTAATCTTGGAACACCCAAGAGGATAGTATGTGACCGGTCAAAATAAATTAATACATTAAAATGTTTGTTCACCAATGCCAGAAGTCTGCCAAGCAAAATAGGCGAGTTGGAAGCTGTGGTGCATCAGGAGAGCTATGATGTAATCGGTATTGCTGAAACTTGGCTTCATTCCTCACATGACTGGGCTATTAATATTCCTGGCTATGCACTCTTTCGGAAAGACAGAGTAAAAAGGAAAGGTGGAGGGGTCTGTCTGTATGTGAGAAATGATCTCAAAGCGAGTGAGAAAGAGGACCTGGTGGACGGAGAGTGTGATGAGTCTGAGGCATTATGGGTGGAACTGCATACAGATGTGCGTAGTTCAAAGTTAATCATTGGCGTTTGATATAGACCACCCAATGTTAATGAGGAGGTGGAGACTCAGCTCCTTGCACAGATAGAAAGGGTTGCAAGGGCTGGCACAGTGATAATAATGGGGGATTTTAACTACCCAGAAATTGACTGGGGTAATGGCACTGCTGGGACAGTTAAAGGGCAAAAATTTGTAAACCTATTACAGGACAATTTTATGGTCCAGTTTATTGAGGCCCCAACTATGAATGATGCTCTGTTGGACCTGGTAATCTCAAACCATGCAGAACATATTACTAATATTCAGATAAAGGAACATCTGGGTAGCAGTGACCATAACATGATTTCATTTGATGTTAGCTTTAAGCAAAATTCACATACGGGAAAGATAAAAACACTTAATTTCAAGAGAGCAAATTTTCCAAGGATGAGGGCTGCTCTCCAGGACTTAGACTGGGAGAGAGTATTGGCACCAATAGGCACAGAACAGAAATGGGAATTCTTCAAAAAGACTGTGATCTCACGGCAAAGTATATTCCCATGGGCAATAAGTTTAAAAGGTTAAAAATAAAACCGATGTGGCTCACGGTCAAAGTTAAAAAAGCTATAAACTATAAAAAAGAGCTTTTAAAAAATATAAAAATGAAGGAACGCTAGTGTCATTTAAATGTTACAAGGAATATAACAGAATATGTAAAAAGGAAATCAAGGATGCAAAAATTCAAAATGAAAGACAGATTGCAAAAGATAGTAGGACAAACCCCAAGAAATTCTTCAAATATATTAATAGTAAAAAGGTTAAGTCTGAGCATGTAGGCCCTTTGCAAAATAATCTGCAGTGGGTGACTGGGGACAAAGAGAAGGCTAACTTATTTAATACTTTCTTCAGCTCTGTGTATACAAAAGAGTATGGGGGAGCTCATATCCATAATGGGGGTGGTACTGACGCAGCCCCAAATCCACAATGGCTCAAAAGTGATATGGCCCAGAAATATTTGGACAGAATAAAGGTGGATAAAGCACCTGGACCTGATGGCATCCACCCACGGATCCTAAAAGAATTGAGCTCTGTAATTTCAAAGCCATTGTATCTAATTTTTAGGGACTCATTAATGACAGTAATAGTAGCACTGGATTGGCGCAGGGCCAATGTGGTGCCTATATTTAAAAAGGGAACAAAGTCTTTACCAAGTAATTATAGACCCGTTAGTTTAACTTCTATAGTTGGGAAGATACTGGAGGGATTAATAAAGGACCACATAGACAAGTTCTTGCAGGAAAAAAATATTTTGAGCAACAGACAGCATGGATTCATGAAAGACAGAAGTTGTCAAATCTGATTTCTTTTTATGAGGTGGTAAGTAAAACCTTGGACAGAGGGGTGGCGGTGGGCGTGATATATTTGGATTTTGCAAAAGCGTTCGATACAGTTCCGCACACACACCTCATGTGTAAGGTAAAGTCTACAGGTTTGGAAATATCAGTTTGTAAATGGATAGAAAACTGGCTAAAAGAATTTAGAGAGTAGTGGTTAATGATTCTTACTCTGAATGGTCTAAGGTAATCAGTGGTGTACCTCAAGGTTCAGTGCTGGGACCCTTACTTTTTAATATCTTTATAAATGATATTGGGTCTGGGATCAAAAGTAACATTTCCGTGTTTGCAGATGACACCAAGCTATGCAGTGGAATAACGTCCTTACACGATGTCTCTAATTTACAACCGACCACAATGCTCTGTCTACTTGGGCGACTGTGTGGCAGATGAGTAGTGATGGACGAACTTCCGACGGGACGCAGTGGCGGCTGGTGATCTTTTTTATGGGGGGGGGCGCAAACAAAACCCCAACCAAGCCCACCCCCAAAAAATAGATCACCAGCCGCCACTGCGTCCCGTCGGAAGTTCGTCCATCACTACTCATCTGCCACACAGTCGCCCAAGTAGACAGAGCATTGTGGTCGGTTGTAAATTAGAGACATCGTGTAAGGACGTTATTCCACTGCATAGCTTGGTGTCATCTGCAAACACGGAAATGTTACTTTTGATCCCAGACCCAATATCATTTATAAAGATATTAAAAAGTAAGGGTCCCAGCACTGAACCTTGAGGTACACCACTGATTACCTTAGACCATTCAGAGTAAGAATCATTAACCACTACTCTCTAAATTCTTTTAGCCAGTTTTCTATCCATTTACAAACTGATATTTCCAAACCTGTAGACTTTACCTTACACATGAGGTGTGTGTGCGGAACTGTATCGAACGCTTTTGCAAAATCCAAATATATCACGCCCACCGCCACCCCTCTGTCCAAGGTTTTACTTACCACCTCATAAAAAGAAATCAGATTTGACAACTTCTGTCTTTCATGAATCCATGCTGTCTGTTGCTCAAAATATTTTTTTCCTGCAAGAACTCGTCTATGTGGTCCTTTATTAATCCCTCCAGTATCTTCCCAACTATAGAAGTTAAACTAACGGGTCTATAATTACTTGGTAAAGACTTTGTTCCCTTTTTAAATATAGGCACCACATTGGCCCTGCGCCAATCCAGTGCTACTATTACTGTCATTAATGAGTCCCTAAAAATTAGATACAATGGCTTTGAAATTACAGAGCTCAATTCTTTTAGGATCCGTGGGTGGATGCCATCAGGTCCAGGTGCTTTATCCACCTTTATTCTGTCCAAATATTTCTGGGCCATATCACTTTTGAGCCATTGTGGATTTGGGGCTGCGTCAGTACCACCCCCATTATGGATATGAGCTCCCCCATACTCTTTTGTGTACACAGAGCTGAAGAAAGTATTTAACCTCCTCGCGCCCGCCCTATAGCCGAATTACGGCCGTAGAGCAGGCGCGTTCGTTTGGGCGGTCGTCCCTGGACGGCCTGATGTTTACTTCCGCAATGCGCGCCGCCGCGGGCGCGCATCGCGGAAGTTCTGTGTTCGCCGTGTCCCCCGGGGACAGGCAAACACAGATCGCTGTAAACGGCCAATCACAGCGGCCGTTTACAGCGTGATCGGCGTGTCCAATGGGAGATGATCTCATATGTAAACATATGAGATCATCTCGCAGCGCCGCTCTCCTTCCTCGCACAGACAGTGCGAGAGGGGAGAGATGAACGGCTGCAGCGGCAGCCGTTCTGATTCTGGAAAAAAAAATAATTAAAAAAATGAAATAAAAAGTGCCATCCGCCCCCAGCAGTGCCATCCGCCCCCAGCAGTGCCATCCGCCCCCAGCAGTGCTATCTGCCCCAGTGCCATCCACCCCAGTGCTACCTGCCCCCAGTGCCATCCACCCCAGTGCTACCTGCCCCCAGTGCCATCCACCCCAGTGCTACCTGCCCCTAGTGCCATCCACCCCAGTGCTACCTGCCCCTAGTGCCATCCACCCCAGTGCTACCTGCCCCTAGTGCCATCCACCCCAGTGCTACCTGCCCCCAGTGCCATCCACCCCAGTGCTACCTGCCCCCAGTGCCATCCACCCCAGTGCCACCTGCCGTCAGTGCCACCTGCCCCCAGTGCCACCTGCCCCCAGTGCCACCTGCCGTCAGTGCCACCTGCCGTCAGTGCCACGTGTCATCAGTGCCACATAGTGCCATCTGTCATCAGTGCCACGTATCAGTGCCATTTGTCATCAGTGCCACCTGTCAGTGTCACGTGCCATCTGTTGTCAGTGTCACGTGTCATCAATGCCACTTATCAGTGCCATCTGTCATCAGTGTCACGCGTCATCGGTGGCATGTATTAGTGCCATCTGTCATCGGTGGCACATATTAGTGCCACGTATTAGTGCCATCTGTCATCGGTGCCACGTTTCAGTGCCACGTGTCATCAGTGCCACGTATTAGTGCCACGTGTCATCAGTGCCACGTATAAGTGCCACGCGTCATCAGTGCCACATATTAGTGCCATCTGTCATCAGTGCCACATATTAGTGCCATCTGTCATCAGTGCCACCTGTCATCATTGCCACGTATCAGTGCCATCTGTCATCAGTGTCACGTGTCATTGTCCTGGTGCTTCAAAAGTGTAATAAATAGTCAACAAGTTAGATGTGTAATTTATGTTCCTAGAACACATGATGGCGCTACCTGCATGTTGGGCCTCTCTATGTGGCCAGGCTGTGAAAAAGTCCCACACATGTGGTATTGTAATACTCAGGAGGAGTAGCAGAATTTTTTGGGGGGTGTCATTTGTGGTATACACATGCCACGTGAGAGAAATAACCTATTACAATGACAATTTTGTGGAGAAAAAAAAAAAATGAAAAATCTTAATTTTGCAAAGAATTGTGGGAAAAAAATGACAACATCAAAAAGCTCACTATACCTCTTACTAAATACCTTGGAATGTCTACTTTCCAAAAAGGGGTCATTTGGGGGGTATTTGTACTTTCCTGACTTGTTCGGGTCACAAGAAGCGAGATAGGCCACCAGTACATCAGATGTGATCAATTTTGTGCGATTCGCACCACAGCTTGTAGACTCTCTAACTTTCACAAAGACCAAATAATATCCACTAATTTAGGTTATTTTTACCAAAGACATGTAGCAGTATAAATTGTGACCAAAATTTATGAAGAAAAATTAATAATTTGCATAATTCTGTCACAGAAACAAAGAAATATGCGTTTTTTTTCAAAATTTTCGGTCTTTTTTCATTTATAGCGCAAAAAATAAAAACCCCAGAGGTGATCAAATACCACCAAAAGAAAGCTCTATTTGTGGGAAAAAAAGGACAAAAAATTCATTTGGGTACAGTGTTGCATGACTGAGTAATTGTCATTCAAAGTGTGAGAGCACCGAAAGCTGAAAATTGGTCTGGGCAGGAAGGTGTTTAAGTGCCCTGTAAGCAAGTGGTTAATAAGTTAGCCTTCTCTTTGTCCCCAGTCACCCACTGCAGATTATTTTGCAAAGGGCCTACATGCTCAGACTTAACCTTTTTACTATTAATATATTTGAAGAATTTCTTGGGGTTTGTCCTACTATCTTTTGTAATCTGTCTTTCATTTTGAATTTTTGCATCCTTGATTTCCTTTTTACATATTCTGTTATATTCCTTGTAACATTTAAATGACACTAGCGTTCCTTCATTTTTATATTTTTTAAAAGCTCTTTTTTTTATAGTTTATAGCTTTTTTAACTTTGGCCGTGAGCCACATCGGTTTTATTTTTAACCTTTTAAACTTATTGCCCATGGGAATATACTTTGCCGTGAGATCACAGTCTTTTTGAAGAATTCCCATTTCTGTTCTGTGCCTATTGGTAGATGGATGGATGGATGGATGGTGGGACAGATAGATAGATAGATAGAACAGATAGATAGAACAGATAGAACAGATAGATAGATAGATAGATAGATAGATAGAACAGATAGATAGATAGAACAGATAGATAGATAGAACAGATAGATAGATAGAACAGATAGATAGATAGATAGATAGATAGATAGATAGATAGATAGATAGATAGATAGAACAGATAGATAGAACAGATAGATAGATAGAACAGATAGAATAGATAGATAGATAGATAGATAGATAGATAGATAGATAGATAGATAGATAGATAGAACAGATAGATAGATAGATAGATAGATAGATAGATAGATAGATAGATAGATAGATAGATAGATAGATAGAACAGATAGATAGATAGATAGATAGATAGATAGATAGATAGATAGATAGATAGATAGATAGATAGATAGATAGACAGACAGACAGACAGACAGATAGATAGATAGATAGATAGATAGATAGATAGATAGATAGATAGATAGAACAGATAGATAGATAGATAGATAGAACAGATAGATAGATAGAACAGATAGATAGATAGAACAGATAGAACAGATAGATAGATAGAACAGATAGATAGATCGATAGATAGATAGATAGATAGATAGATAGAT
>NW_027507875.1:2080000-2161001 GCF_037356315.1 Lithobates pipiens
GGAATAATCTTACCAATGCAGCGGTGGCCAGTCCATTACTTCCTTGTTTTCATGTGCTAATTGGAGAGGGGAGGGGCCTCCCCTCTCCATTGAACACACCAGGATTAGTCCTCACGGCGGCCATGTTTTTGTAGCCCGCCGGAAGTAACTTTGTTCTCACACAGAGAACAAAGCACTCGGCCGAGCGGATGCTTTCTGGCGCGATCAATTGCGCCACAAAGCATCTCCAAACCCCGCTAATGAAGCGCCACGTCTGCAATCTCGTGATTGCATTGACGTGGCACTTTTCAAAGTGCATTGTGTCCGGCGCCCGGACACAGTGCACTTAGGTAAAGGATATTTCTTTTTTTTTTTATTATTATTATTTTCTTAAAGGGGCCATTTAAAATTTTTTTTTTTTTTTCTGACTACAGCAGGGGGGGGGGGGGGGCGGCGCCCGGGCGCCCCCTATGGACGGACCGCCACTGACAGGACGTTTTTCGTGAACGCGAACGCGGCCGATAGTTCGCGAACCGAAACGTTCGCGGCGGGCCCCATTGACTTCAATGGGAGGCGAACTTTACAAACCTACAGGTCATATTTGCAGCCACAAAATAATTACTAGCTGTGCACACATAGTCCCACCACATGGCCAATGACATAACAAGCATTCTTTTTTTATTTGTGAAATTGTGACAATTCAGGACTGTGGAGCGCATGAAGGCAATGGAGGAGAGGGAAGGTCAGGGTAGGCAAAGAAGAGGGTGCAGGAGATGATCACCAGCACCGTGATATAGAGCACTGACACCTGCACCGTGATAGAGTCATCTGACACCAGCACCGTGATAGAGAGCACTGACATCAGCACCGTGATAGAAAGCACTGACATCAGCAGCGTGATAGAGAGCACTGACATCAGCAGCGTGACATAAAGCACTGACACTAGCACCGTGATATACAGCACTGACACCTGCACCGTGATAGAGAGCACTGACATCAGCAGCATGACATAAAGCACTGACACCAGCACCGTGATATACAGCACTGACACCTGCACCGTGATAGAGTGATCTGACACCAGCACCGTGATAGAGAGCACTGACATCAGCAGCGTGATATACAGCACTGACACCTGCACCGTAAGCAGCCCCAGGAGGAAGTCAGCATAGCACAGGGATGGTGGGAGCCCCTCATAATGAGCATAGCACAGGGATGGTGGGAGCCCCTCATAATATGCACAGCAGAGGTACAGCCCCAGGAGGAAGTCAGCACAGCACAGGAATGGTGGGAGCCCCTCATAATAAGCAGCCCAAGGAGGATGTCAGCATAGCACAGGGATGGTGGGAGCCCCTCATAATAAGCAGCCCCAGGAGGAAGTCAGCACAGCACAGGGATGGTGGGAGCCCCTCATAATGAGCATAGCACAGGGATGGTGGGAGCCCCTCATAATGAGCATAGCACAGGAATGGTGTGAGCCCCTTATAATATGCACAGCAGAGGTACAGCCCCAGGAGGAAGTCAGCACAGCACAGGGATGGTGGGAGCCCCTCATAATAAGCAGCCCCAGGAGGATGTCAGCATAGCACAGGGATGGTGGGAGCCCCTCATAATGAGCATAGCACAGGGATGGTGGGAGCCCCTCATAATATGCGCAGCAGAGGTACAGCCTCAGGAGGAAGTCAGCACAGCACAGGGATGGTGGGAGCCCCTCATAATAAGCAGCCCCAGGAGAAATATGACACCGATCAACCTCTTCAAACAGGAGGGTACGGGCATATAGTACGGTGTGCTTTTTTTGTACAAGGAAGTGAGCCAAATGAAGAAAGAAGGTCTGTGTGTTCTATTAAAAAAATCGTCTATAGACATATACATGGTCTACTGGTCACATGTGTTGAATTCCTCCGAGATCCATGCCTCATTCATTTTTAGAAATGTGAGGTAGTTAACACTGTCGTGAGCTAGGCGAGTACGCTTATCGGTCACGATCCCCCCTGCTGCGCTGAACGTCCTTTCGGACAGGACACTGGACGAGGGGCAAGCCAACAGTTTGATTGCAAATTGGGAAAGCTCTGGCCAGAGGTCAAGCCTGCCCACCCAGTAGTCCAGGGGTTCATCACTCCTCAGAGCGTCCATATCGGCCGTTAACCCGATGTAGTCGGAAACCTGACGGTCTAGGCGTTCCCTGATGCTGAATCCGTATGACACCCGTCGATGGGTCGGTTGAAAGAATGACCTCATATCAGAAGTAGGGATTCGCACCAGAACTTGCGAACGACCCCCGTGTTCGAAACGAACGTTAGAACCCCATTGAAGTCTATGGGACTCGAACGTTCGAAATGGAAAGTGCTAATTTTAACGGCTAATATGCAAGATAGTGTCCTAAAAAGGGTTTGGGGACCTGCCTCCTGCCTCAGGGGACATGGGTCACTGCAAAAAAAAGTTTTAAAAACTGCCGTTTTGGCGGGAGCACTGATTTTAATGACGATTAAAGTGAAAAAAAAAGGTGAAATATTCCTTTAAATATGGTGCCTGGGGGGTGTCTGTAGTATGCCTGTGAAGTGCCACGTGTTTCCCGTGTTTGGAACAGTCCCTGCACAAAATGACATTAAACGGAAATAACACCATTTAAAACTGCTTGCGGTTTTAATGTTATATCTGGTTCCTGCAATATGGTTGAAAATCATTCAGAAAAATGGCATGGGTAGCCCTCCCTGCCCATTACCAGCCTATTTGGGTCTTGTACGCATATTAAGGGGAACCCCGTACCCATATTAAAAAAAGGAAATGCGTGTGGCCCCCAGGCCCTATATACTCAGAACAGCAGTATACAGGCGGTGCAAACAAGACAGGGACTGTGTAGGTTTGTTGTGTTAAGTTGAATCTGTTTGTAATTTTCAACCGGTACATTTTTAAAGTGTAGCTCCAGTCAAACAAACTATTTTTAAGCTTTTTGTAAAACATAGGGAAGGGTTATCACCCCTGTATAATTTGTTTTGTCGTCCATCTTTTTTCATCTCACTTGCTGCTGTCTCCTTGCGTTTGCAAGTAGGAGATGTTTGTAAGTTGGATGTTTGAAAGTAGGGGCCTGCCCTATATTATAGCGGTATGTACTGGGTACAGAGCACGCAGACAGCACGCACTATCTCCTAACACTACTGACTGCAAGCTCTATTATTAACCACTTGACCACTGGGCACTTAAACACCCTTAATAACCAGACCAATTTTCAGCTTTCGGTGCCCTCACATTTTGAATGACAATTACTCAGTCATGCAACACTGGACCTATAGGAAATGTTTGTCCTTTTTTTCACACAAATAGAGCTTTCTTTTGGTGGTATTTAATCACCTCTCAGTTTTTTATTTTTTGTGCTATAAAAGAAAAAAGACCGAAAATTCTGCGAAAAAATGAATTTTTCTTCGTTTCTGTTATAAAATTTAGCAGATTAGTAATTTTTTCTTCATAAATTTTGGCCAAAATTCATACTACTACATATCTTTGGTAAAAATAAGTACAAATTGGTGGATATTATTTGGTCTTTGTGAAAGTTATAGAGTCCGCAAGCTATGGTGCCAATATCTGAAAATTGATCACACCTGAAGTACTGACGGCATATTTCCTTTTTTTTTTTTTTCCACAAAATTGTCATATTATCAGGATATTTCACACACACAGCATATGCATACCAAAAAACCCTGGAGAATACAATGGTGGTCGTTGCAAATTTTTATCTCACACGGTATTTGCACAGCAATTTTTCAAACGCGTTTTTTGGGGGAAAAAAACAGTTTTGTGCTTAAAAAACAAACAAAAAAAACAGTAAAGTTAGCCCAATGTTTGCATAAAGTGAAAGATGAAGTTATGCTGAGTAAATAGATATCAAAAATGTCACTCTTCAAAATTGCACATGCCCGTGGAATGGCGCCAAACGTCGCTACTTAAAAAATCCCCATAGGCGACGCTTAAATTTTTTTTTACTGGTTACATGTTTTGAGTTGCAGAGGAGGTCTAGGACTAGAATTATTGCTCTCGCTCTAACGTTCTCGGCGATACCTCACATGTGTGGTTTGAACACCGTTTTCATATGTGGGCGGGGCTTACGCATGCGTTCGCTTCTGCATGCGAGCACATGGGGACATGGGCGCTTCAAAAAAATTTTTTTTTTTTTTATTGTTCATTTTACTTTATTTATTTTTGTTTGACATTTTTTTCCCCAAAAATATATTTTTGATCACTTTTATTCGTATTACAAGGAATGTAAACATCCCTTGTAATAGGAATATGGGGTGACAGGTCCTCTTTACAGTGAAATCTGGGGGTCAATATGACCCCACATCTCACCTCTAGGCTGGGAAGCCTGAAATAAAAAATAAAAAAAAGATTCTGGCTTTGATCGTACTGGCGAGTTGGTAGAAGCACCGAAGAGCGGTGAGGGGTGGGGGGCGTCTATGGCTGGGTATTTCAGGGTATCACAGAGTATGGCTGGGTATCTCCGAGTATGGCTGGGTATGGCAATTTATGGCAGGGTATTGCAGAGTATTGGCGGGGTACTACAGAGTAATAGCAGGGTACTGCAGAGTATTGGGGGGTACTCCAGAGTAATGGCAGGGTACTGCAGAGTAATGGGGGTTACTGCAGAGTAATGGGGGGTACTGCAGAGCAATGGCAGGGTACTGCAGAGTAATGGCAGGGTACTGCACTGCAGAGTAATGGCGGGGTACTGCAGAGTAATGGCGGGGTACTGCAGAGTAATGGCAGGGTACTGCAGAGTATGCACTGGTATTGCAGAGTATTGGCAGGGAATTGAGGGGTTAAATTCGGTGAGCAGCGATGTGGGCACTGCAGATGCAGCCCACATCGCTGCTGACACCGATCTCTTTCCCCTCCGCTGTACCGATCGGTACAGAGAGGGGAGGGAGGAACCGGCGTCATAACATGACGCCGGTTTGTTTACAAGTGATCACTCCACTGCCTGTGGCCAATCATGGCTCTCCTCGCTGCTGGCGCTACGATTGGCCAAGCATGCGGGGTCACAGTGCATGCTTGGCCAATCATGAGCCAGCAATGCACTGCGCCACCGCAGTGCATTGTGGTCCGCGCGCGCCACTCGAATTTTGACGCGAACGGCCCAAACGTTCGGAATTCGCCGAACGGCCGAACAGCCAATGTTCGAGTCGAACGTACGTTCGACTCGAACACGAAGCTCATCCCTAATCAGAAGTCACCAACACATCTTCAAACCACCCTCTTCTTGCAGGTGCTGTTGGATTGGTACCCGCAACTTCTTCTCTGGGAGTGAGAATTGCTCCTCTGCCAGCGCACGCAAAAGCAGAATGCAGCATTTCTCGAAGCAAGGCCTGGAAGTGCTCCATTCTGACAGCCCTCTGTGACGGCGGTAACATTTCCGCCATTTTGTGTTTGTACCGGGGGTCTAAGTACGTTGCCACCCAATACTGGTCCTTGACCCTTATGCTTTTTATACGGGGGTCCCTATTAAAACACTGGAGCATGAAGGCCCCCATTTGCACTAAACTGGAAGCGGTGTGGTGGCCTGGCTCCTGCTCATCATCCAGGATAATGTTGTCCTCTTCATTCTTCTCTCCCCATCCACGCACAACAACAGGGATCTCAGAAATGTTTAAAGCATGCTCTTCTTGCTCCTCCTCATCCGCCCCGGCACCATCCTCCTCTGACTCCTCTTCAGACTCCTGTTGTTCACTTGTCTCAGATAGAGTAGCCCCCCCCTGGGAATTCATACAGCATTGCGATTTCCTCATCTTCCCGCTCCTGCTCCTCCACAGCTTGATCAATGACACGACGCAATGTACGCTCGATAAAGAAGGCATAAGGTACCATGTCACTGATGGCGCCATGGCTGTGACTGATTTTTTTAAGCTCGAACATTAGGCCCATGGAAGCCTGCCTTTTTGCAGAAAAACGTGAGCTTGGCGTGATGGAAGGTGGAGTGGAGGACAATTGTGAGGAGAGAGAAGGAGAAGTAGAAGACGAGGCTGGACGGTGAGAGCCTGGAGTGTGGCTTTGTGTGTTCCGCTGCTCCCACTGGGCTCGGTGATGGCAGCTCATGTGCCTTCTTAAGGAAGTCGTCCCTAGGTGAGTGTTGGGCTTACCGCGACTAATGCATTGACTGCAAAGATTGCAGATGGCAACACTATTGTCAGCAGCGGACACGTTAAAAAAAGCCCACACTGCGGAGCCATGTGTCGGCGTCCTGGGAGCGCCAGATGTGACCGTACATGGTCGATGACTCGCTCCTGATACATTAGCAGTCTGCTTTGTCCCTCCTGTGCAATGTAAGTTATTCCTGCTTCTCCTCCCTATCTGATGGTCCATATCTCCCTCTGAACTCCCCTCCTCTTCCTCTCTTGTGGGCACCCATGTGACATCACTAGACACGTCATCATCAACGTCACCTTCCCCACCGCTATAAGTAGAGATCTCGGAGTTGGCAGCAACACCGGGGACCAACCTCCTCCTTGGGCTGATCTGGGTACTGTCGTCAGACTGCTGAGTGGCGGTTGTTGCTACCTCCTCTTCCTGATCCAATGCCAAGAGTGGCTGCGCATCAGAAATGTATTTATATGGATCGGAAAATAATTCCTGTGACTCAAGCGGAAGGTATGTGGTGGTGGTAGTGTCTTTGGGGGTGCACATAGCAGAGTGAAGAAGAGGGTGCAGATCGAGAGGATGAGGAGGGTGCAGAAGAGTAAGGCTGAGTGAGCCACTCAACCAATTCTGGTGCTTCCTTTGACGTAATCGCACGCACCTTCTGCAATTTCCCACTTTGGCTCAAGCCTGTTGCTCCTGCCATACCCCTACCACCCCTGCGGAAGGGCCTGCCTCTTCCTCTGCCTGTCATTTTTTAAATGACCCTGTGACAAAACTCTCTAGAGACGTGCAGTATGTATGTGGAAGAAGGTATATAACACCCCGCTTCAATCTGTTGTTTTTGGGGGCCACTGGTCTATCACACCAGTTACAATACTTTTTTTTTGGATTGCGTTTGTCACTCTTTGTAGTATCGCTGCAGAACCGCTCAGTAGTCACAATGCTGCACAGTGGAAACGCACTATACTATGCTTTCTATATGTGCAAGTATTTTATACGTGTATTACACAACTATATACTGCACACCAAATAGTACACCCTTACCAGTCCTTATAAGGACCTTTGTGGAACTAGTAGGTTGTGATTAGCAGACTGTACCTCAGTCCCTATACTGATAAAGGACCGCTGCAGAAAAGGGCAGCAGTCAGCAGTAGTGCACCTCAACCCTATATATTGTGGACCTATACCAGTCCTTAAGGATTAGCAGACTGTACCTCACTCAACCCTATATACTGTACTACACTATACCTTACCAGTCCTTAGAAGGACCTTTGTGGAACTAGTAGGTTGTGATTAGCAGACTGTACCTCAGTCCCTATACTGATAAAGGACTGCTGCAGAATAGGGCAGCAGTCAGCAGTAGTGCACCTCAACCCTATATATTGTGGACCTATACCAGTCCTTAAGGATTAGCAGACTGTACCTCACTCAACCCTATATACTCTATACCTTACCAGTCCTTAGAAGGACCTTTGTGGAACTAGTAGGTTGTGATTAGCAGGCTGTACCTCACTCAACCCTATATACTGTAGTACACTATACCTTACCAGTCCTTAGAAGGACCTTTGTGGAACTAGTAGGTTGTGATTAGCAGACTGTACCTCAGTCCTTATACTGATAAAGGACTGCTGCAGAATAAGGCAGCAGTCAGCAGTAGTGCACCTCAACCCCATATATTGTGGACCTATACCAGTCCTTAAGGATTAGCAGACTGTACCCCACTCAACCCTATATACTGTACTACACTATACCTTACCAGTCCTTAGAAAGACCTTTGTGGAACTAGTAGGTTGTGATTAGCAGACTGTACCTCAGTCCCTATACTGATAAAGGACTACTGCAGAATAGGGCAGCAGTCAGCAGTAGTGCACCTCAACCCTATATAGTCAAGTATAATATTCTTTCTATATTTGGAAGAAAGAATATTATACATGTACAACCCTATTACCATACCAGTCCTGAAAAGTGATGAAAAATGATACAGCACGGACCTCCTTTGCCGGGACTATGTCTATTGACGTCGTCCCGTGCACGAGCGGCCTGCGCGCTCCCTGAGGGGCGCGCGCGGCGCGCTCTGTGATCGGTGAGTCTACGAGACTCCCCTGATCACGGTTTCGAGCAAGGGGTCGATCCCGACCCGTTACCACGTGATCAGCTGTCAGCCAATGACAGCTGATCATGTGATACAACGGAGCCGGTAATCGGCTATTTTTCCTCCGCACGTTGACAGCGCGAGGAGAAAAAAAAAGAGCCGATCACCGGCGGCCGTGATCGGGACATCAGTCCCGATCACGGCCATCTTACCAGTGCCCACCTGCCCCCTGCTAGTGCCACCTCTGTAATAAAAAAGTGCCCCCATCAGTGCCCATAGTGCCACCCAGCAGTGCCCATAGTGCCACCCAGCAGTGCCCACAGTGCCACACATCAGTGCCCACAATCTGCCTCAACAACGGTGCTGCACCCCAGTGCCACATATCCGTGCCCATCAGTGTCATCTACCAGTGCCCATCAGTGCCGCCCATCAGTGCCCAGCAGTGCCACCTATCAGAGCCACCTATCAGTGAAACCTATCAGTGCCCATCAGTCCCATCTATCAGTGGTACCTATTAGTGCCACCCATCCCTGCCACCCATCCGTGCCATCTTATCTGTGCCCATTTTTGCCCATCAGTGCTGCCTTATCTGTGCCCATCAGTACTGCCTTATCTGTGCCTATCAGTGCCACTTTATCTGTGCCTATCGGTGTCACTTTATCTGTGCCTATTAGTGCCACCTTAACTATGCCTATCAGTGCCCACCAGTGTAGCCTATCAGTGCCCACCAGTGCAGCCTATCAGTGCCCACCAGTGCCACCTCATCAGTGCACTTCAATGAAGGAGAAAATTGGCCTGTTTGCAAAATTTCATAACAAACTATTAAACATGATTTTTTTTTTTGCACCTTTTTTTGTTTGTTTAGCAAAAAATAAAACTCCCAGCTGTAATTAAATACCACCAAAAGAAAGCTCTATTTGTGGGAAAAAAAATTATCAAAATTTCATTTGGGTACAGTGTTGTATGACCGCGTAATTGTCATTCAAAGTGCATCAGCGCTGAAAGCTGAAAATTGGTCTGGGCAGGAGGGGGGGTTTAAGTGCCCAGTAAGCAAGTGGTTAAACTGACTGTCCCTCTCTGCAACACACAGCGTCCTATCTGTCCCTCTCTCAGCACTGACAAAAGACAATCTGCTGCAACAATGACTTGAATAGCAGTGCCTCAAACCTATATCCTGAACTACACCTATACCATACCAGTCCTTAAAAGAACTTTTGTGGACCTAATAGCTAGCGATTTGGGTCACTGCAGTCTCTCCCTGCTCCACACAGCAACCTCTCCCTATAGTGACAGTAGAAAGAATGTAAAATGGCCGCCGGATCGGGTCTATTTATAAGTTAGGGGGAATGTCCAAGTGTCCATGTGCTGTAATGTCTCAATTGGCTGTCCTGTACCACATAATGGATGTGTCATCATAGGTCAAAGTTTTTTTACACAGTAAACACGTAAGTCCGCTGGGTGAACAGCGGCAATAGTCCGGCGATCGGGCGGACCGCGAACAGCCGAAATTCGTCACGAACCGACCACCGGGCGAATCGTTCGGCCATCCCTACAGATGAGGTTTAATGTTGAGAAATGTAAAGTTATGCACTTGGGGGCCATGAATATGCATGCATCATACATGCTAGGGGGAGTACAACTGGGGGAATCCATAGTGGAGAAGGATCTGGGGGTTTTGGTAGATCATAAGCTCAATAATAGCATGCAATGCCAAGCTGCGGTTTCCAAAGCGAGCAAAGCCCTTTCCTGTATTAAGAGAGGTATGTACTCCAGAGAGAGAGATATCATTTTGCCCCTGTTCAAATCATTAGTAAGACCTCATCTGGAATATGCAGTTCAGTTTTGGGCACCAGTTCTCAAAAAGGATATCAGTGAACTGGAGAAAGTGCAGAGAAGGGCAACCAAACTGAGAAGAGGCATGGAGGAACTCAGCTATGAGGAAAGATTAGAGGAATTGAATTTATTCACTCTTGATAAGAGGAGATTAAGGGGGGATATGATCAACATGTACAAATATATAAGGGGTCCATATAGGGAACTCGGTGTTGACTTACCGTATATACTCGAGTATAGGCCGACCCGAATATAAGCCGAGGCCCCCAATTTACCCCCAAAAAACTGGAAAACTTATTGACTCGTGTATAAGCCGAGGGTGAGACATGGCTGTCCATCCCTGTGTGTCCGTCCATCCCTGTGTGTGTGTCCATCCATCCATCCATCCCTGTGTGTGTGTCCGTCCATCCATCCCTGTGTGTGTATCCATCCATCCATCCATCCCTGTGTGTGTGTGTGTGTGTGTGTGTATTCATCCATCCATCCATCCCTGTGTGTGTGTGTGTGTGTGTGTGTGTGTATCCATCCATCCATCCATCCCTGTGTGTGTGTGTGTGTGTGTGTGTATCCATCCCTGTGTGTGTGTGTGTGTGTGTGTGTGTGTGTGTGTGTGTGTGTGTGTGTGTAGCCTTGTGTGTGTGTCCAGCCTACCTGTGTCCCAAGCCTCCGTCCCGAGCCGCCGTCGTCCCGAGCCTCCTCCGTCCCGTGCCGTGCCTCCTCCGTCCCGTGCCTCCTCCGTCCCGTGCCGTGCCTCCTCCGTGCCGTGCCTCCTCCGTCCCGTGCCTCCTCCGTGCCGTGCCTCCTCCGTCCCGTGCCTCCTCCGTCCCGTGCCGTGCCGATGGATCGCCGCTCTTCTCGGCGGCCATTCTACAATTCAAAATTCCGCCTCCGCCTGTGATAGGCGGAACACTCAATTTCCCAGCAGCCTGTGTTCCGCCTATCACGGACATCCTCTCATACTCGTCCGTAGTATGAGAATGAGCGGATGTCCGTGATAGGCGGAACACTGACTGCTGGGAAATTCAGTGTTCCGCCTATCACAGGCGGAGGCGGAGAAGGAGGCGCGGCTTTTGAATTTTAATGTCCGCCGTCTGTCTGCTCGATACGCTGATCGAGCAGTCAGACAGTGGTGACTCGAGTATAAGCCGAGGGGGCACTTTCAGCCTCAAAAAAGAGGCTGAAAATCTCGGCTTATACTCGAGTATATACGGTATTCACTTTACAGTCAACAAAGAGGACAAGGGGGCACTCTTTACGTCTAGAGGAAAAGAGGTTTTACGGAAAGGTTTCTTCACAGTAAGAGCTGTGAAAATAAGGAATAGACTCCCTGCAGAGGTGGTTATGGCCAGCTCAGTGGATTGCTTTAAGAAAGGTCTGGATTATTTCCTAAGTGTACATAATATAACTGGGTACTAACATTTATAGGTAAAGTTGATCCAGGGAAAATCCGATTGCCTCTCGGGGGATCAGGAAGGAATTTTTTCCCCTGCTTTAGCAAATTGGATCATGCTCTGCTGGGGTTTTTTGCCTTCCTCTGGATCAACTGTGGGTATAGAATTGGGTATATGGGCTGGTATGATATTTATTATTATTTTATTTTTATTTATTTTTTATGGTTGAACTGGATGGACTTCGGTCTATTTTCAACATAACTATTTAACTATGCAAGAAAAAAAAAGGCTTTAAAAAAAAATCTAAAATAAGTTCAGAGGACGAGGACGTTTGTTGGAGATGTCGGGGGGCGAGGGGCACAATGTCAAATATTTGGTATTATTGTCCCGGGGTCAATAGCTTTTGGGAAAAAATATATCAAATATATGCGCTGACAGATATACAAACACAACCTAACATTAATGTCGGTCCTATCAATGAACCCAGGATCTGTAAAGAAAATAAGTAAAGGTATCCTAAAACATTTTTTAACTGCAGCACGCACTATTATAGCTAGGAAATGGAAAAGTAGGATAAACCCTAATTTAAAAGTATGGGAGATAGAGATGGGTAAGATGTGTGCCCTAGAGGAACGGATGGAGGTGATGGACAGAGTTTAGCACTGTACAGGCTGGCTGGAGGGAATTTTTAGATAAAAAATGAAGGATCGATATGAAAGAAAGAAGAGAAATTAAGCCTTGTTCCTTCCCCCCTTCCCTTTTTCTCTTCTTTTTGTATGAATTGGATGAATGTATGGGTGAAAGTGGGAGGAATATAAATAATAATATATGGATTTATTATACAAATAGAGACATAAACCTGGATTTAGATAAATGAGGTATGGTAATAGTGGTTGTTAATATTGAATGTGTAGTGATATATAAATAATTTGTAAAAATAAATGTTTTGTTAAATAAAGATATTGCCGATATTCTGGCCTTACAAGGAATGCCATAAGAAATGGAGGATCGCAATCAAGGTCGCTAAAAATAGGAATTGTTCGTCATACTTACCTGTGAAATCCTTTTCTTTGAGTACATCATGGGACACAGAGTTAGGCTAATATTCATTACCTGCTGGGACATCCCAGAGCAATAGCCTCGAGGGGAGGGAGACACTCTGCCAAATAATAGCCATCAGACCTTATACGGCAGCCCGCAATACACTGCGACCCAAAGCCAAATTCTTGGCTGCTCGAACATCCACTTGATAAAATTTAGTGAACGTATGCACTGAAGACCAAGGAGCAGCCTTACAAATCTGAACCACAGATACCTGAGGGCGAAAAGCCCAGGAGGTTCCCACACCCCTGGTAGAATGAGCTCTCACCCTAAAGGGAGGAGCTTTACGTTTCAGACCATAGGTCTGAATGACCAATTGACGGACCTAATTAGCAATGGAAGCTGCCTGCCCCTTCTTGGGTCCTTTTGGTAAAACAAAAAAGGAGTCTGATCCTCAGATCTCCGCAGATATAGACAAATAAACCTTGACTGCCTGAATAATGTCCAAAGAATGCAGTCGTCTCTCTTCCGCTGAACAGGGCTGAGAGAAAAAAGAAGGCAAAATAATGTACTAATTTAAATGAAAGGCCGACCCCACTTTTGGCAAAAAGGATGGAACAGGTCGTAACAACCCTGTCGTGAAGGATCAAGTATGGTTCCCTACACGAAAGGGCCGCCAACTCCGACACCCTTCCAGCCAAGGTGATGGCCATCAGGAAGGCTAGCTTGCATGAAAGCATGTCTAATGGAATTTCCTTGATGGGCTCAAATGGTTGCTTCTGTAACATAGACAGCACCAAATTCAAGTCCCAAGGACACATAGGTGACCTAATGGGGGAAGCAAGCGAGTTTTCCCATGCATAAAGGTTTGGATCAGTGAATGGGAAGCTAAAGGCCTTTGGAAGAATATTGATAGGGCCGAACTTGAACTCTGATTGTACTCAATTTGATTTCCACAGCTGACTGTAGAAAAGAGAGAATTCTCCCAATCACGTATTTCCGAGGATGCCATTTTTTGACTTCGGCTGAGAAAATCTGCCTTCCAGTTTTACTCCTGGGATATGGAGTGCTGACATGTCCCTCTGCCCAGGCTAGTATGTGGTTCACCTCCTTCAGAGCTGAACTATTCCTGGTGGAGGTTTATGTAGGCCACTGCAGTGGCACTGTTGGACTGAATCCCCGATAGGGCGGTCCTGAAACTCCGCAGTCCAGGACTGTAGGGCTAGATAATTCCAGGATGTTGATGGGCAGGATCTGTTCTGTTGTTGACCATTTCCCCTGAGCTGTGAGCCCTTCAGCCTGAGCGATTAGCATCTGTAGTCAGTACTCTCCAAGTTACTGGGAGAAAGAATCGTGCCATAGGAGATAAGAACATTGGATAATCACGGTTATAGGTCGACCGATATATCAGCCGATATTTGGCGTTTAATTCATCGGCATTGGCCGATTGTGCTGATAAAAAAGGCCAATTATAACTTCAGCGCGACCTGCAAATGACTTCTGTAATAGAAGTCAATGCAAGTTGCCTAGGTCTTCCATGGAGCGACTTGTTTCTCCTCTCTGGGCAGTCTGCCAAGAAAAGACCAAAGAGATACAATGTTTCTTTTCATCAATGAGCTGAACTTGGGTAGGAGTTCTCAGTTTAACCATTTAAAGACTAAATATTTTCTGGCCCTTGTTGCTTACAAGTAAAAATCCAATATTTTCTGCTAGAAAATTATTTAGAACCCCCAAAAATTATATATATATTTTTTAGCAGAGACCCTAAGGAATAAAATAGCGGTTGTACATTTTATATACAATATATGTCACACGGTAATTGCACAGCGGTCTTTCAAATGCAATTTTTTTGGAAGAAATACATAATGATTTAAAAAAACGAAAACAGTAAAGTTAGCCCATTTTTTTTCATCCAAAAGTTTTGATGACCTGTTTTTGTGTATTTAATATTTAAGATATAGTTTTTTTTTAATCTAAATTATACATACAAGTGAACAGATTGGAATGTCTGTATCACTTATTACTTAAGGCTGCTTTCACACTGGAGCAGGCAGGCATTGACGGTAAAACGCTGTTAGTTTTAGTGCAGTGCTATCCGGCTGCTAGCGGGGATCTTATAACCCAACTAGCGGCCAAGGAAGGGGTTAAACCTGTGAAGCGCCCCTGCTTAGGGCACCACCTCAAAGGAGGATACCATCCTCCCTAGAAGACTCATACAGAGCTGAATTGAGGGTTGTCTGGGGACCCTTATCTGACGCACCTGATTCTACAGGGTACAGATCCTTGTGGGTGACAAGAATACTCTTGCTTGGACCGTATCTAGGATCAGTCAAGTTTGACTTTTCGGTATTTATGATTCAGCCTAAGCTTTCCAAATACCAAACTGTGCATGTTATTGTCAGAAATCATGAAATCAGGCTGAGACAGAAGTACAGTTAAATCACACTTGTTTAATAATAAAAGTAAAAAGAACAAACGTAGTCAAAACATAGCCAAAGTTAAGTAACCGGAACAGATAGTCAGCCAAGCCAGAAGTCAGGGATCAATGTAATGTAACAGCAAGCAGGATCTGGAGCCAGAAGGGATGTCAGCAATGCAAGTCTTGAACGGGATCGCAGGAGATAGTTTCTGTGATGTTGACCAAGGCGAAGGCAGAGAACCTCTGGACTGGATGACTTAAGTAGACAGGACTGATGAGCAGGATATCATCAACAGCTGCGTAACTGTGGAGAGATAGGAGCTGGCAATTAGCTGACAGCTGAGCGGCCAGCTCAGAGAAGGAAGGCTCAGCCCTGACAGTTATGCTGTTCTAGAGCCTGTAGTGAGTGATCTCTGAGCAGGAGGTCATCCAGATACCCACGCACCAGGATCCCTTGGGCCCTTAAAAGACCCAGTACTGGTGCTAGGACCTTTGTGAATACCTGGGAAGCTGTAGCAAGCCCCAAGGGTAGAGCCACAAACTGAAAATGACGTTCCTCTACTGCAAATCACAGGAACCTCTGATGAGGCTGAAAGATAGGTATGTTTAAATACGCGTCTTATATCGATGGAGGTTAGAAAGTCTTCCATCTGGAGTGAGGCTACTGCTGAGCAGACAGACTCCATCCAAAAGGACTGGATCAGTAGATAATGGTTCAGGGATCTTAGGCCTGATTCACACCTATGCATTTTTAGTGCTTTTTGCATTTTACATATTTTCACTACAGTCCATTTAACATTGTTTCCTATGGAACACGTTCTGTAGTGCAAATCTGCAAAATGCAAAAAGCACTAAAAACGCATAGGTATGAATCAGGCCTTAGGTCCAAAATGGGCCTTGTGTCCCCATTTGGTTTTTGAACTGTAAATAGGTTTGAGTAAAACTCTGCGCTCCTTTCGGGTACAGGGCCTCTACAATCACTCCTTGATGCACTAAATGTAGTGCCTGAAGCAATAAGTCTCTTTTTGGAGGATCCAAGGCAACTCCAGCTTGTAACCGTGGGATATAGTTAAGGTGACCCACTCCTCCTGAATAGGGTTAAGCGAACCCGAACTGTAAAGTTCAGGTTCGTACCGGACTTTTGGGTTTTTGGGTCCTGGACCCGAACAATTTACTGTATGTTCAGGTTCGGTAATGTAATGGCGCTTTTTTAAAAGCTGCAGGGCAGCCAATTAACATTCATTTAACTCGTGTGCCCTTAGAAGCCACCACAACCATGCCTACTAATGGCATAGCTGTGATTGCCCAGTGCAGCATGTGACCCAGCCTCTATATAAGCTAGAGGCACACAGCACAGCAGGTCAGGTTTAGTGTAGGGAAAGGTTGCTGCTGCTGCTTTGAGGGAGAGAATTAGATAGGAATCCTGCTTCAGAAATCTAATTACTCAGCAATCTTCCTTGATTTTCTTGTGTGGGTGCAGTGCACAATCTTTTTACACTGCCCTGAGCCCAGTGCCAGAAAAAAGATAGATAGTGTAGGGAAAGGTTGCTGCTGCTGCTCTTTTGAGGGAGAGAATTAGATAGGAGTCCTGCTTCAGAAATCTAATTACTCAACAATCTACCTTGATTTAGTTGTGTGGGTGCAGTGCACAATCTTTTTACACTGCCCTGAGCCCAGTGCCAGAGAAAATATAACTTTTATCCATCTGTTAGGTTGGCGTCGGCAGGCATTTTATGCAAGCTCAGTGCACCAGCACTGCATATGTTACTGTGAGATACACCCTTTTGATACAGTTGCTATATTCTGCTATTCTAAAAACACCCATTTAGGGCAAAACAAATATTTTACAGTGTTTTCTGCATATCTGTACGTGTGAGATACACACTTTAGATACTGTTCTTCTATTGTGCTATTCAAAAAAATAATAATTTAGGGCAAAAATATTTCTTTTGAATAGCATTTACTTCATATCTGTACGTGTGAGATACACCGTTTAGATACTGTTGCTCTATTCTGCTATTCTAAAAACACCCATTTAGGGCAAAAACTGATATTTTGCAGTGTTTCCTGCATATCTGTATGTTTGAGATACACACTTTAGATACTGTTGTTATATTCTGCTATTCCAAAAAATATAATTTAGGGCAAAATAATTTTTTATGAATAGCATTTTCTTCATATCTGTACGTGTGAGATACACCCTTTAGATACTGTTCTTCTATTCTGCTATTCAAAAAACACCCATTTAGGGTAAGATCCTAAATTTGAGAAATATGAGGAGAATGTCAAATAAGGGACATGGCCCCGGTCGTGGTGCTGCTAGTGGAGCTCCTGTTGCAGGGAGAGGATGTGGTCGATCTGTGCCAGCTACACGCACAAGTGCAACACCTTCCTCAGGTGAAAGTAGGCGACAGAGCTTGCAGCGGTATTTGGTCGAGCCTAATGTGGCTCTACAAATATTGAGGCCAGGACAAGTACAGGCGATAGTAGATTGGGTTGCTGACAGTGTCTCCAGTTCCTTCACATTGTCTCCCACCCAGTCTACTGCTGAAAGATCAGAGTTGGCACCTGCAGCCGATGTCCATCAGTCTTTCACCTCACCCCTTTGCAAATCAGCCAAGCAGTCTGAGCCCCAAATCATGCAGCAGTCTCTTCTGCTTTTTGATGACTCTGTTAGCAGGGTTTCCCAGGGCCATCCACCTAGCCCTGCCCCAGAAGTGGAAGAGATTGAGTACACTGATGCCCACTTATGTTTGAAGATGAGTACATGGGAGGACCATCGCAGCATGTCTCGGATGATGACGAAACAGGTGCCAACTGCTGCTGATTTCGCAATTGTGCGGACCGACAAGGAGGGCAGGGGTGAAGACTGGGTGGAAGATGATGTGGAGGACAATGAGGTCCTCGACCCCACATGGAAATAACGTCATTCAGGTGACCTGTGTAGTTCGGAGGAAGAGGCGGTGGTCGCACAGAGCCACCAGGACAGCAGAAGAGGGAGCAGGGTGCAAAAGTGGAGCGTCCTTCCCCTAGACAGTACGCTTGCTACTGCCCAATGCAGCAAGGGACCGAGCACACCAAAGCCAGGTCCAAAGAGTTCCCTAGCGTGGCAGTTCTTCAGACAATGTGCTGATGACAAGACACGAGTAGTTTGCACGCTGTGCACTCAGAGCCTGAAGCAAGGTATAAACGTTCTCAACCTGAGCACAACCTGCATGACCAGGCATCTAAGTGCAAAGCACGAGCTGCAGTGGAGTAGACACCTCAAAAACCAAAAAAGGCTCCTCCTGCTTCCTCTTCTGCTGCAGTCTCGGCCTCTTCATCCACCTCTGTAGTGACAGTGGCACCTGCCAACCTGCAAACAGAGGATCTGCCAGCAACACTACCACCTGGGTCACCAACCATCTCCACAATGTCCCATGGATGCGGTCAGCTCTCTATCTCCCAAACACTGGAGCGGAAGAGGAAGTATCCCCCTACCCACCCGCGATCCCTGGCCCTGAATGCCAGCATTTAAAAATTCCTGGCCTTTGAAATGCTGTCATTCCGTCTGGTGGAGACACAGAGTTTTAAAAGCCTGATGGCATTGGCTGTCCCACAGTACGTCGTGCCCAGCCGCTACTACTTTTCCAGGCGAGCCCTCCCTTCCCTGCACCACCAAGTGGGGTAACCAAGTGTGCACTACGCAACGTCATCTGTGGCAAGGTCCACCTAACTACGGATACGTGGACCAGTAAGCATGGTCAGGGACGTTTTATCTCAACAGCACACTGGGTAAATGCAGGCGGATAGCAGTTTGGCGCATGTCCTTCCACCACCGAGGATTGCAGGGCGCTTCAGTTTGCCTCCTGTTGCTAACTCCTCCTAATCCGCTTCCTCATCCTTTACTGCCTCCTCATCTAGTCAGTGTAACACCTTCACCACCAACTTCAGCACAGCCGGGGTAAACAACAGCAGGCAGTTTTAAAACGTTCCTGTTTGGGGGAAAAACCCCACACAGTGCAGGAGTTGTGGAGGGATATGGAACAACAGACCGATGAGTGGTTGGTGGCAGTGAGCCTCAAGCCCAGCCTGGTGGTGTGCAATCTGGTTTGACGAACATCCCTTGCCTGGCGCATGTGCCAACTTGGTGGTCCAGCGGTTTCTTAAAAATTACCCCATATGCCAGAGCTGCTGCAGAAAATGTGGGTCGTCTGTGCGCACTTTCGGCCTTCTCACCCTGCAAGGATAACGTACCATCCTTAATTCGTAAGATGCACTGCTGGCAGCATTCCCACCTGACAGCGGGGGCACAGTGGAAGCACAAGGCGAAGGCAGAGGAGGAGGAAGGTCTCCAATGCAGCTGGGGTACCGCCAGGACCTCAGAAGGCAGGGTTAGCATGGCCGAAATGTGGAAAAGCTTTGTCAGCACACCACAAGAACCAGCACCACCAGCTGATATGGAACGTGTTAGCAGGAGGCAGCATTTCACCAACATGGTGGAGCAGTATGTGTGCACACGCCTACACGTACTGAATGATGGGTCTGCCCCCTTCAACTTCTGGGTCTCCAAATTGGGCACATAGCCTGAGCTTGCCCTTTCTGCCTTGGAGTTGCTGGCCTGCCCTGCAGCCAGTGTATTATCTGAACGTATATTTAGCACGGCAGGGGGCATTATCATAGAAAAGCGCAGCCGCCTGTCCAGAGCCAATGTGGGCAAGCTCACATTCATTAAAATGAACCAGGCATGGATCCCACAGTACTTGTCTGTACCTTGTGCAGAATAGACATGTATACTGACCTTACCCAGCCATTGTTGTATTTTTGATCTTTCTCACTCTTTTGGGGTGTACCCTAATTAAACAAAAAAAAAAATTTAAAACAAAAACCAGTGTTGGCTACCTCGTCCTCCTCCACCGCCACTTCCACCTACATCACCACCTCCACCGCCATCTCAACCTCCTACTCTATATGGACCTCATCCTCCTAGGTCAAGATTATTTTTTTATTTTTAAGTATTTTATTTTGTATCACAACAAGAATAATACATTTGAAAGTGACATTCAGAATATCGATTCAGTCAAAACATCAGTCAAAAAAGGTTACAGGCAGCGTAACAAGATGAATTGAGTGTAACACGTCAGATATAAAATGTAAATTCATTTTAGACAGACATGGTAGTGTTAGCCCTTGTACACACGGTCGGAGATTCCGACGGAATGTGTCCGATCGGACCGTTTTGTCAGATAATCCGACTGTGTGTGGTCTCCATCAGACTGTTTCCGTCGGAGTATCCGACGGACCAAGTTTTCCAACTTGTCGGTAAAATTTTCTGACAACATGATCCGATCGGACTTTGTCCGATTATGTGTAGAGAAAAGTGCCACGCATGCTCAAATCAAATTCCTACACCAAAGCTATTGGCTACTAGCGTGAACGTAGTCCCGTCGTAATGAAATTACGTCATCACGTTCTGAACGATCGGATTTTCCGACAACTTTGTCCGACCGTGTGTATGCAACAGTTTCGGACAAAATCCGTCGGACAAAATCCAACGGATTTGGTTGTCAGAATGTCTGACCGTGTGTACAAGGGCTTAGAGTGAAGGGTTGGTATTCCTGTTAATGGTCAGAGGTGTACCTCCTCCCTGGACACCCCCAATGGGAGCTAGCTGTGCCCGAGAGGAGGAACTTAACCACCGACCCCTAGGTGTGAATGTAAGGAGAGGGACGGAAATGACCATGTGTTTTTTTCCCTAAGATAGGAATCCGTGATTAGGCATCAGTGTTTGTCGTTTGCAAACAGGCCACATTTGTGAACCTGAGAGCCCCATTGAGCGCCTTGTATGTTGGGGTCCCGGCGAATGGAGATGGCGATTGTCTCAATTGCTATTGCAAAGATTAGCGGAGATAACGGACAGCCTTGTCTGATGCCGTTGGCTATATGTATTGGTTTGGAGTAGTGACCTTGAAGCCTAATAAAGGCTTTAGGATTTGAATAAAGAGCTTGGTTCAGGCCCATAAACTTGTCGCCAAAGCCCCAACGTTCAAGGATTGTAAAGATGTATGGCCAGCAGACCGAATCGAAGGCATTTTGAAGGTCCAGTGATAAAAGCATGCCTGATTGTTTTGGACCTCCTGGCCAGTTTGTCTGGAGGATGGAGACTATGTCTATGGCTCTTCTGATATGATCAGGGCCCTGTCTGCCTGGCATGAACCCCACTTGATCCTTATGAACATATCGGTTAATGAAGGAAGCTAGACGATTTGCAATTTTGCTAGACGATGAGGGAGATGGGTCTATAATTACTGACTTCTTCCGGGTTTTTATCCGGTTTCAGTATTACTGCAATGTAGGCTGTGTTTAAGTGAGGATCAAGTGGGGTTCCCTGATGTCTTTGCATTAAAAAATTGTGTCAAATGTGGAGTCAGGGTGGTGGTAAATGTCTTGTAATAGGGGTTAGGGAGACCATCGGGGCCTGGAGCAGAACCCGATTTTAGGTTCTTAATGACTTCCTGTACCTCTTCTTCTGAGAAGGGGGCCTCCAGCATATTATTTTTTATTTTTATGTTATTTTAAGTTATTTCCCTATCCACATTTGTTTGCAGAGCACTTGCCATGCTCTTAACAACATTTTTCTGCAATTTGCAGCCCTCTATTGTTCTCCAAATGTCTGCAAAGTGCAGCATCCTTCTCCCTACCTGATGGAGTGGGGGCGTCCCCTCAAAAGGAGGGCTTGGTGCTGGGTTTAGAAGAATTTTGGACCCAGGGCTTTTTCTGGCCCTGGCCTTGACCCTGACCCTACCGCTCTGTTGGCAGCAGAACTGCCTTGGCACCGAGACACGTGAGGAAGCAGTCCCTGAAGTTTTAAATGAGGGATGCCTGGTGCTTTTCTTCACAGGAAGTAGAGATCTCTTCCCTCCGAAAATCTTTTGGATATATTTGTCCAAATGATCACCAAATAATCACTTCTTACAAGGAAGCTCTGCTAACCAGTTCTTAAGCCACAAAAGTCTGCGCATATGTACAGACAAGTGAGCCAAACAAGAAACCTGCTGTATTGAATTCTTTGAGGCGTCTACAGCAAAACACAGCAATCAAGGAATATCTGCCTTATTTTCAGGCAGATCATCCTCCTGGTTAGGCCTGTCAGGCCGTAGGATCTGATCCTTTATGGACTGGCAGATACCAATTGCTGCAAAAGCTGGCTGAATAGCTGAACTGGCCAAAGAAAAGGAAGCCTTTATTATTGGTATTGGTATCTCCAATTTCTTGTCAACAGGGTGTTTCAAGCCCTGTGCGTTATCTACTGGACAAATCGAGATCTTGTTTAACGGAAGAGACTGCTGCATCTATGGCTGGAATGCTCCATTTCTTAACTAACTTTTCATCCATGTGCTGTAAAAGGGAAAACCTCTTAGGAGGAACAAAAACTGTGTCAGGTTGTTTCCAATCAACATTAGACATGTGCAGAGTAAAATATTTTGTTTCGGAATTTCGTTTTCGTCCGAAAAATGAATTAATTTAGTTACTCCCGAAATTCGTTATTATTTATTTCGTTTTTCGTTCAAAAATTGCATTCGTCCGAAAATCCACATGAATTATGGTCAAATCTGTCTTTGAAGGCTTATGGTGTCTGTCGAATGTATAAAGAAGATTCGACGGAGCTAGTATATAGCATACTTTGTGTGAACTTTAGAACCCTATTAAAGTCTATGGGACTCCAACGTTCAAAATCTAAAGTGCTAATTTTAAAGGCTAATATGCAAGTTACTGTCCTAAAAAGTGTTTGGGGACCTGGGTCCTGCCCCAGGGGACATGTATCAATGCAAAAAAAAGTTTTAAAAATGGCCATTTTTACGGGAGCAGTGATTTTAATAATGATTAAAGTGAAACAATAAAAGTGTAATATTCCTTTAAATTTAGTACCTGGGGGGTGTCTATAGTATGCCTGGGAAGGGGTGCATGTTTCTGGTGCTTAGAACTGTCCCTGCACAAAGTGTCATTTATGCAGGAAAAAAGTCCTTTCCTGACAGACTCCATGGCAGCCTACGTATGGGTTAATCCCCGCCTCTCATACCTCATAGGACCCCACTCCCATAAAGCTTTGCTTCTAGCCAGAGACTGTGTTCCTTTTTTGTCCTCCTCCTAGGACCAAGGTGTTTTCTTACCTGTCGGAAGCTTTAATCCTATCCTGGTGGTTTGCACGTTGATGATGATGGCGGTTATTCTCGGAGTCCATATTTCCCAGCTATTAGCAGGGAGGACACAGGCACTGAAGAGCGATGCTGTGAAGAGCTGAAAGTCATCCATTGGTTGACAGATTGCATCATGGCCATTCGTCCTAGCTATTAGCGGGAGGCCCTTTATTAATGTGCCGATCGTGCAGAGAGTGTATCGACCCTCCCAGTCCCAGGATGGATTGTGCCGACTTCAGTGTGGTGATGTATAACTATTTCATGGCAGCCTGTTTTTGTGTGTTTGTTTGTCTTACCTGCTCCGGTGTGGCCATGGCGGCTGGAACGCTTTGCGTTCCAGTCCACCGCTATTCGCTCTCTCTGCACAGCTGCGTGGCTTCGACTGAGATCGAGGCCTGGTTAGCACATGCGCAGTTGGGACAAAATGGCGGCAGTCGCGCATGCGCGCGGACGCCGTAGGTGTGGCGGTAGTACAGCGCAGGTGCGCTGCTGACATCATCATGGCGGCAGATTTAAATAGCTGTCAGAGACAGCTATGCTTTGGAAGGTTTCCAAGCAAGGCAGCTACTTCCCGTGCTTGTGGCTTTTCTACTCAAGGTAGGGGGGGGGAGTATTATTGTCTGGTAGTGTGCATATCATTGCTCTCTCTATGATCCTACCTTTTTACATGCTTATTTGAATTGTGTTTGTTTTAGCCTTTTAAATCTCTGCTGCGATGGACGTGTCACCGCCCCCTAGTGGCCAACCCTTATGCCACAGGTAGGATGGAATTTTTTTCCCTCTGCCTGTTTGTATTTGGGTTTCTGGAGCAAGTTAACTATTTATGCTCTTTTTTTCAGCCCCTCTAGGTCTGAATCTCAAGTCTTGACACACGGTGATAGTGATAAGTCTAGGTCACAACGCCATCATTCGTCTTCAAGCACTAGACATACCAGGTCATCCTCCAGACATAGGAGGGAAGGCTCGAAGTCTGGTTCTGGACACCATTCTTACCGCCATTCCAGTCGTCCTGCGGAAAGGACTTGCTGGGGATGTAAAACTCAGGTCCCAGAGGGTAAATCTCTCTGCGAGTTATGTTACTCTCGGGCTATGAAGGAAAGAGGATCTGAAGATCAGCATGTGGAGGCTCTGGTCAGGAAGGTGATCCAAGAGTCCATGAATAAGTCGGTCTCCAGCCATACTTCCAATCCTCCTTCGCTCCCAGCCCCAGTTACTGAGCTGGTTGATCCTGAGGCTCCAGGTCCCTCTCATCACAATCTTTCTATTAGTGGATCCTCCGATAGCGAGGTGGAGACGGATGAACCTGGCGCAGGTTTCGAATTTTCTCAGGTTCCGTTCCTGGTTAGAGCAGTCAAAGATGCTTTAAAATGGGATGAACCAGTGGAAGCTCCCTCTAAGCAGAGGAAATACTTCAAGCATCTCAAGAAAGACCGGCCAAATTTTCCTTTTTTGGAAGAACTTGGTGAAATTATTTCTGATGAGTGGAACAAGGTTGAGAGGAAAAATTCATTGATCTCTAAGGTAGCAAAAATGTATCCTTTCAAGAGCGATGAGGTCAAACATCTTGAGTCGGCCCCTCTTATTGATGCCGCTTTGATGAGGTTGGTGAGGCATGTTACTCTCCCTCTGGAAGATTCCGTTTCCTTTAAAGATGGTCTGGAAAGGAAGATAGATACGGACCTCAAGCGCATCTACATTACTGCAGGCATGGCTTGTAAACCAGCCCTAGCCCTTGCTGCATTATCCAAGGCCATGGAATCATGGACTGATGATATAGGTACGACCCTAGGAAGCATTTCTGAAGAGCTGGTCAAGAGCTCACCAGTGCATGAACTGAAGATGGCCTCTGCGTTCCTGGGGGTGGCATCCCAGGACATAATCCATCTGGTAGCTCGCGTAATGCTCTCTTCGGTCACGGCAAAACGTGCCCTGTGGTTGCGCCCATGGGTTGCGGACCCTGCCTCTAAGCAGGCATGGTGCAAAATTCCTTTTGAGGGATCTTCCCTCTTTGGGAACAAGCTTGACTCAGCTATTACCCGCGCTACTGGGGGTAAATCGGGTTTTCTGCCCCAGGATCGCCGCCTCATGGGTCAGAGAAGAGTTCCCCCCAGGCAAGAAATGGAACGTGCTAGGGACGCACTTCGCTACAGACCTGGACGTGAGTTTAGGAAAAACTGGAAAAGAAACCAACCTTCAGGTCAAAAGTCCTCAAAAGTCTCTTCCTCTGGTGGTCGTGAGGCTTCGAAGTCCTTTTGATATGGGGCCTGTCCAGACGGAGCAAGTCGGGGCTCACTTACTCCGTTTTCAGCACGTCTGGGCAGTCTCGATTCAGGACTACTGGACCATCAAAACGGTCTCCTCAGGACATTCATGGGTCTTCAACAATCCACCCATTCACCAGTTTATCCCAACGGTTCTTCCTCATTCAGTAGAAAAAAGACAGATTCTCGTATCATACACAGAATCATTGATGGCTCAAGGAGCCGCCATCCCGGTTCCAGCCGAGGAAAGGTTTCAAGGAGTTTACTCCCCTCTTTTCATGGTCCTCAAGAAAAATGGCTCCTGGAGACCAGTCATCGACCTGACACATCTAAACTCTTTCATAAAAAAGGAAAAATTCAAGATGGAGTCTCTACTGACAATACACCAGGCTATTCAGCCAGGCGACTGGCTCATATCAATAGACCTCAAGGATGCCTATTTCCATGTACCGATTGCAGAAGATTACCAGAAGTACCTCAGGTTTGCAGTAGATCAGGTGCATTTGCAGTTTACATGTCTCCCATTCGGGCTCTCCACTTCGCCTCGAGTATTTTCAAAACTCTTACTGGCGGTCGTGGCTTTAATCAGGATCAGACGCATCCGGTTACATCACTACCTGGACGATCTTCTCCTACTTTCTCAAGACAAAGAGCAACTGTTGTCTCATCGGGAACAGGTTATCTCTACTCTAACGGAGTTCGGCTGGCTCCTGAACAAAGAGGAGAGCCATCTAGAGCCAACACAGTCTCTAATCTTTCTCGGAGCCCAGTTCAATACAGTAATGAGCACCATCTCCTTACCCCTGGAGAAAATTCGGGTGATCCGGGACAGGATTCGGCTTGCAATGTCATCTTCTCTCCTCAGGATCTCTCAATGTCAAAAGATAATCGGCACTATGGTAGCCACAGCCCCTATGGTGAAGTGGGCACAATGGAAGATGCGTCCCTTTCAGAAAGGGTTCCTCCAACAGTGGGATCCAAGGGCTCGAGATCATCTCGTCCGGATAACCCCTTCCATGCGGGAGTCTCCCTTGGTGGCTACAGCGGAAAAATCTTCTTCATTGTCATTCCATAGCACCCGTTTCCTGGGTCACAGTGACAACGGATGCCAGCAGCAGAGGTTGGGGTGCTCTCTGTCTCTCGGAAGTAGCCCAAGGCAGTTGGGACTTTCCTGCCCAGAGCGTGGTATCGAACGTGCTGGAGCTGCAAGCCGCCTTCCAAGCACTGCAAGCTTTTCTTCACCTGACATCAGGAGCTTCAGTTCTCCTTCGAATGGACAATACAACAGCTGTATCCTACGTCAAAAGACAGGGGGGTACTCGCAGTCTTTCTTTACTGAGGGAAGTAAGCCCGATTATGTCCTGGGCCCAGTCCAACTTGAGGGATCTGACGGCGGTTTATCTCCCAGGAGTTCAAAATGTCCAAGCAGATTTCCTTTCAAGATTCTCCCTGGACAACAACGAGTGGTCTCTCCACAGCGAGGTATTCGATTGGATCCTGTCTCTGGGGATCCTACCGGAAGTGGACCTGTTTGCCGCAATTTCAAACTGGAGAAATATTACACGAGGTCTCGTTGTCTTCAGGCCTTCGGGGTGGATGCCCTGACGGACCAGTGGAGGTTCCACAAGGCTTATGCCTTTCCCCCGACTCCAATCATTCTCCGATTTCTGGCGAGGCTCAGGTGGGAAGAGGTCGAAGTAATAGCGGTTCTTCCGTATTGGCCCAACAGGCCGTGGTTCCCACTCCTGTGGCAGCTCAGTTTCCAGGACCCAGTTGCTCTGCCCTCCAGACCGGATCTCTTGTCACAGGGAACGACTCTTCACCCATGTCCATCCCAGCTCCATCTGATGGCATGGTTTTTGAGAGGGAAAGGCTGGAAGCGTTAGGTTGTCCCGACACGGCAATCGCTACTTTACTGAGTGCTAGAAGACCAGGTACCAACAGGGTCTATCAGAGAATTTGGTCAAAATTTGCAGACTATGTGTCCAAAACCAACGGTTCGTGCAAAGACCCGAAGATAAGGGATGTTATTGGCTTTCTTCAGACAGGCCTGGACTTGTCCTTATCGGTGAGCTCCTTGCGGGTTCAAGTTTCCGCAATATCTGCCTTTTCAGGTGTCTCCTGGGCCAAGCACCCTCTCACAAAACAGTTCTTCAGGGGAGCAATGAGGCTCAGACCTCAGAGGAAACCAAGGTTTTCTAAGTGGGATCTTCCCTTTGTTCTGGATTACTTTTCAGAGAAAGATTTACATCATGAGGATCAAGTATCTATTAAAGATCTTTCTTGTAAAATTGCCTTCTTAGTAGCCATTACGTCAGCCAAGAGGGTTTCGGAGATCAGTTCTCTGGGCTGCAAGGAGCCGTTTCTCACTTTCTTCCCTGATCGAGCAGTTTTGATCCCTATGTTAGGGTCAAATCCGAAGGTGTCATCCGTTTTTCATGAAAATCAGGAGATTGTGCTTCCAATTTTTCAGGCCTCTGAAGACTCTGGTGTTCATCCTTTGGACGTTGGGGACGCTTTGAAACAATATTTGAAAGCTACAGCTCCTTTCCGGAAATCTGATCATCTGTTCATCCTTTTCTACGGAAAGAATATTGGTTTACGTGCTTCTTCCCTAACTATTGCAGCTTGGATTGTTCAGGCCATCCAAGGGGCTTATAAGGCTAAGGGCTTGGCTCCTCCAGAAGCGGTGACAGCCCATTCTACTAGGAGCGTTTCTACATCCTGGGCGGCTGCCCGTCACGTTTCCCCAGATGTGATTTGTAAAGCGGCCTCATGGTCGTCAATCAATACATTTATGACGCACTATTGTGTAGAACCAGCGTCCTTGTCTTCGGTTAATTTTGGTTTGAATGTCTTATCTGTTGACGGTGCCAATTAAACCTTTTTTTCGTTGTCCAGCAATTGCCCACCCGGGTGTGTATGGCTAGTTATTTCCCATACGTAGGCTGCCATGGAGTCTGTCAGGAAAATGGAAAATTTATATCAAATACTTACCGTAATTTTCCTTTCCTGATGGACTCCATGGCAGCAGGAGTTCCCTCCCGTTTGCTGGAGTAGGCTAAGTTACGGAACACAGTCTCTGGCTAGAAGCAAAGATTTATGGGAGTGGGGTCCTATGAGGTATGAGAGGCGGGGATTAACCCATACGTAGGCTGCCATGGAGTCCATCAGGAAAGGAAAATTACGGTAAGTATTTGATCTAAATTTTCCATTTTAAAATCACTCGCAGCTATTATGAATTGTCGGCTCCGTAATACAGAGAACACTCATTGAAAGTCATTGATAAAAAAATAAAAAATAAAAAAAAAAGCGTGGGGGTCCCCCAAATTCAATTACCAGGCCCTTCAGGTCTGGTATGGATATTAAGGGGAACCCCACGTCAAATTAAAAAAAAATTGACGTGGGGGTCCCCCTAAAAATCCATATCAGACCCTTTATCCGAGCACGCAACCTGGCAGGCCGCAGGAAAAGAGGGGGGGGCGAGAGAGCGGCTCCCCCTACCTCCTGAACCGTACCAGGCCACATGCCCTCAACATTGGGAGGATGCTTTGGGGGTCTGTGACCCCTCAAAGCACCTTGTCCACATGTTGATGTGGAGAAGGGCCTCGTCCCCACAACCCTGGCCGTTGGTTGTGGGGGTCTGCGGGCGGAGGGCTTATCAGAATTTGGAAGCCCCCTTTCACAAGGGGACCCCCAGATCCCGGCCCCCCGTGTTTTAAATGGTAAGGGGGTACAAAAGTACCCCTACCATTTCACAAAGAAAGTGTAAAAAATTGTTAAATAAGACAAACACATTTGAAAAATTCCTTTATTAAAAATAAAAAAAAGATTTCAGCAGTGCTAGTCCACTCTTGCTATCCAGCGATGGATGGATGATCATCTCTCCGGGGTCCAGCGATGGCTGATATGATCCAGTGCAGCAAATCCATCCATCTTCTGTCTCCACAGAGGAGACACTGCGGGGATCCCTGCAGCCTGACGTTTGTTATATGCGGAGGGCGGGGCCACCTGACCCCGCCCCCCTCTGACGCAAGGTGAAACCCGGGCTTCCCCAGTGAAGTATGGGTGACCCCACCCCCCTTTGATGTAACGGAAACCTGCCTGTGTTACATAAGAGGGGTACGGGGTCACCCATACGTCACGGGGAAGCCCGGGTTTCCCCTTGTGTCAGAGGGGGGCGGGGTCAGGTGACAGGTGGCCCCGCCCTCCGCATATAACAAACGTCAGGCCGCCGGGATCCCCGCAGTGTCTCCTCCGTGGAGACAGAAGATGGATGGATTCGCTGCGTTGGATCAGATCAGCCATCGCTGGAGAGATGATCATCTGTCGCTGGATAGCAAGAGTGGATTACCACCGCTGGAATCTTTTTTTATTTTTAATAAAGGAATTTTTCAAAAGTGTGTTTGTCTTATTTAACTATTTTTTACACTTTCTTTGTGAAATGGTGGGGGTACTTTTGTACCCCCTTACCATTTCAAACAGGGGGGGGCGGGATCTGGGGGTCCCCTTGTTAAAGGGGGCTTCCAGATTCTGATAAGCCCCCCGCCCGCAGACCCCCACAACCACCGGCCAGGGTTGTGGGGATGAGGCCCTTGTCCCCATCAACATGGGGACATGGTGCTTTGAGGGGTCACAGACCCCCAAAGCATCCTCCCAATGTTGAGGGCATGCGGCCTGGTATGGTTCAGGAGGGAGGGGGGCCGCTCTCTCATCCCCCCTCTTTTGCTGCGGCCTGCCAGGTTACGTGCTCGGATAAAGGGTCTGGTATGGATTTTTAGGGGGACCCCCACATCAATTTTTTTTTAATTTGACGTGGGGTTCCCCTTACTATCCATACCAGACCTGAAGGGCCTGGTAATTGAATTTGGGGGACCCCCACGCTTTTTTATTCATTTATTTTATCAATGACTTTCAATGAGTGTTCTCTGTATTACGGAGCCGACAATTCATAATAGCTGCGAGTGATTTTAAAGGACTTTCTTTCCTGCATAAATGACACTTTGTGCAGGGACAGTTCTAAGCACCAGAAACATGCGCCCCTTCCCAGGCATACTATAGACACCCCCCAGGCACGAAATTTAAAGGAATATTACACTTTTATTGTTTCACTTTAATCATTATTAAAATCACTGCTCCCGTAAAAATGGCCGTTTTTAAAACTTTTTTTTGCATTGATACATGTCCCCTGGGGCAGGACCTGGGTCCCCAAACACTTTTTAGGACAGTAACTTGCAGAATCTTTTCTCTCTGTCAAATTTTTTTTCTCTGTCAAATATTTTCTCTATATAATCTTGGACTACCCTGTTTCCCCTAAAATAAGGCCTAGTGTGATTGTCGGTGATAGCTGCAATAAAAGCCCTAGTTAAAGTCCTTGTAGGTCTTCTTTTCAGGGTAGGGCTTATTTTTGGGGAAACAGAGTAGGGCTTATTTGGGTGGTAGGGCTTATATTGCAGCCAACACCGACAATCACGCTAGGTCTTATTTTAGGGGAAACAGGGTAATAGAGGTAAAGTTAGGCACATTCGACCACAGGTTCTATAGACACAGATTGTTATTGTCAGAGTCACGTTGAATCTCCTATTCTATATCGAACTGTTGTAACAACAAAAACGAAAATAAAGCATTTATTTATGTCGGATCTTTCGTTTTTCGGATTCTGTGCTTTCGTTATCGTTTGTCAAAACGAAAACTAAAATACCTGAAATTCGGACGAAAATGCATTCGGACGAAAACGAATGCACATGTCTAATCAACATACACCGTCTGTTCCAACAGAGGGTGTAAGGGGAAAGCCTGTGTAGCCTGGAGAGGCCTCAGGGATCCCAAAAAGGACCAGGGAGGCTCAGTAACCTCTGCAAGAGGCAACTTACAGGTAGAACTAACCATTTCGGAAAGAGTTACAATTGTGAAGTGGAACAAAATCTATTGGATAATTTAAACTCTTTTAGCAAATAAAAAACTGAAAAATGGTGCGTGCAAAATTATTCGGCCCCTTTACTTTCAGTGCAGCAAACTCACTCCAGAATTTCAGCGAGGATCTCTGAATGATCCAATGTTGTCCTAAATGACTGATGGTGATAAATAGAATCCACCTGTGTGTAATCAAGTCTCTATATAAATGCACCTGCTCTGTGATAGTCTCAGGGTTCTGTTGAAAGCGCAGAGAGCATCATGAAGACCAAGGAACACACCAGGCAGGTCCGTAATACTGTTGTGGAGAAGTTTAAAGCCGTATTTGGATACAAAAAGATTTCCCAAGCTTTAAACATCCCAAGGAGCACTGTGCAAGCGATCATTTTGAAATGGAAGGAGTATCAGACCACTGCAAATCTACCAAGACCTGGCCGTCCCTCTAAACTTTCAGCTCAGACAAGGAGAAGACTGATCAGAGATGCAGCCAAGAGGCCCATGATCACTCTGGATGAACTGCAGAGAACTACAGCTGAGGTGGGAGAGTCTGTCCATAGGACAACAATCAGTCGTACACTGCACAAATCTGGCCTTTATGGAAGAGTGGCAAGAAGAAAGCCATTTCTCAAAGATATCCATAAAAAGTCTCGTCTAAAGTTTGCCACAAGCCACCTGGGAGACACACCAAACATGTGGAAGAAGGTGCTCTGGTCAGATGAAACCAAAATCAAACTTTTTGCCCACAATGCAAAACGATATGTTTGGCGTAAAAGCAACACAGCTCATCACCCTCAACACACCATCCCCACTGTCAAACATGGTGGTGGCAGCATCATGGTTTGGGCCTGCTTTTCTTCAGCAGGGACAGGGAAGATGGTTAAAATTGAGGGGAAGGTGGATGCAGCCAAATACAGGACCATTCTGGATGAAAACCTGTTGGAGTCTGTAAAAGACCTGAAACTGGGATGGAGATTTATCTTCCAACAAGACAATCATCCCAAACATACAGCAAAATCTACAAAGGAATGGTTCACAAATAAACGTATCCAGGTGTTAGAATGGCCAAGTCAAAGTCCAGACCTGAATCCAATCGAGAATCTGTGGAAAGAGCTGAAAACTGCTGTTCACAAACGCTCTCCATCCAACCTCACTGAGCTCGAGCTGTTTTGCAAGGAAGAATAGGCAAGAATTTCAGTCTCTTGATGTGCAAAACTGATAGAGACATACCCCAAGCGACTTGCAGCTATAATTGCAGCAAAAGGTGGCTCTACAGAGTATTAACGCAAGGGGGGCGAATAATTTTGCACGCCCCACTTTTCATTTTTTTATTAGTTAAAAAAGTTTTAAAAATCCAATAGATTTCGTTCCACTTCACAATTGTGTCCCACTTGTTGATGATTCTTCACAAAAAATAAAAATGTTATATCTTTATGTTTGAAGCCTGAAATGTGGCAAAAGGTTGAAAAGTTCAAGGGGGCCGAATACTTTCGCAAGGCACTATATATAGCTAGCTATATTGCTCTTTTTAAATAGAGCTTGCAGTCCGTTGTAGGAGATTGTGCGTGCTGTCTGCGTGCCCTGACCGCAGAATACACCGCTATATCCACCTATATAGCTAGCTATCTTGCTCTTTTTAAATAGAGCTTGCAGTCAGCTGTAGGAGATTGTGCGTGCTGTCTGCGTGCCCTGACCGCAGAATACACCGTTATATCCACCTATATAGCTAGCTATCTTGCTCTTTTTAAATAGAGCTTGCAGTCAGCTGTAGGAGATTGTGCGTGCTGTCTGCGTGCCCTGACCTCAGTATACACCGTTATATCCACCTACATAGCTCTTCTCTAATTGAGCCATCTGCCATCTGCAGGAGTGGGTGTTGTGTGTGCCTCCAGCACAATATACACTACCCAATCACTGGTTTTCCCATCTCCCTTCAGGCCATTACCATGTCTGGAAGGCCAGCAAGGAGCGGCAGAAAGGCGCGAGCCGATAAAAGATGGCAAGCAGGCTCTGTGTCTAGAGACAACAGTGCTGGTCGTGGACACGGTGCATCGTCATCATCAGCACGTGGCCATGGGACACGCTTGTCCTTCTTTTTGGCAGCTGGACATGTTGAGCCGCAACATGCCGAAGACTTGGTAGAGTGGATGACCAAGCCCTCTTCATCCTCCTCATCCTCTCTCACCCAGGCTCAGGGTACTAGCAAAGCAGCTGCCAAACGCATCGTCTTCCCTCCTCTCAATGTCATCATCAGTGACTCCTTCCCTAGACCCACCACGTCCTCCTGAGGAGTCTCCTGAACTCTTTGAGCAAAGTGTTGGGTACATGCTCCAGGAGGATGCCCAGTGTTTTGTAGGCTCTGATGATGATACTCAGCTAGAGGAAGGCAGTAGCGTGAGCGCAGAGAGAGGGGATGCTAAAGAAGGACAGCAATCTGGCAGTCATGTTCCACAAGCTGCAACATACTGCCAGGTTTGCTCCAGTGATGAAGAGGGAGGGGATGATGAGGGCACTAACTCCAAGTGGGTGCCTGGTAGGAGAGAGGAGGAGGCACATGTCCAACGAGGCAGGATGCCCTCCGGGGGCCAGCTTAGGGGCAGCACACCGACTGAATCACACCGCAGAGCTCTGCCTGTGCAGGGCGCTGCTGCCTCTGCGCGTAATTCTAAAAGTTCTTTGGTGTGGGCCTTTTTTGAGACGAGTGCATCAGATTGCACCGCTGCTATTTGCAACATATGTCTCAAGAGTATCTCGCGTGGCCAAAACATCAGCTGCTTGAGCACCACATGCTTGACCAGACATATGTTGACCTGCCATGCAGCTCGTTGGCAAGCGTACCTCAAAGACCCACACCAAACAACAAAGCGGACCTCTCCTTGCTCCTCATCAGCTGGGATCTCCAACCCCACTAGACCTTCAGTCCTCTCTGAAATCTGCACTGAGAGGAATGAAGGTATAGAATTAGGTGTGTCACAGCCAAGTGCTTCCGGGCACTCTGCTAGCAGTACACCCACGTCCGATTATAGCAGGCAAATGTCCCTGCCCCAGCTGCTGGACCGCCGAAAGAAGTTCACTCCCAGCCATCCACATGCCCAGCGGTTGAATGCTAGCTTGGCTAAATTGCTAGCACTTCAACTGCTACCTTTTCAGTTGTCAGACTCGGCCCCCCTCCGTGAGTTTGTACAATGTGCAGTTCCTCAGTGGCAGATCCCCAAATGCCACTTTTTCTCATGGAAGGCAATTCCGGCTCTCTACCAGCATGTGGAAGGTAATGTCCTTGCCTCGCTGGACAGGGCGGTCAGGTGCATATTACCGCTGACTCATGGTCCAGCAGGCATGGACAGGGACGTTACCTGTCTTTCACGGCCCATTGGGTCACTCTTCGGGCAGCTGGGAAGGATGCAGGACAAGGTGCAGTAGTGTTGGAGGTTGTTCCGCCACCACGCCTCCAAAATGCTACTATTGGTTGTGACACACCTCTCTCCTCCACCCCCTCCTCTTCTTCTTCTCCCTCCATGGCCTCTTCCAGTGCTCTGTCCTCAGAACCAGCGGTGCTCCGTAGGCATTCCAGGGGCTATGCAAGTACGCAGGCAAAACGATGCCATGCCGTGCTTGCGCTGGTTTGTTTGGGGGACAGGAGCCACACTGGGGCAGTTGTTTTGTCAGCTCTGCAGGGGCAGGCCGAGAGGTGGTTGACGCCATGCCAGCTTAAGCCAGGAATGGTGGTTTGCGACAATGGCACCAACCTCCTCTCCGCCCTCCAACAGGGACAACTGACCCATGTGCCCTGTGTGGCTCACGTCCTTAACCTGGTAGTGCAGCGGTTCTTGGGCTTACAGGATGTCCTAAAGCAGGCCAGGAAAGTCTGTGTTCATTTCCGCCAATCATTTAATGCCTGTGCTCGGCTGGCTGAGCTCCAAAAGGAGTTGAACCTGCCCAAGAACGGCCTTATATGTGACATGCCCACCAGGTGGAACTCAACGTTGGCCATGCTGCAGTGGATGCACACGCAGCAGAGGGCCATCAATGAGTACCTGTGCGACCACGGCACCAGGACAGGGTCAGGGGAGCTTGGTTTTTTCTCACCACGCCAGTGGGGCATGATCGGGGATGCATGCACTGTCCTGTCACCGTTTGAGGAGGCCACAAGGATGGTGAGCAGTGACAGTGCATGCATCAGTGACACTGTACCTCTTGGAGCATACGCTGCGTGGAATAATGGACAGGGCACTTGAGGCAGGAAGAGGAGGACTTCCTTGCCTCTCAAGGCCCCCTTTATCCAGACAGTGTTCCTGCTGTGCCACCCATCACACAGGAAGAGGAGGAGGAGGATGATTGTGTCGGCATGGAGGTGGAGGCTTGCACTCAGCATCAGCAGCAGTCTTGTAGGGATGATTTACAGTCCCAAGAAACCCGTGGACTTGTACGTGGCTGGGAGGAGGTAGCTGCGGATCATATTGTCCTTAGTGACCCAGAGGACTCCGGACCGAATGCCTCAGCTAACCTACGCTGCATGGCCTCCCTGATCCTGCAAGCCTGCGGAAGGATCCTCGTAATCTTCGGATCAAGGAGAGGGACCATTACTGGCTGGCCACTCTCCTTGATTCACGGTACAAGGGTAAGGTTGCTGACCTTATCTTGCCGTCGCAGAGGGAGCAGAGGATGAGACATCTCCGGTAGGCCTTGCAGAAAGGTCTGTGCAACGCGTTCCCAGAGACTGGGAGGTTACAAACTCCTTGTCCTGGACAACGTGTTGCTGAGGCATCGGTCAGAAGGAGCGGTGTAGAAGGTGGCCGTCTGACCGATACGTTCAGACAATTGTTTGGTCCGCAGCCCCAATGTATGATCGGTTCCAGCAACCATCGCCAGCGTCTGATTTACATGGTGCAGGAATACTTAGGGACAAGGTCAGATTTGGACACCTTCCCCACCGAAAATCCTCTGGCTTACTGGGTCTTGAGGATGGATCACTGGCCAGAGCTTGCACAGTATCCAATTGAGCTACTGGCCTGTCCTGCATCCAGCGTTCTTTCAGAACGCACCTTCAGTGCTGCTGGTGGCTTTGTTACCGATCACAGGGTGCGACTGTCCACCGACTCAGTTGATCGACTGACCTTCATCAAGATGAATCAGTCTTGGATCAGCCACAGATACCAAGCACCTGAAGCTGATGTAACCGAATAATTTTTTTTGAAATATCACATCCCTTCAAGACTGCCTATGCTGATGCTGAGTGACTGTCCTGTTATGTTGATTGTCTATCCTCTTCCTCCTCCGCTAATATGTTGGAAGAACATTTTTGGTTCTGGGTGATGCCACCAGCCCAATTTTTCTGCCTCTGTTTAACAGGGGCGTTTAATTACAATTTTTGATGCAATGCTTTGCAGCAGGGCTCATTCCTACACCACAACTAGAGTATATGGGAGAGGTTGCAGCGTCGTGGCACCAGCACCAGTGCTTAAGGCCCAATTTTTCAGCCCTTATTTAGCAGGGGCGTTTAATTACAATTTTTGATGCACTGCTTTGTAGCAGGGCTCATTCCTGCACCACAACTAGAGTATATGGGAGAGGTTGCAGTGTCGTGGCACCAGCACCAGTGCCTAAGGCCCAATTTTTCAGCCCTTGTTTAACAGGGGCGTTTAATTACAATTTTTGATGCAATGTTTTGTAGCAGGGCTCATTCCTGCACCACAACTAGAGTATATGGGAGAGGTTGCAGTGTCGTGGCACCAGCACCAGTGCCTAAGGCCCAATTTTTCAGCCCTTGTTTAACAGGGGCGTTTAATTACAATTTTTGATGCAATGTTTTGTAGCAGGGCTCATTCCTGCACCACAACTAGAGTATATGGGAGAGGTTGCAGTGTCGTGGCACCAGCACCAGTGCCTAAGGCCCAATTTTTCAGCCCTTGTTTAACAGGGGCATGTAATTACAATTTTTGATGCAATGCTTTGTAGCAGGGCTCATTCCTGCACCACAACTAGAGTATATGGGAGAGGTTGCAGTGTCGTGGCACCAGCACCAGTGCCTAAGGCCCAATTTTTCAGCCCTTGTTTAACAGGGGCGTTTAATTACAATTTTTGATGCAATGTTTTGTAGCAGGGCTCATTCCTGCACCACAACTAGAGTATATGGGAGAGGTTGCAGTGTCGTGGCACCAGCACCAGTGCCTAAGGCCCAATTTTTCAGCCCCTGTTTAACAGGGGCATGTAATTACAATTCTTGATAATAATTGATAATCTTGATAATATTTCACAGCAGGGCCCGTTCCTGTGCCCACCGAGAGTAACTGTGAGGACTTAAAGTGTTGTGGCACCAGCACCAGCACCACAACCACCAAAGGCCCAATATTTCTACCACTGATCAACAATGGCATGTAATTACAATTATTGATATAATCGTTCACAACAGGGCTCTCCAGCGCCAACCAAGAGTTACTTTGAGGGCTTACAATGTTGTGGCAACACCAACACCTTGTTCCGCCATTTCTGCAGAGCATATAGGGCAGGCCCCTACTTTCAAACATCCAACTTACAAACGTCTCCTACTTGCAAACGGAAGGAGACAACAGGAAGTGAGATGAAAAAAGACGGACGGCAAAACAAATTATACAGGGGTGATAACCCTTCCCTATGTTTTCCAAAAAGCTTAAAAATAGATTTTTTGACTGGAGCTACACTTTAAAAATGTACCAGTTGAAAATTACAAACAGATTCTACTTAAAGCGGGATTCCACCCTAAAGTGGAACCTCCGCTGATCGGATCCCTCCCCCCCTCCGGTGTCACAATTGACACCTTTCAGGGGGGAGGGGGGTGGAGATACCTGTCAAAGACAGGTATTTTCACCCACTTCCGGGCATAGACTCCCGTGGGAGTCTACGCCATTTCCTGCCCTGCCGCGCTGTCTGCTGGGACACACACGGGTCCCAGTGACAGCGCAGAGATTTTCTATTGCGCGGCGCGGCTCGTGCATGCGCAGTAGGGAACCGGGAAGTGAAGCCGATTCGCTTCACTTCCTGATTCCCTCACCTAGAATGGTGACTGCAGCAGCCGAGAGCCGAGCGATCGATCGGCCTCGGCTGCCGGCATCGCTGGAACCCGGGACAGGTGAGTGTCAATTTATTAAAAGTCAGCAGCTGTAGTATTTATAGCTGCTGGCTTTTAATATTTTTTTTTTTTGGTGGAATCCCTCTTTAACACAACAAACCTACACAGTCCCTGTCTTGTTTGCACCGCCTGTATACTGCTGTTCTGAGTAGATAGGGCCCCCACCACACGTATTTCCTTTTTTTAATATGGGTACGGGGTTCCCCTTAATATCCATACAAGACCCAAAGGGGCTGGTAATGGGCAGGGGGGGCTACCCATGTCATTTTTCTCAATGATTTTCATCCATATTGCTGGAACCAGATATAACATTAAAACCGCAAGCAGTTTTAAATGACGTTATTTCCGTTAAATGTCATTTTGTGCAGGGACTGTTCTAAACATGGGAAACATGTGGCCCTTCACAGGCATACTATAGACACCCCCCAGGCACAATATTTAAAGGAATATTTTACTTTTTTTTTCACTTTAATCGTCATTAAAATCAGAGCTCCCGCCAAAACGGCCATTTTTAAAAACATTTTAGGCATTGACCCATGTCCCCTGGGGCAGGAGCCAGGTCCCCAAACCCTTTTTAGGACAGTATCTTGCATATTAGCCATTAACCACTTGCCGCCCGCCCTATAGGCAATTGACGGTGGCAAAGTGGTTGCATAATCCTGATCGGCGCATCGCGGGGATTGTTGCAGGGTGTCAGTCTGACACCCGGCAACTACGATCTCGGTAAAGAGTCTCCGACGGAGACTCTTTACCACATGATCAGCCGTGTCCAATCACGGCTGATCACAGTGTAAATAGGAAGAGCCGGTGATCGGCTTTTCCTCACTCGCGTCTGTCAGACGCGAGTAGAGGAGAGCCGATCAGCTGCTCCTCTGACAGGGGGGGGTCTGTGCTGATCGATTATCAGCACAGCCCCCCCGAGGATGCCCACACTGGACCACCAGGGACGCCACCAGACCACCAGGGATGCCCAGCAAAAGGTAATCCTCCCTAGACCACCAGGGATGCCAGTCAGTGCCACAATGGATGCCAATCAGTGCCCATGGGCAATGGGCATCACTGATTGGCATGCATTATTGTTTGGCACTGATTGGCATCCATTAGTACAGGATAACAATACAATGCCGCCTATGAGTGCCCACCTGTGCCGCCAATAGTGCCCACCTATGCCGCCTATCAGTGCCCATCCGTGCCACCTATCAGTGCCCACCCATGCCCATCTGTGCCGCCTATCCATGCCTATCTGTGCTGCCTATCCATGCCCATCTGTGCCGCCCATCCATGCCCATCTGTGCCGCCCATCCATGCCAATCCGTGCCAGCTATCAGTGCCACCTATCAGTGCCCATCCGTGTCGCCCATCAGTGCCGCCTATCAGTGCCACCTATCAGTGCCACATATCAGTGTCCATCAATGCCACCTCATCAGTGCCACTTCATTGGTGCCACATCATTGGTGCCCATCAGTGCCCATAAGTGTAGCCCCATCAGTGAAGGAGAAAACTTACTTATTTACAAAGTTTTGAAACTGAAACAAAAAAAACATATATTTTTTTATATGTAGCGCAAAAAATAAAAACCGTAGAGGTGATCAAATACCACCAAAAGAAAGCTCTATTTGTGGGAAAAAAATGATAAAAATTTCATTTGGGTACAGTGTAGCATGACCACGCAATTGTCATTCAAAGTGCGACAGCGCTGAAAGCTCAAAATTGGTCTGGGCAGGAAGGTGTTTAAGTGCCCGGTATTGAAGTGGTTAAAATTAGCACTTTCAATTTCGAACGTTCGAGTCCCATAGACTTCAATGGGGTTCTAAAGTGCGTACGAATTTTGGGTCCGTTCGAAAGTTCTGGTGCAAACCGAACCGGGGGGTGTTCGGCTCATCCCTATTCAGGAGGAGTAGGAGAATGTATTTTGGGGTGTTATTTTTGCTATGTAAATGCTATGTGTTGTAAATATCTTATAAACGGACAACTTTGTGTAAAAAAAAAATGCATTTTCATATTTTTCCACATTTTCCAAAAACTTCTGGAAAAAAATGACCCATTCAAAAGACTCATTATGCCTCATAGATTATACGTTGGGGTGTTAGCTTTCCAAAATGGGGTAATTTTCTGGACGTTTCCATTGTCCTGGTGTTCCAGGGCCTTCAAAACTGTAATAGGTGGTTGAGAAATGAAATGTGTAATTTATGCTCCTAGAATGCCTGAAGGTGCTACTTCAATGTTAGGCCTCTGTATGTGGTCAGGCTGTGTAAAAGTCTCACACATGTGGTATCGTTATACCCAGGAGGAGTAGCAGAATGTATTTTAGGGTGTTATTTGTGGTATGCCTATTCCGTGTGAGAGAAATAAGCTATTACAATGACAAATTTTGTGAAAAAAAATAAAAATAAAATAAAATCTTAATTTTGCAAAGAATTGTGGGAAAAAAATGACAACTTCAAATAACTCACCATGCCTCTTACTAAATACATTGGAAGGTCTACTTTCCAAAAAGGGGTCATTTGGGGGGCATTTGTACTTTCCTGGCTTGTTAGGGTCTCAAGAAATGAGATAGGCCGTAGTACATCAGATGTGATCATTTTTTTATGATTTGCACCATAGCTTGTAGACTATAAATTTCACACAGATCACATAATGTGCACTAATTTGGGTTATTTTTTACCAAAGATGTGTAGCAGTATAAATTGTGGCCAAAATTTATGAAGAAAAATTGCTAATTTGCAAAATTTTATCACAGAAACGAAGAAAAATGCATTTTTTTTCAACATTTTTGGTCTTTTTTCATTTATAGCGCAGTAAATAAAAAACCCAGAGGTGATCAAATACCACCAAAAGAAAGCTCTATTTGTATGAAGAAAAGGACAAAAAAATCATTTGGGTACAGTGTTGCATGACTGAGTAATTGTCATTCAAAGTGTGAAAGCACTGAAAGCTGGCGTTAGGAACAGTGTTATTGCTTGGATCGCCTGCTGGTGTCACTGTTCCGTTCACCTTCAAAGGTTGCAGTTCTGGTGGTCACCAGCGGGTGTCTCCCAGCAAATGGACATTCTAGCTGCACCTGATGTGGAATAGCTTGGAAGTATATAAGCCCGCCCTTCACTGAGGCTCATTGCTTCAGAATTCCTTCCTGCAAACCTTGTCCCTGCTTGATCTAATCCGTTGCCAGAAACCTGTTCCTGATTTGCTTCCTGCCCTGCCCTGCCCTGTCCTGGACTCTGTTTCCTGTACCTGGTTCCTGAGACTTGTCCCCTGATTCCTGCCTTGGCTCCCCTTGCTTCTGCTTCCTCCACCTGGCCTCCTGTTCCTCATCCCTCTCATGTCTCATATCCCTGCCTTGTTATATATGTGTTTCCTTTCCATGTGTGTAAATATAGTTAGTTAGTTTAGGGTTTTGGGGTTGCTTTGTATTATTTGCATTCTTGCTTGTTCATGGTTTGCTGTGTTTGGTTTGCATGTGTGTCTTTATCCTTAATAAATATATATGTTTTTATTTACCTTTGGAGCCTGATTCCTTTAGTGCAGCCCATTGATCTGTTTACTCTGTGCTGGAAGCCTCTGTTAGGCATCCCTCCCATGACAGAATTCTGAAGCCATACTAACAGATCGGCTGCACTTGGGAATAGGGTCTGGACACTTGCTATTGCCTAGAAAAATGCATCTGGAAGATATTCAGTATCTTTCGCTTCTGGCGACAGATGACAGAGATTTTTGTCATCAGACATTAGGTGAATACACCAGAGAGCAACTGCTGGAATATATCCGTATAGCCCATGTTTTTGTTGATCAGGGCAGTTTTCTGTTTGAGGACGTGCAGCCATTGATTTGGATCTGTACAGAATTGGCCCTGTCTGATGTCCCTAGTGGAGGTGATGACTATACTCCCCCTTTTAGTGCAGCTCAGGTAGAGTCTTTGGTGTGGCAGTTAGAAGATGACTCTGCCTTTTTCTTTGAGCAATACTCAGCTTGTCCTCAACAGGTGCTTGCAGCATGTATTGATTCAGTGCAGTCTCTGGTCAGACAAACCGTGTGCAAACCTGATTTTGTGCAACCATTATTACAGGCCTGGTCAAGCTTGTTGTACTCAGCTTCTGTCAGCTCCCAACCACCCATTTCTGTGTCCAGATACCAAACTGCTGGGATATCTTCCTCTCTATTACCCCTAACAACCACAATTTCCAACCAATACACCCTGCTACTAATGAAGTACCAGTACCCTGTTTCCTCCTGCTGTACCTACCCAGCCTTTAACCCCTCTGCTACTTCTCGGCTGCCTCCATCAGTTCCATTGAATCTCCCCTCAAAATCAGCTCCCTCTGTTTTACCATCCTTCCGCTCTTCGCTCTTACCAGCTGCATCCACTACCTACAGCCCAGTACCCACATACAAATCTTCAGTTGCTAAAACCAAAAAGAAACGGAAGTTTTTTCCAACTCATACCATTCTGTCATTACCCACTCCTGCCTCCACGCCTGATGTTCCAATGCCTGCTGTTCAGCCTGTTGTGCCAGTGATGTCCCGGCCTTCCAGCCTGTCGCCTTCCAGCCTGATGTCCCGGCCTTCCAGCCTGTCGCCTTCCAGCCTGATGTCCCGGCCTTCCAGCCTGATGACCCGGAGCTCGCTGCCCAGCCTGATGACCCGGAGCTCGCTGCCCAGCCTGATGACCCGGAGCTCGCTGCCCAGCCTGATGACCCGGAGCTCGCTGCCCAGCCTGATGACCCGGAGCTCGCTGCCCAGCCTGATGAACCGGAGCTCGCTGCCCAGCCTAATGACCTGGTATTTGCTGCCCAGCCTGATGACCCGGTGCTTGCTGCCAAGCCTACTGCCCAGCCTGATGACCCGGTGTTTGCTGCCCAGCCTGATGACCCGGTGTTTGCTGCCCAGCCTGATGACCCGGAGCTTGCTGCCCAGCCTGATGACCCAGAGCTCGTTGCCCCGCCTACTGCCCAGCCTGATGACCTGGTGCTTGCTGCCAAGCCTACCGCCCCGCCTGATGACCCGGAGCTTGCTGCCCAGCCCGATGACCCGGAGCTCGCTGCCCCGCCTACGGCCCAGCCTGATGACCCGGAGCTCGCTGCCCAGCCTGATGACCCAGTGCTTGCTACCAAGCCTACCGCCCCGCCTGATGACCCGGAGCTTGCTGCCCAGCCCGATGACCCCGGAGCTCGCTGCCCCGCCTACGGCCCAGCCTGATGACCCGGTGCTTGCTGCCAAGCCTACTGCCCAGCCTGATGACCCGATGCTTGCTGCCCAGCCTGATGACCCCGAGCCTGCTGCCCAGCCCGATGACCCGAAGCACGTTGCCCTGCCTGTTTTTATTTCCAGATCTAAACTTCCAGACCCTGGTGGTGGGATACATGTTCCATTGTCGGACTTGGGTGGCACGCCTCCCAGTAGGTTGAGAAACTCTGGCCGGAGAGCGCAAAGAAGTACGCAGTCACAGGGGAGACTTTTGGACTTTTACACATTTACATGCACTGTTAGGTCAAGGTGCAGAATGGAGTGTCCGGAGGCCACTCCTTGGGGGGGGGGGGGGGGGACTGTTAGGAACAGTGTTATTGCTTGGATCGCCTGCTGGTGTCACTGTTCCTTTCACCATTAAAGGTTGCAGTTCTGGTGGTCACCAGCGGGTGTCTCCCAGCAAATGGACATTCTAGCTGCACCTGATGTGGAATTGCTTGGAAGTATATAAGCCCGCCCTTCACTGAGGCTCATTGCTTCAGAATTCCTTCCTGCAAGCCTTGTCCCGGCCTGATCTGATCCGTTGCCAGAAACCTGTTCCTGATTTGCTTCCTGCCCTGCCCTGCCCTGCCCTGCCCTGGACTCTGTTTCCTGTACCTGGTTCCTGAGACTTGTCCCCTGATTCCTGCCTTGGCTCCCCTTGCTTCTGCTTCCTCCACCTGGCCTCCTGTTCCCCTTGTCTCTCATCCCTGCCTTGTTATATATGTGTTTCTTTTCCATGTGTGTGTATATATAGTTAGTTAGTTTAGGGTTTTGGGGTTGCTTTGTATTATTTGCATTCTTGCTTGTTCATGGATTGCTGTGTTTGGTTTGCACGTGTGTCTTTATCCTTAATAAATGTTTTCATTTACCTTTTGAGCCTGATTCCTTTAGTGCAGCCCATTGATCTGTTTACTCTGTGCTGGAAGCCTCTGTTAGGCATCCCTCCCATGACAGCTGGTCTGGGCAGGAGGGGGGTTTAAGTGCCCAGTAAGCAAGTGGTTAAACTCTACAAACTATGGGGTAGATTTACTAAGGCTCGTGCACTCAGAATCTGTTGCAGCTGTGCATGACAGGCAATCAGCATATAACCTCAGCTTGTTCAATTAAGCTTTGGCAATAAAATCTGGAAGCTGATTGGTTTTTATGCATAAGTGAGCCTGATTTTGCACTCTCCAGCTTTAGTAAATAAACCCGTGTGGCAGAGCCATGGAGTACATCTATGCCTTTCTGGTTTACGAAGGGAAGGACACCCAGCTGCATCCCCCTGAATGCCCAGAGTATATTGGAGCCAGCGGAAAAGTTGTTTGGGAGCTTTTCTATCCACTCCTTGAAAAGGGTTACCATTTATATGTGGATAATTACACACGCTTGCTCCTATGGTTGCCACCTCATCCCTTTTAAACCCAAACACATTGGCTGATTAAGGTGGTAAGTAAACTCACTTGGTGCCTTATCTGCATTTAATTAGCCCCAGAACCTGTGTAATTCAAAGGTATTCGGGTTTAAAGGGATGGAGGTGGCAACTCTACTTGCCCCTCTTCCGCAACCTTCAGCGGATGAAGACTCCAGCATGTGGTACAGTGAGCCAAAAGGAAGGGCTTCCCGAAAAGGCTTGTTAATGAAAGACTATGACAAGGAGAGACGGTGTCTTTGCAGACTTTTGGCATATTGGCTAACAGGTGGGAAAGAAAGCTGAAATGTCTACATGCTCTCATCGATTCATAATAACACCTACGTTGAAATCCCCAGAAGAAATGGCCCAATCCAGAAACCAGCTTGCGCAATTTGTTTATGGGGGGGGAAGGAGTCGACTTCAGTGATCAAATGATTGAAACCCACCTTCCCCCAAGAAAGACCTGCTATTGTTATTAAAAAATAAATAAATAAAAAAAGGTCTCTTTATTTTTTCAGTTTGGCCATGTATAATACTTATATTTACCGTAAATCTACCGAGACCCCCGTATCCTATCTTTATTACCAAAAAGAAATTATCACTGCCCTTTTGTACCCTGAAATCCCACCAGAAAGCATTCACCAAGATTCAGTGAGCAAACTCTACAGATGCCATTTTGCTGTGAAACTCTCATCCTGTGAAACAGGCTAAAGACGTCAAAAGAAATGCTGGGTGTGCTCCAGAGGAAGAGTTAGAAGAAACACTGCATATTATTGTCCCCAGTGTCCTTCCCAACCAGGCCCCTGTATATTTGACTGTTTCCACCATTACCATACTTCCCTACAGTATTAAAGTTTGGTAAACGCAATTCTAAATTCCAATAATTTACCTACACACCAGTTATGCCGCTGCACTAAACTGTACATACCTCTGCCTTTTCCTGAATTGACCTTGACCCGTTATTTGACCAGGCTTCTGCCCAATGCTGAGCTGTAGATACCTCAAATGGACCCTGGCGTGTTATACGACCATGCTTCTGCCTAACGCTAAACTGTACCTACCTCTGCCTGCTCTGGAACTGACCCTGTACTGTTTATTGACCATGTTTTTTGCCTGCCTCTTGGACTGATCTTGCACCCTGCTACTGGAGTAGTGGTATTCATGAAAGGGGTCTCACATATGTGAGGGGCTTCAGAATTGTTTTTCTGGATGAAGAAAACACATTTTTTGGTTTTCTCATTCCCTGATTAGGGTCTGAAAACCGGAGGCTTCAATGAGATTTGGGTGGGAGAAGCATCTACCCCATTCTTTCCTGGCCTGCTAGCTGTACTATGGACCATTACTACCAGGACCAATGTTTTAGCACTGATGGCAATATCTCTACCTGAACTCACCCTGGACTGTATATGGACGATATTCCTGCCTGCTGCCTGGACAATTCCGTTCGCTGTCGCTGACCACGTCCCTGCCAGGATCAATGCTCTCCTGTGGACAACTCCACTACTAAAACCACAGGTAATCTTTTATTTACCCTTTGCACAGCAGAATGTATTTTGGGGTGTAATTCTTGGTATGTACATACTATGTATTAGAAATATAAAGGGCCTTCAAAAAATGTGATCGGTTGTGAGGAAATTAGATGTGTAATTTATGTCCCTAGAACACCTGCCGGTGCTCCTTGGATGTTTGGGCCTCTGTATGTGGCCAGGCTGTATAAAAGTCTCACATGTGGTATCGTCATACTCAGGATTAGCAGCAGAATGTATTTTGGGGTATCATTTTTGGTATGTAGATGCTATGTGTTAGAAATATCTACACTGTTACCCAGCAATGCTCCCCCATTTCCTCACAGCTACCTTCCACCTTAATATAATCATCTACTTGTCCACAGTTTTTCCAAGCGGATCAGAAGAATCGTTGATATCATCTCATAGCTTCCACTTATGTGGTTTGGCTTCATTCATCCTCTCTTTTTTGAATATCAGTTTAACCTCGATTTATCACTTGGTTCACTCTTCATAGGTCATTTAGACCTGGGGCTATCATCCCAGCTGTATTACAGCAACTCCTGCAACTTGGGTGGAGGGTCCCTTTGTTTTTAAAGCTTCAATGCTAATGTATATATGAGGTTTTCTTAATTTTGACACAAATAAATCTTTTTTGCTAATACATGTTTGTATGGTGAGTGAAGTTCCATACATATGTGCTACCTACCACAGGGTTGGTTGAGCCATTGCATGTTTTTATTTCAAGTTTGTCATTCAATCTCAATACCGTGAGCTCCCAATCCTCTCCTTCTCCCTATTTTTACATTTTGTCATTTTTAGCCTAACGTTTTTGAGGGTATCCAATCTCCATGTTCGTATCACTTCACCTCTTTTGACATATTTATTAGGTAGGTGGCACCTTGCGGGTCCGGCATATATTTTAGTGCATCTACAATGTCACACGACTGAGAAATTGTCATTCAAAATGTGAGAGCACTGAAAGCTGAAAATTGGCCTGGTTAGGAAGGGAGTTTAAGTGTCCAGTGGGCAAGTGGTTAAAATGCATTTTTGTAGGCTCCTACTGTTATTCATCCAAGTCCAGATCAAGGGACTTTGACAACTGCTGCTAAACGCCACTAATTGCATCTAACAGTTTCCCTGGCCTATTTTGGGGCATTGTGCATGCATGCCCAGTGGTACAGGACTTGGGAAAAGTCTTAGTAGCCTGATTGAAATTACACAAATGCTGCTAGCAGGGTCTTTGTGTACTGCACTAATATATCAGGGTAAGGTAGCAGCAGTATTTAAAAGCAGAACTCCAGTCTGCAGCAATCTATATTTTTACACTCCGCCTGAGATTAAAAGGAGGTCATATTACCATTTTTAATCGTATCCTCTTACCCATTTCATGTTGCTTTGCACTGCCCATGCAAAGAGTTAGGTTAAGCCAGCACATCAGTGCAGTAATGCACAATCAAAAGTGATTGATATTTAGCACAGACTATGCCTAGCTAAACTAGTGTATACAGCTTTGCCTAAATGTCAGCAATAAAGACAGTAACCAGAACCTGTAAAGCATAAAAAAAACACTACAACTGTACATAGAGCAACATAACAGTCAGATCTGCCTATCAGGTAGATCCCATCAGAGGCTCAGTGTCCATCTATGGACAGACAAAAGTAAAATGGATGTGGGTCCACTTACCTCCAAGTCCACCTAGGTCCCTAGCGCCCAACATGTGGCCTGTTGTGTCCGCTTATTGAGCAGCTTCTTATACAAGCTGAAGCCCACATGAAACAGGCCTTAGACCTCATTCATAGGGCCGCTTTACAGTTGCCCGATTATTTTCATCAGTAAGCCAACAATCGGCTTGTGACATACACACACCCCTAGCTGCTGATCAGTAGATCGTGGGTGCAATGTCAGGCCCCAGCAGACATTTTCCAGCTCTGGGTCCATACCTCTGTACAGGCTTTCAGTTACAAAGCTGAAGAAAGATGTTGCTCAAGAACTACAAGCAGTCTGTCATGGTGGCAGATGCAACTATCCTATTTATCGGCATATAACACACATTTACCCCCCCCTGAAAATAGGGGGCAAATACACCGATAGTGTACCTCGGAGAGGGATGAGCGCCGCAATTCACCGAGCCGTCATCTCCTGTATAATCGGCTCTGATGTCACACAGTCCCGCCTCTGCCTCCGATATTGTCTATGTCACTACCGACTGAGAGCCAAGTAAACAGGAGATGACGGCTCGGTGATTACCTGCACGAGTGATGGTGAGGCTACAGATGGGCATCAGGCTACATTGATGGGAGATGGATGCATATCAGGCTGTAAATGGTCACATATGAGGCTGCAGATGGGCACTGACCAGTATTTTGCATCAAAGTGGTTTATTTTGAAAAAAAAATAAAACATACACACGTAGCCGACAATCCGGCGGACTTCCCGCCGGACTGTCCATCCGACTTGCCGAACGGGCTGCTTGCCCACATACGGCACTTTTTCAGCAGACTAATACGGTGTACTAAGTCCGCCGTACTTTTGAAATGAACGGACTCGCCCACACACGCGGAGGAAAGTCCGCTCATTTCGAGCGCATCTCCAGGTAGGCGGGGCCCGCGAAGGAGACGTGGCTGGCCCCGCCACCTGGTATGGACTTAAAGGGGAACCCCAACGCCGAAAAAAAATCAGTGTGGGGTTCCCCCCAAGGTCCACATCAGACCCTTGTCCGAGCACACTACCCGGCCGGCCAGGAAAGGGGGGGGGGCGAGCGAGCGCCCCCCCCCCCCCCCTCCTGAGCCGTACCAGGCCACGTGCCCTCAACACGGGGCCGCAAAGCACCTTGTCCCCATGTTGATGAGGACAATGGTGCTTTGGGGTGGGGGGCGCGCGGCCCCCCCTTCCCCAAGGCACCCCCCATGTTTAGGGCACGCGGCCTGGTACGGCTCAGGGGGAGGGGGGCGCTCGCTCATCCCCCCCTTTCCTGGCCGGCCGGGTAGCGTGCTCGGACAGATGTGGACCTGGGGGGACCCCCACGCCGATTTTTTTTCAGTGTTCAGTGTTAAAGGGGTTCCCCTTTAAGTCCATACCAGGTGGCAGGGCCAGTGACGTCTCCTTCGCGGGCCCCACCTACCTGGAGACCCGCTCAAAATGAGCGGACTTTTCTCCGGAGGGAAAAGTCTGTTCATTTCAATAGTACGGCGGACTGGCATACACACGGCCGGATTGTCCGCCGAAATGCAAGTCCGGTGGGAAGATTGGAGTGCAAAACTACTTTCTAAGTTCGCTGTACTTTCGGGTCAAAAAAAGTCTGCCGGAGGCTACACAGGGGGGGGGGGGGGGGGAATTGTCCGGCGGACTTGAGTTTGCCGTACTTTTTCCACCCGATTGTTTTATCGTGTGTACGCGGCATTATACACCGATTAAATAAAGTAGTTTACTCATTCACATATTCTCATGAACGAATGACAGCCCAGCACAGCAAAACCGATTTTGAATTGTGACAGCAGGGGGAGAGGTCGGGGGTGAAGGAGCCAGGAGCTGGAAGAATGTTACACCGTAATTGCTTTAAGATGCTCCTAAAAGTGAAACTATCCTTTTACCTCCCTGGCGGTATGATTCTGTCAGATTTTAGGTGCTAAAAGTGGTACAATTATTTTGCATGGAAATGTGGCGTTTTATATTGTAGGCCTGTAATTCTTAGAAATAATTCACTTAAATCCATCCAAGAGACAACCCGGGTATGATAAAATTTGAAATATGAAATCATAAATGATTATATATATTATAATAAAATAAATAGCTATAAATAACAGATAATCAAATAATAATAAAAATGATTCAATAATGTAATCAAAAACACTGAAATGTGCTGAGTTGCAGAATTGTTGCTGTCAATACTTTTAGCGTTTGATGAAGAATTTCCCCACGAATTACTATCGCTCAAATCTGTGAGTGATTCTAATTTATTATTGCTGTTTTCTAGCTGGTCTATAACCACTTTTGATGTAAAACGGAAATTTTTGGTTGCTATGGACAATCGCCAGTTTCCTGGCATTTATAATATAAAACTGCATGCAGGACACTGGACAAACCACTAGGGACAAAGGGGATGTGTAATTATTTGCTACAGCACTGTAATCTGTAAGATTACAGTATACTGTATCTATACTGTGTTTTTTACCTTTTGAATTTGGCGCCGAACTCCTTCCCCGTGCGTCGCAACGCTCGCAGGGAACAGAGCTCGGCTGTCACAGACCAAAGGGAGACACGGCGGCTCACTGATCACAGTGGGGAAACATTGCTGGATCCAGGGGATAAGGTAAGTAAACCCCCTCCATGGATCCAGCGATGCGGTCCCGAGTCTGGCTTGGGAATACCGCTTATGGTACTGATATCTCACCCCGAGCCAGACTCGGGAATACTGCCAGGGAGGCTACACTCTTAACTCGATTGGACCCACCATTCTCCTCTATGGAACACCTGATGTGAACGGACTTGTGTTCAGTTACACCTACCTGGGTTTGATCCAATTTAAATAAAACATTTTTTAACAAAGGTATCCGTTTCCCTCCTGCTGGTCGGATCAGATTGGATTGCAGCTGGGTGTAAACGGACAGCAGGTCCATTTACATCCAGCGTCTGCTCTGCATAAGCAGAGTGAGTGCAGACCTGTCATCCGCTTTGCTCAGCAGGGGTTCTGTGGACAGCTCTCCAGCTGAGCAAAAAAAAATAAAAAAATGGATCCGCCCCATATGAAAGGGGCCTTACACTAATATCCACTGCCGAGTAAAAATGAAAACATCAGCTCTGAGCACTTGCGAACTCTGAGCACAGCAGCTGGGTAAAATTCAAATCAAGGCATCTGTGTATTCAATCTGCTTGGACTAAAGACAGAAGCCATCGGAGTCACAAAAATAAAGACAAGCTGGCACTAGCTTAGTACTATCACATAGGGGGCTCGTTGGACCCCTTGTGATAGTAATAAAGTATTTTTTTCCACCTCAATACAGTGCACTTACTTCCTGACCAGACCAATTTTCAGCGCTCTCACAGTTTGAATGACAATTACTCAGACATGCAACACTGTACCCATATGAAACTTGTGTCCTTTTTTCCACACAAATAGAGCTTTCTTGTAGTGGTATTTAATCACTAGTGGGTTTTTTTATTTTTTGTGCTATAAATAAAAAAAAATTAAATAAATAAATAAAAAACTTACAGTGCCTTGCGAAAGTATTCGCCCCCCTTGAACTTTTCAACCTTTTGCCACATTTCAGGCTTCAAACATAGATATAAAATTTACATTTTTTGTGAAGAATCACCAACAAGTGGGACACAATTGTGAAGTGGAACGAAATCTATTGGATTTTTGAAACTTTTTTAACTAATAAAAAAATTAAAAGTGAGGCGTGCAAAATTATTCAGCCCCCTTGCGTTAATACTTTGTAGAGCCACCTTTTGCTGCGATTACAGCTGCAAGTCACTTGGGGTATGTCTCTATCAGTTTTGCACATCGAGAGACTGAAATTCTTGCCCATTCTTCATTGCAAAACAGCTCAAGCTCAGTGAGGTTGGATGGAGAGCGTTTGTGGACAGCAGTTTTCAGCTCTTTCCACAGATTCTCGATTGGATTTAGGTCTGGACTTTGACTTGGCCATTCTAACACCTGGATACGTTTATTTGTGAACCATTCCTTTGTAGATTTTGCTGTATGTTTGGGATCATTGTCTTGTTGGAAGATAAATCTCCGTCCCAGTTTCAGGTCTTTTGCAGACTCCAACAGGTTTTCATCCAGAATGGTCCTGTATTTGGCTGCATCCATCTTCACCGTCCCTGCTGAAGAAAAGCAGGCCCCAAACCATGATGCTGCCACCACGTTTGACAGTGGGGATGGTGTGTTGAGGGTGATGAGCTGTGTTGCTTTTACGCCAAACATATCGTTTTGCATTGTGGGCAAAAAGTTTGAATTTTGGTTTCATCTGACCAGAGCACCTTCTTCCACGTTTGGTGTGTCTCCCAGGTGGCTTGTGGCAAACTTTAGACGAGACTTTTTATGGATATCTTTGAGAAATGGCTTTCTTCTTGCCACTCTTCCATAAAGGCCAGATTTGTGCAGTGTACGACTGATTGTTGTCCTATGGACAGACTCTCCCACCTCAGCTGTAGTTCTCTGCAGTTCATCCAGAGTGATCATGGGCCTCTTGGCTGCATCTCTGATCAGTCTTCTCCTTGTCTGAGCTGAAAGTTTAGAGGGACAGCCAGGTCTTGGTAGATTTGCAGTGGTCTGATACTCCTTCCATTTCAAAATGATCGCTTGCACAGTGCTCCTTGGGATGTTTAAAGCTTGGGAAATCTTTTTGTATCCAAATCCAGCTTTAAACTTCTCCACAACAGTATTACGGACCTGTCTGGTGTGTTCCTTGGTCTTCATGATGCTCTCTGCGCTTTCAACAGAACCCTGAGACTATCACAGAGCAGGTGCATTTATACAGAGACTTGATTACACACAGGTGGATTCTATTTATCACCATCAGTCATTTAGGACAACATTGGATCATTCAGAGATCCTCGCTGAACTTCTGGAGTGAGTTTGCTGCACTGAAAGTAAAGGGGCCGAATAATTTTGCACGCAGCACTTTTCAGTTTTTAATTTGCTAAAAAAGTTTAAAATATCCAATAGATTTTGTTCCACTTCACAATTGTGTCCCACTTGTTGGTGATTCTTCACAAAAAATTAAAATGTTATATCTTTATGTTTGAAGCCTGAAATGTGGCAAAAGGTTGAAAAGTTCAAGGGGGCCGAATACTTTCACAAGGCACTGTACATTTTGTGGAAAAAAATGCCTTTTTCTTTGTTTCTGTCATAAAAAATTTATACTGCTGCATATCTTTGGTAAAAATAACCCAAATTAGTATATTATTTGGTCTTTGTGAAAGTTATAGAGTCTACAAACTATGGTGCCAATCACTGAAAATTTATCACAACTGATCAGGCCTTCAGTACATCAGGTGTAGCTCATTTCTTGAGACACTAACAAGGCAGAAAAATACAAATTACCCCTTTTTAGAAAGTAGACATTCCAAGGTATTAAGTAAGTAGCATGGTGAGTTTTTTTTTAAGTTGTCATTTTTTCCCCACAATTTTTTGCAAAATGAAGATTTTTTTTATTTATTTACAAAATTGTCATATTATCAGGTTATTTCTCACACACAACAAATGACACCCCAAAATACATTCTGCTACTCTTCCCGAGTATGGCGATACCACATGTGTAAGACTTTTACACAGCCTGGCCACATACAGAGCACCAACATTGAAGTGGCACCTTTAGGCGTTCTACAAGCAAAAATGACATCTCATTTCACAACCACTTATTGCACTTTTGAAGGCCCTGGAGTACCAGGACAATGGAATTGCCCACAAAATGGCCCCATTTTGGAAAGCTAACACCCCAACGCATAATCTATGAGGCATAATGACTCTTTTAAATGGTTCATTTTTTCCAGAAGTTTTTGGAAAATGTGGGAAAAAAATGAAAACGCATTTTTTTTTTTTTTACACAAAGTTGTCAATTTATAAGATATCTCTAAACACATAGCATGTATATAGCAAAAATTACACATCAAAACACATTCTGCTACTCCTTCTGGAGTATGGCAATACCACATGTGTAGGACTTTTAGGCCGGGTTCACACTGCTGCGGGGGGAGATCCGGATGTGATTCGCACCGCACTGCAGTGCAAATCACATCCGATCTCCGTAGCGATGCGAGTTCAGCCATACAGATAGTATGGCTGAATTCGCATCGCTCCCGCAGCAAACTCGCACGGGACCCTTTTTTTGGTCCGCAACAGAATCGGATCGCATGGGTGTTCACACCATGCGATCCGATTCCTGTGCAAGTCTGCAGATCGCACTGCGATATGCGGACGGATCTGGGGGTGTCATTAACATTTCATTGACACTCCCAGCCGTTCGCATAGGGCAGTGTGAACTGCCAGCGGGAGTCATGCGATGCGGGAAAACGCTGCGGATTCGCGGCGTTCCCGCATCGCTGTGGTGTGAACCCAGCCTTACACAGCCTGGTTACATAGAGAGGCCGAACATTGAAGTAGTACCTTCAGCCATTCTAGGAGCATAAATGACATTATTATTAACGATTTATATAGCGCCGACAGTTTACAAAGCGCTTTACAATGTATAGGGGGGCAACACAATTACAGTACAATACAAAAATGTACAGGAGGGCCCTGCTCGTAGAGCTTACATTCTAAAGGGAGGTGGTGGTGGTACAAAAGGTATTCCTACCCATCACTTTTGAAGGTCCAGGACAGTGGAATTACCCACAAAATTACCCCATTTTGGAAAGCAAACACCCCAACGTATATTCTATGAGGCATGGGCTGCAAATAGGTACTTGGGTACTCTGATGGCCTGGTGACTGGTATTCGGGTACTCTGAAGGGCCGTAATGGGTACACAGGTACTCATATGGACTACGACAGGTACTCTGATGAACTGGGACAGGTACTCGGATGGACTGGGACAGGTACTCGGGCACTCAGATGGACTGGGACAGGCACTCTGATGGGTGATGACAGGTAATCAGTGTGATTGGTGTGTACACTGTAAGCGGTAATGAGATGTTACCACAATCTCCTCCTCACACATGATCGGTGTGTGAGGAGAACCCGGTAACATCTCGTTACCGCGGTTTGTTGACATTTAGTGATCGGCTGTGAAACGATCACAGCTGATCACATGGGTAAACAGCCAGCCAATGGCTGTTTACCAGCGTCGGTGACGAACAGTGTTCCCACGAACGTGCGTGTGCACAGTGGGGGTGACTTCATCACGACCGATCACGTAGTAAACAGCCATACCCAATGGCTGTTCACCCCCCTTGGTGGTGAGAGGTGTCTCCGTGACACACCGCCACCGTAGGAACAGGGATGCACGCGCACGATCTATTCCCTGTTTAAATGGGTAGCCGTCATATGACGCACTCCCGCCACAAGAGCCGCGCTGCCTGGCCGTCATTTGACAGCCGGCAAGCAGTTAATATTGTACATTTATTTTTGGATAGTGATAAAGTGTTGGACCCTCTGTCAAGTGTTTGCTGCCAGTGTCTCCAATAGGCAGACACACCCCTCAGGGCAAACCCTGTTGACCATTGTCAATGAGACAGGAGGCGAGAGTAAATCCAAGATTTTAGAGCCTTCACTAGGATAATAAGCAATTGTAAATCTTCCAAAAGGCAATAAATCAATCACCTATTATGTGCTGACTAATTTGGTCCACCGTGTGACGAGGGCTGCACCGCAGGCAACAACTCCAAAATGTACAACATTGCAGGTATGGGTGCAAGTAATGGCGGCCCTTGGGTTGGACAATACTATCTCACCCCACAGGGTTGTGGTGACCCTAAATTACTGTATCTTAAGTCCATTCTTGATCCTAGTATATGGGCCAGGTACGGGATCACGAAAATACATCAGATTATGCCAGCCGGCCATTTACCACCCTTTTCTACCTTGAAAGAAACTCTCCTCACGGATGCTTTTTAGATATTAACAATTGAAACATGCAATACAGGCGCAATTCCCGATGACCGTTACTATAACACCTCGTGTAGTAGAAAGGGTGTTATCTGCATTGCAGGTGGTAAGAAACCCAACTTCAATATATTTCCACATTACATGTGGCGAAACAGAGATCCCCTCCTATGCCACTGCAGGTGAGAGACTATTCTTACCGAGGGATGGGATGCAGGAGTACCACAGTATACAGTACATCAACGGTTATCTCTTCCAGGGATAGATTCATACAGCTTAAGTTACTTAATTGGCCTTACTACACCCCTTAACATCTCTCCCGGATATGTCCTGCAAACTCAGAAATGTGTCCTAAATGGCTGCAGGCAGTGGGGACATATTTCCATGTCAGCTGAGAATGTCCACTCATTCAGGATTTCTGTTAGGCAGTGGTATTGTAAATTTATGCTATCACTAATATTTTTATAGTGCTAGATCCCAAAGTACTCCTCTTATGTATTATCGACTCAGTAGCTCAGTCTACACATTAAAAAAAAAATTACTGTTCTATGTGTGTTACTATGCTAGGAAGGTAATTCTTAAGAATCAGATGCTGTCTGCTTCCCCTACAGTTGCCCAGTGGCATCTATTAATTGACCGGTGTACAAGCTTACATACATGGATCGTAAATGCCCCCAAAAGTTTGGGAAAGTTTGGAATGCATGGTCAGAGCCCTTAATCTTTAACTCAATGTTCTCCTCAGTTTAGGCCGATATGTATTTTTCTACATATATTTGGTTAAAAAAAATATTTTGCAATAAGTGTATATTGATTGGTTTGTGCAAAAGTTATAGCGTCTACAAAATAGGGGATAGTTTTATTGGCATTTTCATTATAATTATTATTTTTTTAAATTAGTAATGGTAGTGGTCTGCGATTTTTATCGTGACTGCGACTTTATGGCAGACACATGACACTATTTTGGGACCATTGTCATTTATACAGCGATCAGTGCTATAAAAATGCACAGTTTACTGTGTAAATGACACTGGCAGGGAAGGGTTTAAACACTAGGGGGAGATCAAGGGGTTAAGTGTGTCCTAGGGAGTGATTCTAACTGTGGGGGGTATGGGCTACTACTCGCATGACAGTGATCACTGCTCCCGGCAGGGAGCAGTGATCTGTCATGTCACTAGGCAGAATGGGTAAATGCCTTGTTTACAAAAGGCATATCCCTGTTCTTCCACTCCATGACATGACCCGCGGTCACGGAGCACACACCCACAATGTACCTGCACACCCATCCTATTGTGCTGATGCCACACCCAACCCAGCATGCCACAGTTGATGATGTAACAAAAGGGTGGGGACCTCCGGTGAGGTCATTGGGTGACCCTGTCAAGCACTGTACTAAATGTCTTAGGCTACTTTCACACTGGAGACGTTTTACAGGCACTTTTGCGCTAAAGAATAAAAGCACCTGTAAACTGCCTCTTCTGCAGCCCCAGTGTGAAAGCCCAAGTGCTTCCACACTGGGGCGGTGCACTTGCAGCACAGGAAAAAAGTCCTGTAAACAGTATCTTTCAAGCGGCGCAGAAGCACTGTATTTAGCGCTCCTAAACTGCCCTTGCCATTGAAATCAATGGGCAGCGCTTCGGCTGCAGCACTTTTAACCCTTTCCCGGCCGCTAGCGGGGTTAAACAGCAGCCAGCGCCTCAGTGTGAAAGTGGCCTTAGTGACAGCAGGCACAAGTAACTTGTATCAAGCTACACAATTGTGACAAGGAAGTCTGTCAGGCATAATTACTATATTACAATCCTGTCTGAAAATCTACAAAACAGCGTTTTCGCTCCCCCCACTTTTTCTTTAAAGCGCACCGCCACTTTTTTTTCTTAGCAAAACATTGCCCCGGGTGATCTATGTACATTGCAAGGATTATAAAAACCTTTTTTGCAGATTCCTACCTTTTGTTATTCTGAAGAAATCCAAAGTCTGTGCCTCTGTTCTGAGTAAGTCTAATGGGAGTGGTTTCATAATTATCTGTGGCAGCTGAAGGGCTCTAATAAGGAAGCTGCTGGGCCTGCATCCCATTAGATGTATTCCTATTTGAAATATCTCCACAAAATGTAAATTTTTATTGCAGGAGATGCCTGGAATCTAACTTGCATCTTAGGCAGACTTCTGGGAAAATTGGTGAGCCAATCACACAAGCAAGGATTTATGTTTCTGGGGAGTGTTTAGCACACATTCTGTCTACAGAACAACTCAATGTAGCCATATTGCATATATAGAAATTTACAGAGGCTGCAGATTGAAAAGGAAAGATCATTTTTAATAACATCCAATTACAATATGACTTGTATCCCAATTGTGCATGCTATATTCTTTTCTTCTTCCCCCCCCCCCACACAAAGGTGGAGTTACCCTTTGCATAAGGGCCGGTTCACACTGCAGGCGAGGCGAGGCGAGGCGACTCAGACTTGCTTTGCCGCGACCTGCAGCGGCCTCGGCGGCGACTTGCAAATGACTTCTGTATAGAAGTCAATGCAAGTCGCCCCGAGGTCGCCCAAAAGTAGTACAGGAACCTTTTTTCTGAGTCGGAGCGACTCGAGTCGCTCCTCTCAGAACGGTTCCATTGTACAGAACGGGGGCGACTTGCGAGAGCGAGGCGAGGCGAGTCGTGTTGCCTCGCATCGCCCGCTGTGTGAACCGGCTCTAACATTCTTTGATTATATGTGCCAGATTCCATACATCTCTTCTGTCTGTTATTCTCAGCATGGATTAGATAGACATTTTGTTCCCTGACCATATAACTGGTTCTTTAGATTTACCACTGCATATAGGTATTTAAGAATAAAATGTCTTTCAAACTTTACATATTAACCAAATTATGCTCCACCGCACTTGAGGTTTTTATATGATGAATCAAAACACATGCCATGCTCCAGCGCCATCCCGGCTGATCTTGCCCCACCACAGGCAAATGTGATGAAACATCCCTGTGGGCAGAGACCACTCTCCCTGATTTAGCAACTTGCGGCTGAGATAGAAGACTGGAAAGCGGACTATGCCTGGAATGGAGACAGCAGAGAGTCCGCACGTGAAGTTCCACCAACCGAAGAATGTAAGAACCCTCTTGCAGTGCTGCCGATTTCCCCACCCGCTCCCTGGTGATTGACATGGCATTGTCCAACTGGATCCTGACCAGACGCCCGTGTAGAAGCTCAGAAGAACGAGAGACAGCCTGATCACATGCAACTCCAAAACGTTGATCACCAAAACACCCTCCCCAGCCAGCCAAGCCAACGTCCACCACGATCACCGTCCAAATGGAAAGGAAGAAAACGACTTCCTGACCCAAACAGGTAGAAACTGTAGCCACCAAAGAAGCGAGGCCTTAGTCAAGAGAATCTGGTTGTCCAAGGGCGACAGATCTGTCCCTCTTGGATAAGTTCTCCTTCTGCAGGACTAGAGTCTGAAACTGGGCATATCGAACTGCCTCAAAAAAGTGGACACTATGGGGACCAGAACCTTCATGCAAAGATGACCACTTGCAGGACAGCAGCAACCACACTGCAGCCTGATGAGCCAGTCCAGAGGAAGACACGCCTTCGCCGAGTCAAGCATCAGGCCCAAGTATTCCAAGCGCTGTGTCGGGGGCAACACAAACTTCTGGAGAATCAATATCCAGCCGAATTTCTGCAGGGTGAGTATGGTGATCACAACTTTGTTACTAGTCAACTCCAGGTAATCCATGACCCCAATCCCCCGCTGTCTCAGCAGCACCAGAACTGGAGTCAGCACCTTGACGAACACCTGGGGGCCTGGCTAAAGGGCAGTGCCACAAACTGATATTTCGCATCCCCAATCTCAAAGTGTAGGAAGCACTGGTGGGAACATATTGGTACACGTCCTTGATGTCTATGTAGGCCAGGAAATTGCCACAGAACAAATTAATTCCATCTTAAACCTCCCTACTTTCATGAAACAATTGAGGACCTTCGTTCTTTGAAACTGTGACCAGGTTGAAGTAAAATCCCCCCCCCAAAAAAAAAAAAAAAAACTTTCGAGCTGGCACCGGGGCTACCACACTCCAAAGCAGCAAGTCCTACACCGCCCCATACAGAGCCTGCAGACAAAATGGGGAGTAAGACTGAAAGGAAAGAACTTGTATGGTGGAGAGGAAAGAAAATATTTTGTTGACAGAAAAAAATTAGTTTGAGGATCTAGTTGTCGGAAAGTACGGAGGTCCTCCAGTCCGCTAACCGACATGCCAAAAATCGGCGGCTATTGCCGGAAATAGCACCATTCGGATTGGCACGTCACCGATTCCAAAAAGTAGTTCCTGCACTACTTTTGGCGACTTCAGGTGCAAGTTCAATAATCATCCTGCCAGCACAGATTTCTGTCAAATCCTTTCCGAAGTCTGACTGCATTGCCGGTTTGAAATCATGCGAGTTCAGCTGAACTCGCATGATTTCTAACTCACAGCAATGTGAACCTAGGCTAAATCTCACTGCACCATCCACAATTTTTGGAAACTAGCTGCAACCGGATAGTAAGATATTTCTGTCAAATGTGATCCGGTGCAGGCAAATGCACTATTTTTTGCAACCTGCATTTTTGGGGGTGTCATTAAATTAACATCGCCACCCGCTGCAGTGCAATTTGACTGCTGTGCGGGAAACAAGAAACAAACATGTGCAACCCACACTGTGCTTTAGTGTAAACGTGGCCCTAATCATCCCCACCCAATCCAAAGCCAGAAACAAAAAAAGGTTTAAGCTTCACATACACTTTAACCCCTTCCCGCCCAAGCAAATCATATGACATCCTGAATTTTCAGTGGGAATATCAGAATGATGCCTGCAGCTACAGGCATCAGATATCACTGTTTGCAGCCAGCAATTCTGTACACCATAAGAACAATCATAGCGGCAGTTCCGCCACTTGATCATTCTTACAGGTGATGCGAGGGGACACAACCCCCCCCAGTAGCGTACGCACACTTTAGTCCTACCCACATATGTAAACGCTGTTTAAACCACACATGTGAGGTATTTCCGCGTGCGTTAGAGTGCAAGCAACAATTCTAGATCTGTAACGCTAAACATGTAGCCTGTAAAAAAAAAAAAATTTGAGTCACCTATGGAGACTTTTAAGTACTGAAGTTTGCCATCATACCATGAGTGTGCGCAATTTTAAAGCGTAACAGCTTTCACATATATTAAAAAAAATTGTGCTAACTTTACGGTTTAGTAATTTTTTAAATCATGGAAAACCCCCCCCCCCCCCCCCCCCCCAAAAAAAAAAAAAAAACACGTTTGAAAAATTGTTGCGCAAATAACCATGCGAGATAAAGTTGCAATGACCGCCATTTTATTCCCTATGGTGTCTGAAAAAAAATGTAAGTTATATAGATATTTTTTTTTTTTACATTATATTTTTTTTTTAATGTTTGGGGGTTCTGAGTAATTTTCTAGCAAAAGAATTATGACTTTTACATGTAGGAGAGGAGTGCTAGTATGGAAGTGGTTAAGGGATAAAAATATAAAGTCAAGTGCATTTACCCAGTCATTGCTACCTTACATTTAAATAAAATTATAAAAGCAAGCAATACACTACTCGAGACCTTTAAGTCCATTTGTACCTGAGCGTTACGAGAACATTGTTTCTACACACATTCCTGAAACATGTGAAAAACACACCGAAGCACGCTTGCGGTGCCATTAATTCTTAATGGCATCCCAAACGCTGCTAGCAGCCACCCGTTTTATAAACAGGACAATAAGCACATTAAAAACCAAGCCAAGCTCTGCATCAGTTTTTTGGTGAGATTTTCTTGCATAGGGCAACCCCTATGCTATTGTGTATGTATGTATGTATGTATGTATATATATATATATATATATATATATATATATATATATATATATATAATAATAATTGCATTCCCTCGACATGTAGATGTGAACGGCACTTTTAGGCTAGGTTCACATTGCAGCGATGCGGGAATGCTGCGAATCCGTGGCAGGTTCCCGCATCGCATGCCTCCCGGCGGCAGTTCACACTGCCCTATGCGAACTGCTGGGAGTGTCAGTGAAACGTTAATGACACCCCCAGATCAGTTCGCATATCGCAGTGCGATCTGCAAACTCGGACAGGTATCGAATCGCATGGTGTGAACACCCATGCGATACGATTCTGCTGAAGACCAAAAAAAGGGACCTGTGCGAGTTTGGGGCGGGTGCGATGCGAATTCAGCCATACTATCTGTATGGCTGAACTCGCATCGCACAGAGACCGGATGTGATTTGCACTGCAGTGCGAATCACATCTGGTTCTCGTAGCCACAGCAGTGTGAACCCAGCCTTAAGCAGAACTAAGTGCCACTATCACAAGCTGCAAGCAGGTCTTTATCGCAGAAGGAAAAACATGCAATGCCCTTTTCAGTAAAATTTCTATGGGGCACTCACCAAGTGGTTTATGCAGGTGATCGTTCAAGCCAAGCTTTGTACACTATAAATTAGCTTTTCTAAGGCATCTCCCCCTCTTAAAAAAAAAAAAAAAAAAAAAAGAGGAGAAAAGATCAGTTATATCCACATGAACAAGCACCACTTCCCTATTTGCCCCTTGCTTTCCTTTAACAAACTTAAAGCCCTACTAAAGTCCATAATACATGCCTTTCCTTCAATGGTCCAATGTCCCTTGCCATGCCCTTCCAGGTGCCGGGCTGCATCCTTCATTGGCTGGCACAGAATTACTCCTGCACATACAGGATTGTAATAAAATATAAAGTGAGCTATGCTTGCGCAGCTCAGTGTACATTTTACCGAAGACTGCAAGCAGGCAGGTTGGTTTTTGCATGTCTCTATTGCAACAGCCTGCCTCCTGCAGTTTTTAAAATTGAGACTTTGCTTTGCCTTGAATCTTAAAGAGGAAGTAAACCCTGATGGGTTTACTTCCTCTTTGATTCCCTGCAAAGGTAAAGCATAATGGACTACTATGCATCACATAGTAGTCCATTATGTGTCACTTACCTGACACAGGAGCCAGCGAAGTCACCGCTGTCCCCTGTAGTTCCGAGCGTCCATCTTCTTGGTGGGTCTCGCTGCTCCAATTTGCCGGAGCAGCGATGACGTCACTCCCGCGCATGCGCACGGGAGCCGACACTCGCGGCATATCGCCACGATCTGTGGCTTACCCAGTGGCTGTCTTTAGGTAAATATCTCCTAAACCGTCTAGGTTTAGGAGATATTTCTTGGACCTACAGGTAAGCCTTAATCTAGGCTTACCTGTAGGTCAAAGTGGTTTGTAAGGGTTTACAACTACTTTAAAGCAAAAAAAAAAAAAAAGTCTTCCTATCATTAACCCTTCCCTTCTGAACTCCCTTCATTTTGCTCCAAAGCCACTCCAGAAATATATTTTTGTAATAAAAATGTATTACCTTTTCATACGTTTAAAAATAAAAGTCCAGTTTTACATATAAATACATTTTTTATACAGTCTGCGAAAAGAGAATTATGGGTATACATAAAACAAAACAAAAAAAAAATACATACCTGAATGCCGCAGCTGTCTCACAAAAGCTCGAGGACAGAGAGCTGAGCAATCACATGACCAATGATAAGTCATTTCACAGCAATAGACCATCATCAGCTGACTCTGGGTAATGGGAGTACATTGTTCAATTAACTCCTGTGACCCAAAATAGTATAGTCTAAAACAGGGCTCGACAAAACCCCCAGGTACCAGGTTGCCATAGCAACTATAAATAGCATCCTGGAGCCTGGGCTATACTGCAACAGGGTTCTTGTCTGGATTCAGTCTTCCCATGTGGAATGCTGCCTTTGGCCTGTATCCTATTGGGGATGGTCCACATGCCTTCCATTGCGTTGCATAAAAGTGCCACAGTGCCCCTTGCCATGTATCCCGGGCTCTGCTTGCTTATTAGCAAGCCTGGGGCTGGCATAACGGGCACCCCAGGGTCTACCCTGGGGTGCCCGCTACATACGTCCGCTCCCCTTCCCATCAGTGATGTGTATGGCATCACTTTCAGATCCCTGTTGACAGTTTCCCTGGCCAGCATGGCCTGGGAAAAAAATGGAATGCAATGTAGTCTGTACTGCATTACATTCAGCGGAGACATGCACATATACACACCTACGCGTGAACACAATCAATTGCGAGACACGTTACATATCACCGCACACAAACTGGCTCCTAGATTCAAAGTAAATATGTCAGGCCCTGATCGAAAATAGTTTGTCTGTACTCCTCTTAAAATTTTGTAGCAACCCTAAATCCATATACTTCTACTTTGCGGGTTCTGTAATGGAAAAAATGTAGAAAATGGAATCTGCTGTAATTTTGTAGTTTCCATGTTATAAGAAAACTGCATGTGCTCTTTAAGCAAAGTAGCAGAAACATACAGTTTAACCATTTGCTTACTGAGCACTTAAATCCCCCTCCTGCCCAGACCAATTTTCAGCTTTCAGCGCTGTCACACTTTGAATGACAATTGCACGGTAATACAACACTGTACGCCAATGAAATTTTTTTTTATTTGAATTTTTTTAACACAAATAGAGCTTTCTTTTGGTGGTATTTAACCCCTTGCTTACTGCTTCTCAGCTTTCAGCGCTGATGCACTTTGAATGACAATTGTGCGGCCATACAACACTGTACCCAAATGAAATTTTTATCATTTTTTCCCACAAATAGAGCTTTCTTTTGGTGGTATTTAATTACAGTTGGGAGTTTTATTTTTTGCTAAACAAACAAAAAAAGATGCAAAAAAAAAAAAATCATGTTTAACCACTTGCCGACCGCCGCACGCCGATGTACGTCGGCAGAATGGCACGGGCAGGCATAAGCACGTACATGTACGTGATTTGCCTCCCGCGGGTCGGGGGCCCGATCGGGCCCCCGCCCGGTGCCTGCGGCGGTCGGTTTTCGTTCGGGAGCGATCCCGGACGAGGGGACGGCCATTCATTCATGGCCACCCCCTCGCGATCGCTCCCGACGAATGGAAATCCCCGGTGACATCACTTCCTCTCCTGTAATGTAAACACAGGAGAGGAAGTGATGTATTCTCTCCTCCGTGTCGGTATTTTTCGTTCCGACACGGAGGAGAGCGGATCAGTGAGTTGCACCAACACATCCCACACACAGTAGAACATGCCAGGCACACTCACACCCCCCCTTTACCCCCCGATCACCCCCCCAATTACCCCTGCCCCCCCAGTCACAGTGACACCAATGTCATTTTTTTTTTTTTTTTTTTTTTTTTGCATTGGTGTCATTTGTGACTGTAATAACTGTTAGGGCAGTTAGGGTTAGCCCCCTTTAGTTCTAATGTACCCCCCTAACCCCCCCAATAAAGGTTTAACCCCGTGATCACCCCCCGTCGCCAGTGTCACTAAGGCTGGGTTCACATTGCAGCGGTTTATGAGAACGAATGTGATTCGCACCGCACTGCAGTGCAAATCACATCCGATCTCTGTGCGATTCGAGTTCAGCCATTCGCCGCACCCGCCGCACCCGCCACACCCGCCGCACCCGCCGCAAATTCGCACGGGACCCTTTTTTTGGCCCGCAGCAGAATCGGATCGCATGGGTGTTCACACCATGCGATCCGAGTTTGCAGATCGCACTGCGATATGCGAACTGATCTGGGGGTGTCAGTAACATTTCACTGACACTCCCAGCAGTTCGCATAGGGCAGTGTGAACTGCCGCCGGGAGGCATGCGATGCGGGAACCCGCCGCGGATTCGCGGCGTTTCCGCATCGCTCCAGTGTGAACCCAGCCTAATAAGCGATCATTTTTCTGATCGCCGTATTAGTGTCACAGGTGACGCTAGTTAGGCAGGTAGGTATTTAGGTTCGCCGCAGCTTTTTATAGCGCTAGGGACCCCCATATACTACCGCATAAAGCCCCCTGATTGCCCCCTAGTTAACCCTTTCACCAGTGATCACCATATAACTGTTACAGGTGACGCTGGTTGGTTAGTTATTTTTTTATAGTTTCAGGGCACCCGCCATTTATTACCTAATAAAGGTTTAACCCCCTGATCACCCGGCAGGTGTCATTTGTGACTAATAACTGTTAGGGCAGTTAGGGTTAGCCCCCTTTAGTTCTAAGGTACCCCCCTAACCCCCCCAATAAAGGTTTAACCCCGTGATCACCCCCCGTCGCCAGTGTCACTAAGGCTGGGTTCACATTGCAGCGGTTTATGAGAACGGATGTGATTCGCACCGCACTGCAGTGCAAATCACATCCGATCTCTGTGCGATTCGAGTTCAGCTATACAGATAGTATGGCTGAATTCGTGTCGCACCCGCCGCACCCGCCGCAAACTCGCACGGGACCCTTTTTTTGGTCCGCAGCAGAATCGGATCGCATGGGTGTTCACACCATGCGATCCAAGTTTGCAGATCGCACTGCGATATGCGAACTGATCTGGGGGTGTCATTAACATTTCACTGACACTCCCAGCAGTTCGCATAGGGCAGTGTGAACTGCCGCCGGGAGGCATGCGATGCGGGAACCCGCCGCGCATTCGTGGCGTTCCCGCATCGCTCCAGTGTGAACCCAGCCTAATAAGCGATCGTTTTTCTGATCGCTGTATTAGTGTCACAGGTGACGCTAGTTAGGCAGGTAGGTATTTAGGTTCGCCGCAGCTTTTTATAGCGCCAGGGACCCCCATATACTACCGCATAAAGCCCCCTGATTGCCCCCTAGTTAACCCTTTCACCAGTGATCACCATATAACTGTTACAGGTGACGCTGGTTGGTTAGTTATTTTTTTATAGTTTCAGGGCACCCGCCATTTATTACCTAGTCTCACTAGTGTACCCCTAAATTTAGGGGTGTCTACTTTCTAAAATGGGGTCATTTGGGGGGGGGGGGTTTGTGCCATCTTGGCATTTTATGGCCTTCAAAACTGTAACGCCCTTAGAAAGCCTGAAGGCGGTGCTTGGTTTTTGGGGCCCCGTACGCGGCTAGGCTCCCAAAAAGTCCCACATATGTGGTATCCCCGTACTCAGGAGAAGCAGCAGAATTTATTTTGGGGTGTCATTTCACATATGCCCATGGCATGCGTGAGCAATATATCATTTAGTGACAACTTTGTGAAAAAAAAAAAAAGTTTGTAATTTTCCCGCAACTTGTGGCAAAATATAAAATATTCCATGGACTCAACATGCCTCTCAGCAAATAGCTTGGGGTGTCTACTTTCTAAAATGGGGTCATTTGTGGGGGTTTTGTGCCATCTTGGCATTTTATGGCCTTCAAAACTGTAATAGGTAGTGAGAAGTGAACTCAAAAAATTACGCCCTTAGAAAGCCTGAAGGCGGTGCTTGGTTTTCGGGGCCCCGTACGCGGCTAGGCTCCCAAAAAGTCCCACATATGTGGTATCCTCGTACTCAGGAGAAGCAGCAGAATTTATTTTGGGGTGTCATTTCACATATGCCCATGGCATGCATGAGCAATATATCATTTAGTGACAACTTTGTGAAAAAAAAAAAAAGTTTGTAATTTTCCCGCAACTTGTGGCAAAATATAAAATATTCCATGGACTCAACATGCCTCTCAGCAAATAGCTTGGGGTGTCTACTTTCTAAAATGGGGTCATTTGTGGGGGTTTTGTGCCATCTTGGCATTTTATGGCCTTCAAAACTGTAATAGGTAGTGAGGCGTGAAATCAAAAATTTACGCCCTTAGAAAGCCTGAAGGCGGTGCTTGGTTTTCGGGGCCCTGTACGCGGCTAGGCTCCCAAAAAGTCCCACATATGTGGTATCCCCGTACTCAGGAGAAGCAGCAGAATTTATTTTGGGGTGTCATTTCACATACGCCCATAGCATGTGTGAGCAATATATCATTTAGTGACAACTTTGTGTAAAAAAAAAAAAAAAATTTTTTTTTTGTCATTATTCAATCGCTTGAGGCAAAAAAATAAAATATTCAATGGGCTCAACATGCCTCTTATCAATTTCCTTAGGGGGTCTACTTTCCAAAATGGGGTCATTTGGGGGGGTTTTGTACTGCCCTGTCATTTTAGCACCTCAAGAAATGAGATAGGCAGTCGTAAACTAAAAGCTGCGTAAATTCCAGAAAACGTACCTTAGTTTGTAGATGTGACAACTTTTGCGCAAACCAATAAATATACAATTATTGACTTTTTTTTTACCAAAGACATGTGGCTGAATACATTTTGGCCTAAATGTATGACTAAAATTGAGTTTATTGGATTTTTCTAATAACAAAAAGTAGAAAATATCATTTTTTTTCAAAATTTGCGGTCTTTTTACGTTTATATCGCAAAAAATAAAAATCGCAGAGGCAATCAAATACCATCAAAAGAAAGCTCTATTTGTGGGAAGAAAAGGACGCAAATTTTGTTTGGGTACAACATTGCATGACCGCGCAATTACCAGTTAAAGCAGCGCAGTGCCAAAGTGTAAAAAGACCTCTGGTCATTTACCAGCAAAATGGTCCGGTCTGAAAGTGGTTAATAGTTTGTTATAACATTTTGCAAACAGGTCATTTTTCTCCTTCATTGAAATGCGCTGATGAGGCGGCACTGATAGGCACAGTTAAGGCGACACTAATAGGCACATAAGGTGGCACCGATAGGCACAGATAAGGCAGTACTGATGGGCACTGATGGGTGGCACTAAGGTGGCTGATAGATGGGACTGATGGGCACTGATAGGTGGCACTGCAGGGCACTGATGGGCGGCACTGATGGGCACCGGTAGATGATACTGAGGGGCACGGATATGTGGCACTGAGGTGCAGCAATGTTGTTGAGGCAGATTGTGGGCACTGATAGGCGGTACTGGTGGGCACTGATAGGCACAGATAAGGTGGCAACGATAGGCACTACTGATGGGCACAGATAAGGCGGCACTGAGAGGTGGCACTGATAGATGGGACTGATGGGCACGGATATGTGGCACTGAGGTGCAGTAATGTTGTTGAGGCAGATTGTGGGCACTGTGGGTACTGATGTATGGCACTGCTGGGTGGCATTATGGGCACTGATGGGTGGCACTGCTGGCTGGCATTATGGGCACTGATGGGTGGCACTTTAATTCTCTGGGGGTTACTGGCAGGGGGCAGGTGGGCACTGATACACTGGCCATGATCGGGACTGATGTCCCGATCACGGCCGCCGGTGATCGGCTTTGTTTTTCTCTCCTCGCGCTGTCAGCGCGAGGAGGAAAAAATAGCCGATTACCAGCTCTGTTTTGTCACATGATCAGCTGTCATTGGCTGACAGCTGATCACGTGGTAAGGGGGGGGTCGGGATCGACCCCTTGCTCGGATGGGTGATCAGGCGAGTCTCATTGACTCGCCGATCACAGGGGGCGCGCAGGCCGCTCGTGCACGGGACGATGTCAATAGACGTAGTCCCGGCAAAGGAGGTCTGCACTGTAGCCGTCATTCGGCTATAAGGCGGATCTCAAGAGGTTAATCACCATTTGTTTTTTTAAGCAAAAAATAACAAACATGTTTCATAGTTGGTTATAAAATTTTGCATATGGGTAATTTTTCTCCTTCATTGATAGTCGCTGGTGAGGCTGCACTGATGGGCACTGGTAGGTGGTATTGATAGGTAGCTCTGGTAATGAAGCACCGATTTATAGGCAGCACTGTTAGGTACCTTCACGAAACCTATGTCATTCTCTTGCAGCCGCCGGTGATCAGCTTTTTTTTTTCCTCCTTGCGCAAGGAGGACAAATATAGCCGATTACTGGCTCTGTTTAGATCACATGATCAGCTGTCATTGGTTGGTAGTTTATATCAAAGTAGTTCTGCTCTAAGTTTGTCCATTTTAATGTTGCTCAGTAACAAACTCAAATGTAAAAAATCCCTTAGCCTAAAAATAAATGAAGAATGGTTTAAGAGACAAAAACAAAAATTTTCTTGGGTCGTGATTGCAAAAACAGACCTAATATTGTGCTTCAGAGAATGTGGACAAGGGAGATTTTTCTCAATCCTTTAGTTGTTCCTCATCAGGGGAGGATCCTGCCTCCCAGCAGCAAAATACACCTTTAAACAGCAACCTAATCCTTACTGGAATGAGATCTCAAGCATGTAAGATACATCCCGATTTCCAATGTAGCCACAAAGGGGAAAATTGGTTATATTGTGCTGTAGGCCAGGGCTCGACAAAACCCGGGCGCCAGGTCGCATTTGCGACTAGAATTAGCGACCTGGCGCCTGGGACAGCACAGCTGGGGGTATCCTGTCTCTGTGGACCCCCCCCCTGCTCGATCGCGTCGGGCCGCGCCGCCGGCGGCCGGTAATTGAGCCCCCGGCTTTGAGGCCTTCTGTGATCCTATGGTTCCTTCTGGAATCTGCCGCCCTCTTGTGGTGGCCGTTGGAATTACAACCAGCAATGCTAATAGAGCTATTTCCTTCCCTTTACTTAGAACCCCTAAGCATTATAATGTGTGTGTATGTATATATATATATATATATATATGTGTATGTATATATATATATATATATATATATATATATATATATATATATATATTATATATATATATATATATATATATATATATATATATATATATATATATATATATATATATATATATATATATATATATATATATATATATATATATATATATATATATATATATATATATTATATATATATATTATATAAATTTATTATTATAAAAAAAAAAAGAAAATAATAACACCCTAGAGAATAAAATGGTGGTCATTGCAATATTGTCTGTCACACCATATTTGCACAGCGGACTTACAAGCGCACTTTTTTTTGGGGGAATAATAATTTATTTAATAAATAAAAAAAAAATAAGACAACAGTAAAGTTAGCCCAATTTTTTTTTTATATTGTGAAAGATAATGTTACGCCGAGTAAATCAATACCCAACATGTCATGCTTCAAAATTGCGCTGGCTCATGGAATGGCGACAAACTTTTACCCTTTAAAATCTCCTTAGGCGATGTTTAAAAAATTCTACAGGTTGCACGTTTTGAGTTACAGAGAAGGTCTAGGGCTAGAATTATTGCTCTCACTCTACTGATCATGGCGATACCTCACATGTATGGTTTGAACATCGCTTTCATATATACGTTCGCTTCTGCACGCAAGCTTGGCGGGACAGGGCGCATTTAAAATATTTTTTTTTTTCTTATTTTAACTTTTTCTTTTTATTTTTTTCACCGTTTTAAAAAAAAAAATGTGTGTCACTTTTATTCCTATTACAAGGAATGTAAAAATCCCTTGTAATAGAAAAAAAAAGCATGACAGGTCCTCTTATATATGAGATCTGGGGTCAGAGAGACCTCACATCTCATATTTACACTAAAATGCAATTTAAAAAAAAATCGTCATTTGAAAAAAATAAAATAAAATGTCCCTCTAAGAGCTATGGGCAATGACTTGGAGACAGGTGGGGGGCTGGGGGGCTATCTTCCCCTCACTCGTCTCCATGTCAGGCCAGGGACAGGTCCAGATCGCCGTCACGGACCTGGCTCCTAACTTTTTTAGCTGGTTCCTAGATTCCAAGCAAATTTGTCAACCCCTGCTGTAGGCAACCATTACAGAGCACTCTGGAGTAGGGCTGAAACAACGAAATCGATTAATCGACAACCAATCGATTAATTTCATAATCGATTAATAGATTTAGATTTCATAATCAATTAAATCGGCCAGTAACATAATGGGGTTAAAAAAAAAACTAAAATGAGCCCTTTATAGTACAAAAAGAGCAAATACTTGCTACTGTAAATATTACTCACTGTTCTACAGTAAAAAAAAAAAAAACGAACTGTTTTTTTTTTCCTACTATAAAGGGCTTATTTTAGTTTTGTTTTGTTTTTTTAACCCCATTATATTACTAAACATCTTAGACCTGGTTCACATCTATGTGTTTATTGGTGCTTTTTGAAGAAATGCGCCACAGTTCATTTACATGGTTTCTTATGGGACACGTTCATATGTGAAAGGGTCAGTGACTTTTAAAAACGCAAAATGGTGCTTTATTGGTTCAATATACTTCAATGGAGAAGCTGCAGAAAAGCACGTAATGCATTTTTGCAGCAATTTGTGTTTTTTAATCTGCCCAAAAAAAAAAATGCAAATTGCAGTAAAATCACATGCGCAAAAATCAAAAAACGCACAGCAAAAACAGATCAAAAGCAAACTGCATAAGTGTGCACCAAGCCACACAGATCAATTTTCAGATGAGAATATTCATATGAAAAATCTTTGTACATTCGCTGAATGAAAGAATTTTGTTTGAAATTTTCACTTATTTTTAACATTCTGTTTTTAACCACTACAATACAGGGCACTTTCTCCCTCTTCCTTCCCAGCCCAATTTTCAGCTTTCATCGCTCTCGCACTTTCAATGACAATTGCGCGGTCATGCTACACTGTACCCAAATGAAATTTTTATCATTTTGTTGGTATTTATTCACGACTCCTTTTATTTTTTGCGTTAAGTGCAAAAAAAGCGGAAATTTCGGAAAAAAAAAAACAATATTTTATTTTTTCTATTTTAAAAGAAATCCAATAAAATCAAATTTTGTCATAAATTTAAGCCAACATTTATTCTGCTACATGTTTTTGTTAAAAACATTTTTGTTAAGTGTATAATAATTGGTTTGTGTGATCACGGACATATGTACGCAAATGATCATGTACATATGTGTGCAGGTGATCACGTATATGTGTGTGCAGATAATCATTGGAACATGTGAGATTTTAGTGGGACATATGTGGGGGACATGTGGTTTTTTTTTTTATTTGGGACATGTCTTATTTGGGGACGTGTGTTTTGGGGACATGTGTATTGTGGTGACGTGTGTTTACACTAGACTGTAAAAACAGCTCATACTCACTGATCACCAGCCGGCTGCAGCGATCTGCTCTCCTCAGCGACGACTTCCGTGTGAGGAGAGGAGAGCCGATTGCCTAGCAACCGGCTGTTTGTTTATATCACATGACGGCGTGATTGGACACGGCTGTCATATGATCAGGAGAGCCAATCACAGAGCCCTCCTGCCGATCTGAGATGCGCCGTGTCCGGGTGACACGAGCACATCGGGATCGCGATGCTGCACGTGCACACACGCGACCCCCCTCCTTCTGAAGGATGTTCCTGAACGTCCTCTCAGAAGTAGAGAGCTCCCACCCGGCCGTATATGTACAAGTGGTTAAAATTAATGTAATTTCTGAACGAAAACCACATACAATGTCTGAAAATTCCTTTGATCAAGAAGTTTACTATTTCCAAAATTTCCCGTCACTGTGGTTGAAAATGAAAGTCAATTTGACACACTTTTTTTTTAAAGTTATTAACCGATTAATCGAAACAATAAAATCGGCCAACTAATCGATTATGAAAATAATTGTTAGTTGCAGCCCTACTCTGGAGCAGAGATGCCCATGATTTGAACAGCTCTAGGTCCCTTTGATTTAGCAGATTTTTTTTATTTATTTATTTTTTTTTAAATTGCAATAAACCCAGGAGCTGATCAAATAATGGGTATTTGACCATGCTACAGTAAACCTTTTAATAACAGAAATAAGCAATTACGGTCATTTTTGAAAATGGTAATTGCCTGGCTCTTCAGCTGGCCTATCGGCCTCAATACTGACCTGAAACTGGAATTGAAAGTCACTGACAAAATAGGAATTCAGACAAGAAAAATCTGAAATCTTGATCTGCATTCTCTTTTTAGTGACCTGTGCAAGAGGGTCACCATAAACTAAACTGTCTATATTCCTTGCATCTTATTTTACTATGTCAAATATTTTTTCCTATGTTCTTTTCCTTCTCTGAGTTTACTAGACACTTCAATAAGAGAAAGTAGTAGAAAAAGGGCTTTGAATGATGGCTGATATCTTTAACATCAATAGGTATTCAAGATTTTAGTATAAAAACACACAACAACATTTACAAACTATTAAAAGCAAACATTTATATACAAAAATAGATCAACAAGTACAGATCTATAATGCATATTCATAAAAGACCCCCTATTCCAGAGAAGGGGGGGGGATATTTATACGAGCGAGAAAGAGAGCGAGAAAGAGAGCGAGAGCGAGAAAGAGAGCGAGAGCGAGAAAGAGAGCGAGAGCGAGAAAGAGAGCGAGAGCGAGAAAGAGAGCGAGAGCGAGAGAGAGCGAGAGAGAGCGAGAAAGAGCGAGAGCGAGAAAGAGCGAGAGCGAGAGAGAGCGAGCGAGAGCGAGAAAGAGCGAGAGCGAGAGAGAGCGAGCGAGAGCGAGAAAGAGCGAGAGCGAGAGAGAGCGAGAGCGAGAGAGAGCGAGAGCGAGAGAGAGCGAGAGCGAGAGAGAGCGAGAGCGAGAGAGAGCGAGAGCGAGAGAGAGCGAGAGCGAGAGAGCGAGCGAGAAAGAGCGAGAGCGAGAAAGAGCGAGAGCGAGAAAGAGCGAGAGCGAGAAAGAGCGAGAGCGAGAAAGAGCGAGAGCGAGAAAGAGCGAGAGCGAGAAAGAGCGAGAGCGAGAAAGAGCGAGAGCGAGAAAGAGCGAGAGCGAGAAAGAGCGAGAGCGAGAAAGAGCGAGAAAGAGCGAGAAAGAGCGAGAAAGAGCGAGAAAGAGCGAGAAAGAGCGAGAAAGAGCGAGAAAGAGCGAGAAAGAGCGAGAAAGAGCGAGAAAGAGCGAGAAAGAGCGAGAAAGAGCGAGAGCGAGAAAGAGCGAGAAAGAGCGAGAGCGAGAAAGAGCGAGAGCGAGAAAGAGCGAGAAAGAGCGAGAGCGAGAAAGAGCGAGAAAGAGCGAGAGCGAGAAAGAGCGAGAAAGAGCGAGAGCGAGAAAGAGCGAGAGCGAGAAAGAGCGAGAAAGAGCGAGAAAGAGCGAGAGCGAGAGAGAGAAAGAGCGAGAGCGAGAGCGAGAGAGAGAAAGAGCGAGAGAGAGAAAGAGCGAGAAAGAGCGAGAGAGAGAAAGAGCGAGAAAGAGCGAGAAAGAGCGAGAGAGAGAAAGAGCGAGAAAGAGCGAGAGAGAGAAAGAGAGCGAGAGCGAGAAAGAGAGCGAGAGCGAGAAAGAGAGCGAGAGCGAGAAAGAGAGCGAGAGCGAGAAAGAGAGCGAGAGCGAGAAAGAGAGCGAGAGCGAGAAAGAGCGAGAAAGAGAAAGAGCGAGAAAGAGCGAGAGAGAGAAAGAGCGAGAAAGAGCGAGAAAGAGCGAGAGAGAGAAAGAGCGAGAAAGAGCGAGAGAGAGAAAGAGCGAGAAAGAGCGAGAAAGAGCGAGAGAGAGAAAGAGCGAGAAAGAGCGAGAGAGAGAAAGAGCGAGAAAGAGCGAGAGCGAGAAAGAGCGAGAGCGAGAAAGAGCGAGAAAGAGAGCGAGAGCGAGAAAGAGAGCGAGAGCGAGAAAGAGAGCGAGAGCGAGAAAGAGAGCGAGAGCGAGAAAGAGCGAGAAAGAGAGCGAGAGCGAGAAAGAGAGCGAGAGCGAGAAAGAGCGAGAAAGAGAGCGAGAGCGAGAAAGAGCGAGAAAGAGCGAGAGCGAGAAAGAGCGAGAAAGAGCGAGAAAGAGAGCGAGAGCGAGAAAGAGCGAGAAAGAGCGAGAGCGAGAAAGAGCGAGAAAGAGCGAGAGCGAGAAAGAGCGAGAGCGAGCGAGAGCGAGAAAGAGCGAGAAAGAGCGAGAGCGAGAAAGAGCGAGAGCGAGAAAGAGCGAGAGCGAGCGAGAGCGAGAAAGAGCGAGAAAGAGCGAGAGCGAGAGAGCGAGAGCGAGAGAGCGAGAGCGAGAAAGAGCGAGAGCGAGAGCGAGAGCGAGAGCGAGAGCGAGAGCGAGAGCGAGAGCGAGAGCGAGAGCGAGAGCGAGAGCGAGAGCGAGAGCGAGAGCGAGAAAGAGCGAGAAAGAGCGAGAAAGAGCGAGAGCGAGAAAGAGCGAGAAAGAGCGAGAGCGAGAGCGAGAGCGAGAGCGAGAAAGAGCGAGAAAGAGCGAGAGCGAGAAAGAGCGAGAAAGAGCGAGAAAGAGCGAGAGCGAGAGCGAGAGCGAGAGCGAGAGCGAGAAAGAGCGAGAGCGAGAGCGAGAAAGAGCGAGAGCGAGAGCGAGAGCGAGAGCGAGAAAGAGCGAGAGCAAGAGCGAGAGCGAGAAAGAGCGAGAGCGAGAGCGAGAAGAGCGAGAGCGAGAAAGAGCGAGAGCGAGAGCGAGAGCGAGAAAGAGCGAGAGCGAGAAAGAGCGAGAGCGAGAGCGAGAGCGAGAAAGAGCGAGAAAGAGCGAGAGCGAGAGCGAGAGCGAGAAAGAGCGAGAGCGAGAAAGAGCGAGAGCGAGAGCGAGAGCGAGAGCGAGAGCGAGAGCGAGAAAGAGCGAGAGCGAGAGAGAGCGAGAGCGAGAGCGAGAAAGAGCGAGAGCGAGAAAGAGCGAGAAAGAGCGAGAGCGAGAGCGAGAGCGAGAAAGAGCGAGAGCGAGAGCGAGAGCGAGAAAGAGCGAGAGCGAGAAAGAGCGAGAGCGAGAGCGAGAAAGAGCGAGAGCGAGAGCGAGAGCGAGAAAGAGCGAGACGAGAGCGAGAAAGAGCGAGAGCGAGAGCGAGAGCGAGAAGAGCGAGAGCGAGAGCGAGAGCGAGAAGAGAGAGAGAGCGAGAGAGCGAGAAAGAGCGAGGAGAGAAAGAGCGAGAGCGAGAAAGAGCGAGAGCGAGAAGGGAGCGAGAGAGGAGAGGAGAAAGAGCGAGAGCGAGAAAGAGGCGAGAGCGAGAAAGAGCGAGAGCGAGAGCGAGAAAGAGCGAGAGCGAGAAAGAGCGAGAGCGAGAGCGAGAGAGCGAGAGGAGAGCGAGAGCGAGAAAGAGCGAGAGCGAGAAAGAGCGAGAGCGAGAGCGAGAAAGAGCGAGAGCGAGAAAGAGCGAGAAGAGAGAAGAGCGAGAAAGAGCGAGAAAGAGCGAGAGCGAGAAAGAGCGAGAGCGAGAAAGAGAAAGAGCGAGAGCGAAGAGAAAGAGCGAGAGCGAGAAAGAGCGAGAAAGAGCGAGAAAGAGCGAGAGCGAGAAAGAAGCGAGAGCGAGAAAGAGCGAGAGCGAGAAAGAGCGAGAAAGAGCGAGAGCGAGAAAGAGCGAGAAAGAGCGAGAGAGCGAGAAAGAGCGAGAAAGAGCGAGAGCGAGAAAGAGCGAGAGCGAAGAGAGCGAGAAAGAGCGAGAGCGAGAGAGCGAGAAAGAGCGAGAGCGAGAAAGAGCGGGCGAGAGCGAGAAAGAGCGAGAAAGCGAGAAAGCGAGAAAGAGCGAGAGCGAGCGAGAGCGAGAAAGAGCGAGAGAGAGCGAGAGCGAGAGAGAGCGAGAGAGAGCGAGAGCGAGAAGAGCGAGAAAGAGCGAGAGCGAGAGCGAGAGCGAGAAAGAGCGAGAGCGAGAGCGAGAGCGAGAAAGAGCGAGAGCGAGAAAGAGCGAGAGCGAGAGAGCGAGAGAGTGAGAGCGAGAGCGAGAGAGTGAGAGCGAGAGCAGAGAGAGAGCGAGAGAGAGCGAGAGAGCGAGAGCGAGAGCGAGAGAGTGAGAGCGAGAGCGAGAAAGAGCGAGAGCGAGAGCGAGAGCGAGAGAGAGCGAGAGCGAGAAAGAGCGAGAGCGAGAGAGGAGAGCGAGAGCGAGAAGCGAGAGCGAGAGCGAGAGAGCGAGAGCGAGAGAGCGAAAGAGCGAGAAAGAGCGAGAAAGAGCGAGAGCGAGAAAGAGCGAGAAGAGAGAGCGAGAAGCGGAAAGAGCGAGAGCGAGAAAGAGCGAGAGCGAGAAAGAGCGAGAGCGAGAAAGAGCGGGAGCGAGAAAGAGCGAGAGCGAGAAAGAGCGAGAGCGAGAAAGAGCGAGAGCGAGAAAGAGCGAGAGCGAGAAAGAGCGAGAAAGAGCGAGAGCGAGGAGCGAGAAAGAGCGAGAGCGGAGCGAGAAAGAGCGAGAGCGAGAAAGAGCGAGAGCAGAGAGAGCGAGAAAGAGCGAGAGCGAGAGCGAGAAAGAGCGAGAGCGAGAGCGAGAGCGAGAAAGAGCGAGAGCGAGAGAGCGAGAGCGAGAAAGAGCGAGAGCGAGAGCGAGAGCGGAGAGCGAGAAAGAGCGAGAGCGAGAGCGAGAAAGAGCGAGAGCGAGCGAGAGCGAGAAAGAGCGAGAGCGAGAGCGAGAAAGAGCGAGAGCGAGAAAGAGCGAGAAGAGAGCAGAAAGAGCGAGAGCGAGAAAGAGCAGAAGAGCGAGAAAGAGCGAGAGCGAGAAAGAGCGAGAGCGAGAAAGCGAGAAAGAGCGAGAGCGAGAGAGCGAGAGAGCGAGAGAGAGAGAGAGCGAGAGCGAGAGAGCGAGAGAGCGAGAGCGAGAGAGCGAGAGAGCGAGAGCGAGAGAGCGAGAGCGAGAGAGCGAGAGAGCGAGAGCGAGAAAGAGCGAGAAAGAGCGAGAAAGAGCGAGAGCGAGAGCGAGAAAGAGCGAGAGCGAGAAAGAGCGAGAGCGAGAAAGAGCGAGAAAGAGCGAGAGCGAGAAAGAGCGAGAAAGAGCGAGAGCGAGAAAGAGCGAGAGCGAGAAAGAGCGAGAGGAGCGAGAAAGAGCGAGAGCGAGCGGAAAGAGCGAGAGCGAGAAAGAGCGAGAGCGAGAAAGAGCGAGAAAGAGCGAGAGCGAGAAAGAGCGAGAGCGAGAAAGAGCGAGAGCGAGAAAGAGCGAGAGCGAGAAAGAGCGAGAAAGAGCGAGAGCGAGAAAGAGCGAGAGCGAGAAAGAGCGAGAGCGAGAAAGAGCGAGAGCGAGAAAGAGCGAGAAGAGACGAGAGCGAGAGCGAGAGCGAGGCGAGAGCGAGAGCGAGAGCGAGAGCGAGACGAGAGCGAGGAGCGAGAAAGAGCGAGAGCGAGAAAGAGCGAGAGCGAGAAAGAGCGAGAGCGAGAAAGAGCGAGAGCGAGAAAGAGCGAGAGCGAGAAAGAGCGAGAGCGAGAAAGAGCGAGAGCGAAGAGCGAGAAAGAGCGAGAGCGAGAAAGAGCGAGAGCGAGAAAGAGCGAGAGCGAGAAAGAGCGAGAAAGAGCGAGAGCGAGAAAGAGAGCGAGCGAGAGGCGAGAAAGAGCGAGAGCGAGAAAGAGCGAGAGCGAGAAAGAGCGAGAGCGAGAAAGAGCGAGAGCGAGAAAGAGCGAGAGCGAGAAGAGCGAGAGCGAGAAAGAGCGAGAGCGAGAAAGAGCGAGAGCGAGAAAGAGCGAGAGCGAGAAAGAGCGAGACGAGAGCGAGAAAGAGCGAGAGCGAGAAGAGCGAGAGCGAGAAAGAGCGAGAGCGAGAAAGAGCGAGAGCGAGAAAGAGCGAGAGCGAGAAAGAGCGAGAGCGAGAAAGAGCGAGAGCGAGAAAGAGCGAGAGCGAGAAAGAGCGAGAAAGGAGCGAGAAAGAGCGAGAGCGAGAAAGAGCGAGAGCGAGAAAGAGCGAGGCGAGAGCGAGAAAGAGCGAGAGCGAGAACGAGAGCGAGAAAGAGCGAGAGCGAGAAAGAGCGAGAGCGAGAAAGAGCAGAGGAGAGCGAGAAGAGCGAGAAAGAGCGAGAGCGAGAAAGAGCGAGAGCGAGAAAGAGCGAGAGCGAGAAAGAGCGAGAGCGAGAAAGAGCGAGAGCGAGAAGAGCGAGAGAGCGAGAGCGAGAGCGAGAAAGAGCGAGAGCGAGAAAGAGCGAGAGCGAGAAAGAGCGAGAGCGAGAAAGAGCGAGAGGCGAGAAAGAGCGAGAGCGAGAAAGGAGAGCGAAGAAAGAGCGAGAGCGAGAAAGAGCAGAGAGCGAGAGAGCGAGAGCGAGAAAGAGCGAGAGCGAGAAAGAGCGAGAGCGAGAAAGAGCGAGATCGAGAGCGAGAAAGAGCGAGGCGAGCGAGAAAGAGCGAGAAAGAGCGAGAGCGAGAAAGAGCGAGAGCGAGAAAGAGCGAGAGCGAGAAAGAGCGAGAGCGAGAAAGAGCGAGAAGAGCGAGAGCGAGAAAGAGCGAGAGCGAGAAGAGCGAGAGCGAGAAAGAGCGAGAGCGAGAAAGAGCGAGAAAGAGCGAGAGCGAGAAAGAGCGAGAGCGAGAAAGAGCGGAGAGCGAGAGCGAGAAAGAGCGAGAGCGAGAAAGAGCGACAGAGCGAGAAAGAGCGAGAAAGAGCGAGAGCGAGAAAGAGCGAGAAAGAGCGAGAGCGAGAAAGAGCGAGAGCGAGAAAGAGCGAGAGCGAGAAAGAGCGAGAAAGAGCGAGAGCGAGAAAGAGCGAGAGCGAGAAAGAGCGAGAGCGAGAGCGAGAAAGAGCGAGAGCGAGAGCGAGAAAGAGCGAGAGCGAGAAAGAGCGAGAGCGAGAGCGAGAGCGAGAGCGAGAGCGAGAAAGAGCGAGAGCGAGAAAGAGCGAGAAAGAGCGAGAAAGAGCGAGAAGAGCGAGAAAGAGCGAGAAAGAGCGAGAAAGAGCGAGAGCGAGAAAGAGCGAGAAAGAGCGAGAGCGAGAAAGAGCGAGAGCGAGAAAGAGCGAGAGCGAGAAAGAGCGAGCGAGAGCGAGAGCGAGAAAGAGCGAGAGCGAGAAAGAGCGAGAGCGAGAAAGAGCGAGCGAGAGCGAGAAAGAGCGAGAAAGAGCGAGAGCGAGAGCGAGAGCGAGAAAGAGCGAGAGCGAGAGCGAGAGCGAGAAAGAGCGAGAGCGAGAGCGAGAGCGAGAAAGAGCGAGAGCGAGAGCGAGAGCGAGAGCGAGAAAGAGCGAGAGCGAGAGCGAGAAAGAGCGAGAGCGAGAGCGAGAGCGAGAGCGAGAAAGAGCGAGAGCGAGAGCGAGAAAGAGCGAGAGCGAGAAAGAGCGAGCGAGAGCGAGAAAGAGCGAGAAAGAGCGAGAGCGAGAAAGAGCGAGAAAGAGCGAGAAAGAGCGAGAGCGAGAAAGAGCGAGAAAGAGCGAGAAAGAGCGAGAGCGAGAAAGAGCGAGAGCGAGAAAGAGCGAGAGCGAGAAAGAGCGAGAAAGAGCGAGAGCGAGAGCGAGAGCGAGAGCGAGAAAGAGCGAGAGCGAGAGCGAGAAAGAGCGAGAGCGAGAAAGAGCGAGAGCGAGAAAGAGCGAGAAAGAGCGAGAGCGAGAAAGAGCGAGAAAGAGCGAGAAAGAGCGAGAAAGAGCGAGAGCGAGAAAGA
>NW_027507875.1:2161201-2173701 GCF_037356315.1 Lithobates pipiens
GCGAGAGAGCGAGAGCGAGGAGCGAGAAAGGAGCGAGGAAAGAGCGAGAAGAGAGCGAGAAAGAGCGAGAAAGAGCGAGAAGAGAGCGAGAAAGAGCGAGAGCGAGAAAGAGCGAGAGCGAGAAAGAGCGAGAAAGAGCGAGAGCGAGAAAGAGCGAGAGCGAGAAAGAGCGAGAAAGAGCGAGAGCGAGAAAGAGCGAGAGCGAGAAAGAGCGAGAGCGAGAAAGAGCGAGAGCGAGAAAGAGCGAGAGCGAAAGAGCGAGAGCGAGAAAGAGCGAGAGCGAGAAAGAGCGAGAGCGAGAAAGAGCGAGAGCGAGAAAGAGCGAGAAAGAGGCGAGAGCGAGAAAGAGCGAGAGCGAGAAAGAGCGAGAGCGAGAAAGAGCGAGAGAAGAGCGAGAAAGAGCGAAAAGAAAGAGCGAGAGCGAGAAAGAGCGAGAGCGAGAAAGAGCGAGAAAGAGCGAGAGCGAGAGCGAGAAAGAGCGAGAAAGAGCGAGAGCGAGAAAGAGCGAGAGCGAGAAAGAGCGAGAGCGAGAAAGAGCGAGAGCGAGAAAGAGCGAGAGCGAGAAAGAGCGAGAGCGAGAAAGAGCGAGAGCGAGAAAGAGCGAGAGCGAGAAAGAGGAGAGCGAGAAAGAGCGAGAAAGAGCGAGAGCGAGAAAGAGCGAGAGCGAGAAAGAGCGAGAAAGAGCGAGAGAGAGCGAGAAAGAGCGAGAAAGAGCGAGAGCGAGAAAGAGCGAGAGCGAGAAAGAGCGAGAAAGAGCGAGAGCGAGAGCGAGAAAGAGCGAGAGCGAGAAAGAGCGAGAAAGAGCGAGAGCGAGAAAGAGCGAGAAGAGCGAGAAAGAGCGAGAGCGAGAAAGAGCGAGAGCGAGAAAGAGCGAGAGCGAGAAAGAGCGAGAGCGAGAAAGAGGGAGAGCGAGAAAGAGCGAGAGCGAGAGCGAGAAAGAGCGAGAAAGAGCGAGAAAGAGCGAGAGAGAGCGAGAGAGAGCGAGAAAGAGCGAGAGCGAGAGCGAGAGCGAGAGCGAGAGCGAGAGCGAGAGCGAGAAAGAGCGAGAAAGAGCGAGAAGAGCGAGAGCGAGAGCGAGAGCGAGAAAGAGCGAGAGCGAGAAAGAGCGAGAGCGAGAAAGAGCGAGAGCGAGAAAGAGCGAGAGCGAGAGGAGAGCGAGAAAGAGCGAGAAAGAGCAGAGCGAGAAAGAGGGAGAGCGAGAAAGAGCGAGAAAGAGGGAGAGCGAGAAAGAGCGAGAAAGAGCGAGAGCGAGAAAGGAGCGAGAAAGAGCGAGAGCGAGAAAGAGCGAGAAAGAGCAGAGAGCGAGAAGAGCGAGAAAGAGCGAGAGCGAGAAAGAGCGAGAAAGAGCGAGAGCGAGAAAGAGCGAGAAAGAGCGAGAGCGAGAAAGAGCGAGAAAGAGCGAGAGCGAGAAAGAGCGAGAAAGAGCGAGAGCGAGAAAGAGCGAGAAAGAGCGAGAGCGAGAAAGAGCGAGAAAGAGCGAGAGCGAGAAAGAGCGAGAGCGAGAAAGAGCGAGAGCGAGAAAGAGCGAGAGCGAGAAAGAGCGAGAGCGAGAAAGAGCGAGAAGAGCGAAGAGCGAGAAAGAGCGAGAGCGAGAAAGAGCGAGAAAGAGCGAGAAAGAGCGAGAGCGAGAAAGAGCGAGAGCGAGAAAGAGCGAGAGCGAGAAAGAGCGAGAGCGAGAAAGAGCGAGAGCGAGAAAGAGCGAGAGCGAGAAAGAGCGAGAGCGAGCGAGAGCGAGAAAGAGCGAGAGCGAGAAAGAGCGAGAGCGAGAAAGAGCGAGAAAGAGCGAGAAAGAGCGAGAGCGAGAAAGAGCGAGAAAGAGCGAGAGCGAGCGAGAGCGAGAAAGAGCGAGAAAGAGCGAGAGCGAGAAAGAGCGAGAAAGAGCGAGAGCGAGAGCGAGAGCGAGAAAGAGCGAGAGCGAGAAAGAGCGAGAGCGAGAAAGAGCGAGAAAGAGCGAGAGCGAGAAAGAGCGAGAGCGAGAAAGAGCGAGAAGGAGAAAGAGCGAGAAAGAGCGAGAGCGAGAAAGAGCGAGAGCGAGAAAGAGCGAGAGCGGAGAGCGAGAAAGAGCGAGAGCGAGAAAGAGCGAGAGCGAGAGCGAGAAAGAGCGAGAGCGAGAAAGAGCGAGAGCGAGAAAGAGCGAGAGCGAGAAAGAGCGAAAGAGCGAGAGAAAGAGCGAGAGCGAGAAAGAGCGAGAAGAAAGAGAAAGAGCGAGAGCGAGAAAGAGCGAGAGCGAGAAAGAGCGAGAAAGAGCGAGAAAGAGCGAGAAAGAGCGAGAGCGAGAAAGAGCGAGAGCGAGAAAGAGCGAGAGCGAGAAAGAGCGAGAGCGAGAAAGAGAGCGAGAGCGAGAAAGAGAGCGAGAGCGAGAAAGAGGAGCGAGAGCGAGAAAGAGAGCGAGAAAGAGAGCGAGAGCGAGAAAGAGCGAGAAGAAAGAGCGAGAGCGAGAGCGAGAAAGAGCGAGAAAAAGAAAGAGCGAGAGCGAGAGCGAGAAAGAGCGAGAGAGAGCGAGAGAGAGAGCGAGAGCGAGAAAGAGAGCGAGAGCGAGAAAGAGAGCGAGAAAGAGCGAGAGCGAGAAAGAGCGAGAAAGAGAGCGAGAGAAAGAGCGAGAAAGAGCGAGAGCGAGAAAGAGCGAGAAAGAGAGCGAGAGAAAGAGCGAGAGCGAGAAAGAGCGAGAGCGAGAAAGAGAAAGAGCGAGAGCGAGAAAGAGCGAGAAAGAGCGAGAAAGAGCGAGAGCGAGAAAGAGCGAGAGCGAGAAAGAGCGAGAGCGAGAAAGAGAAAGAGCGAGAGCGAGAAAGAGCGAGAAAGAGCGAGAAAGAGCGAGAGCGAGAAAGAGCGAGAGCGAGAAAGAGCGAGAGCGAGAAAGAGCGAGAAAGAGCGAGAGAGAGCGAGAGAGAGCGAGAGAGAGCGAGAAAGAGCGAGAAAGAGAAAGAGCGAGAAAGAGAAAGAGCGAGAAAGAGAGAGCGAGAAAGAGCGAGAAAGAGAGAGCGAGAGCGAGAAAGAGCGAGAAAGAGCGAGAAAGAGAAAGAGCGAGAAAGAGAGAGCGAGAAAGAGCGAGAAAGAGAGAGCGAGAAAGAGCGAGAAAGAGAGAGCGAGAAAGAGCGAGAAAGAGAGAGCGAGAAAGAGCGAGAAAGAGAGAGCGAGAAAGAGCGAGAAAGAGAGAGCGAGAGCGAGAAAAGAGCGAGAAAGAGCGAGAAAGAGCAAGAAAGAGCGAGAAAGAGCGAGAAAGAGCGAGAAAGAGCGAGAGCGAGAAAGAGCGAGAAAGAGCGAGAGCGAGAAAGAGCGAGAAAGAGCGAGAAAGAGAAAGAGCGAGAAAGAGAAAGAGCGAGAAAGAGAAAGAGCGAGAAAGAGCGAGAAAGAGAGAGCGAGAGCGAGAAAGAGCGAGAAAGAGCGAGAGCGAGAAAGAGCGAGAAAGAGCGAGAGCGAGAGCGAGAAAGAGCGAGAAAGAGCGAGAGCGAGCGAGAAAGAGCGAGAAAGAGCGAGAGCGAGAAAGAGCGAGAAAGAGCGAGAAAGAGCGAGAGCGAGAAAGAGCGAGAGCGAGAAAGAGCGAGAAAGAGCGAGAAAGAGAAAGAGCGAGAAAGAGAAAGAGCGAGAAAGAGAAAGAGCGAGAAAGAAAGAGCGAGAAAGAGAGAGCGAGAAAGAGCGAGAAAGAGAAAGAGCGAGAAAGAGAAAGAGCGAGAAAGAGAAAGAGCGAGAAAGAGAAAGAGCGAGAAAGAGAAAGAGCGAGAAAGAGCGAGAAGAGAGAGCGAGAGCGAGAAAGAGCGAGAAAGAGCGAGAAAGAGCGAGAAAGAGCGAGAAAGAGCGAGAGCGAGAAAGAGCGAGAGCGAGAAAGAGCGAGAGCGAGAAAGAGCGAGAGCGAGAAAGAGCGAGAAAGAGCGAGAAAGAGCGAGAGCGAGAAAGAGCGAGAGCGAGAAAGAGCGAGAAAGAGCGAGAAAGAGAAAGAGCGAGAAAGAGAAAGAGCGAGAAAGAGAAAGAGCGAGAAAGAGAAAGAGCGAGAAAGAGAAAGAGCGAGAAAGAGCGAGAAAGAGAGAGCGAGAAAGAGCGAGAAAGAGCGAGAGCGAGAAAGAGCGAGAAAGAGCGAGAGCGAGAAAGAGCGAGAAAGAGAAAGAGCGAGAGCGAGAAAGAGCGAGAAAGAGAAAGAGCGAGAAAGAGAAAGAGCGAGAAAGAGAAAGAGCGAGAAAGAGAAAGAGCGAGAAAGAGCGAGAAAGAGAGAGCGAGAGCGAGAAAGAGCGAGAAAGAGAAAGAGCGAGAAAGAGAAAGAGCGAGAAAGAGAAAGAGCGAGAAAGAGAAAGAGCGAGAAAGAGCGAGAAAGAGAGAGCGAGAGCGAGAAAGAGCGAGAAAGAGAGAGCGAGAGCGAGAAAGAGCGAGAAAGAGCGAGAAAGAGCGAGAAAGAGCGAGAAAGAGCGAGAAAGAGCGAGAAAGAGCGAGAAAGAGCGAGAGCGAGAAAGAGCGAGAGCGAGAAAGAGCGAGAAAGAGCGAGAAAGAGCGAGAAAGAGCGAGAGCGAGAAAGAGCGAGAAAGAGCGAGAGCGAGAAAGAGCGAGAAAGAGCGAGAAAGAGCGAGAAAGAGCGAGAAAGAGCGAGAGCGAGAAAGAGCGAGAGCGAGAGCGAGAAAGAGCGAGAGCGAGCGAGAGCGAGCGAGAAAGAGCGAGAAAGAGCGAGAGCGAGCGAGAGCGAGCGAGAAAGAGCGAGAAAGAGCGAGAGCGAGAAAGAGCGAGAAAGAGCGAGAGCGAGAAAGAGCGAGAAAGAGCGAGAAAGAGCGAGAGAGCGAGAAAGAGCGAGAAAGAGCGAGAAAGAGAGAGAGCGAGAGCGAGAGAGAGCGAGAGCGAGAGAGAGCGAGAAAGAGCGAGAAAGAGCGAGAAAGAGCGAGAAAGAGCGAGAGCGAGAAAGAGCGAGAAAGAGCGAGAGCGAGAAAGAGCGAGAAAGAGCGAGAGCGAGAAAGAGCGAGAAAGAGCGAGAAAGAGCGAGAAAGAGCGAGAAAGAGCGAGAAAGAGCGAGAAAGAGCGAGAAAGAGCGAGAGAGCGAGAAAGAGCGAGAGCGAGAAAGAGCGAGAGCGAGAATGAGCGAGAGCGAGAAAGAGCGAGCGAGAAAGAGCGAGAGCGAGCGAGAAAGAGCGAGAAAGAGCGAGAGCGAGAAAGAGCGAGAAAGAGAGCGAGAAAGAGAGCGAGAAAGAGAGCGAGAAAGAGAGCGAGAAGAGAGCGAGAAAGAGCGAGCGAGAAAGAGCGAGAAAGAGCAAGAGAAAGAGCGAGAAAGAGCAAGAGCGAGAGCGAGAAAGAGAAAGAGCGAGAGCGAGAGCGAGCGAGAAAGAGCGAGAGCGAGAAAGAGCGAGAGCGAGAAAGAGCGAGAAAGAGCGAGAAAGAGCGAGAAAGAGCGAGAAAGAGCGAGAAAGAGCGAGAAAGAGCGAGAAAGAGCGAGAGCGAGAGCGAGAAAGAGCAAGAGCGAGAGCGAGAAAGAGAAAGAGCGAGAGCGAGAGCGAGCGAGAGCGAGAGCGAGCGAGAAAGAGCGAGAGCGAGAAAGAGCGAGAGCGAGAAAGAGCGAGAGCGAGAAAGAGCGAGAGCGAGAAAGAGCGAGAGCGAGAAAGAGCAAGAGCGAGAAAGAGCGAGAAAGAGCGAGAGCGAGAAAGAGCGAGAGCGAGAAAGAGCAAGAGCGAGAAAGAGCGAGAAAGAGCGAGAAAGAGCGAGAAAGAGCGAGAAAGAGCGAGAAAGAGCGAGAAAGAGCGAGCGAGAGCGAGAGCGAGAGCGAGAAAGAGCGAGAAAGAGCGAGCGAGAGCGAGAGCGAGAGCGAGAGCGAGAGCGAGAGCGAGAAAGAGAGCGAGAGCGAGAGCGAGAGCGAGAAAGAGCGAGAGCGAGAGCGAGAAAGAGCGAGAGCGAGAAAGAGCGAGAGCGAGAAAGAGCGAGAAAGAGCGAGAAAGAGCGAGAAAGAGCGAGAAAGAGCGAGAGCGAGAAAGAGCGAGAAAGAGGAGAGCGAGAAAGAGCGAGAAAGAGGGAGAGCGAGAAAGAGCGAGAAAGAGCGAGAAAGAGCGGAGAGCGAGAAAGAGCGAGAAAGAGCGAGAGCGAGAAAGAGCGAGAAAGAGCGAGAGCGAGAAAGAGCGAGAAAGAGCGAGAGCGAGAAAGAGCGAGAAAGAGCGAGAAAGAGCGAGAGCGAGAAAGAGCGAGAAAGAGCGAGAGCGAGAAAGAGCGAGAAAGAGCGAGAAAGAGCGAGAAAGAGCGAGAGCGAGAAAGAGCGAGAGCGAGAAAGAGCGAGAGCGAGAGCGAGAAAGAGCGAGAGCGAGAAAGAGCGAGAGCGAGAGCGAGAAAGAGCGAGAAAGAGCGAGAGCGAGAAAGAGCGAGAGCGAGAAAGAGCGAGAAAGAGCGAGAAAGAGCGAGAGCGAGAAAGAGCGAGAGCGAGAGCGAGAAAGAGCGAGAGCGAGAGCGAGAAAGAGCGAGAGCGAGCGAGAGCGAGAGCGAGCGAGAGCGAGCGAGAGCGAGAGCGAGAAAGAGCGAGAGCGAGCGAGAGCGAGAAAGAGCGAGAGCGAGAAAGAGCGAGAGCGAGAAAGAGCGAGAGCGAGAAAGAGCGAGAGCGAGAAAGAGCGAGAGCGAGAAAGAGCGAGAGCGAGAGCGAGAAAGAGCGAGAGCGAGAGCGAGAAAGAGCGAGAGCGAGAAAGAGCGAGAAAGAGCGAGAGCGAGAAAGAGCGAGAGCGAGAAAGAGCGAGAGCGAGAAAGAGCGAGAGCGAGAAAGAGCGAGAGCGAGAGCGAGAAAGAGCGAGAGCGAGAAAGAGCGAGAGCGAGAAAGAGCGAGAAAGAGCGAGAGCGAGAAAGAGCGAGAAAGAGAGCGAGAGCGAGAAAGAGAGCGAGAAAGAGAGCGAGAGCGAGAAAGAGAGCGAGAGCGAGAAAGAGCGAGAAAAAGAAAGAGCGAGAGCGAGAGCGAGAAAGAGCGAGAAAAAGAAAGAGCGAGAGCGAGAGCGAGAAAGAGCGAGAGAGAGAGCGAGAGAGAGAGCGAGAGCGAGAGCGAGAAAGAGAGCGAGAGCGAGAAAGAGAGCGAGAAAGAGCGAGAGCGAGAAAGAGCGAGAAAGAGAGCGAGAGAAAGAGCGAGAAAGAGCGAGAGCGAGAAAGAGCGAGAGCGAGAAAGAGCGAGAAAGAGCGAGAAAGAGCGAGAGAGAGCGAGAAAGAGCGAGAAAGAGCGAGAAAGAGAAAGAGCGAGAAAGAGAAAGAGCGAGAAAGAGAGAGCGAGAAAGAGCGAGAAAGAGAGAGCGAGAGCGAGAAAGAGCGAGAAAGAGCGAGAAAGAGAAAGAGCGAGAAAGAGAGAGCGAGAAAGAGCGAGAAAGAGAGAGCGAGAAAGAGCGAGAAAGAGAGAGCGAGAAAGAGCGAGAAAGAGGAGAGAGAGCGAGAGCGAGAAAGAGCGAGAAAGAGCGAGAAGAGAGAGCGAGAAAGAGCGAGAAAGAGCGAGAAAGAGCGAGAGCGAGAAAGAGCGAGAAAGAGAAAGAGCGAGAAAGAGAAAGAGCGAGAAAGAGAAAGAGCGAGAAAGAGCGAGAAAGAGAGAGCGAGAGCGAGAAAGAGCGAGAAAGAGAGAGCGAGAGCGAGAAAGAGCGAGAAAGAGAGAGCGAGAGCGAGAAAGAGCGAGAAAGAGCGAGAAAGAGCGAGAGCGAGAAAGAGCGAGAAAGAGCGAGAAAGAGCGAGAGCGAGAAAGAGCGAGAAAGAGCGAGAGCGAGAAAGAGCGAGAAAGAGCGAGAGCGAGAAAGAGCGAGAAAGAGCGAGAAAGAGCGAGAGCGAGAAAGAGCGAGAGCGAGAAAGAGCGAGAAAGAGAAAGAGCGAGAGCGAGAAAGAGCGAGAAAGAGAAAGAGCGAGAAAGAGCGAGAGCGAGAAAGAGCGAGAGCGAGAAAGAGCGAGAAAGAGCGAGAAAGAGAAAGAGCGAGAAAGAGAAAGAGCGAGAAAGAGCGAGAAAGAGAAAGAGCGAGAAAGAGAAAGAGCGAGAAAGAGCGAGAAAGAGCGAGAAAGAGCGAGAAAGAGAAAGAGCGAGAAAGAGAAAGAGCGAGAAAGAGAAAGAGCGAGAAAGAGCGAGAAAGAGAGAGCGAGAGCGAGAAAGAGCGAGAAAGAGCGAGAGCGAGAAAGAGCGAGAAAGAGAAAGAGCGAGAAAGAGAAAGAGCGAGAAAGAGCGAGAAAGAGAGAGCGAGAGCGAGAAAGAGCGAGAAAGAGCGAGAGCGAGAAAGAGCGAGAAAGAGCGAGAGCGAGAAAGAGCGAGAAAGAGCGAGAAAGAGCGAGAGCGAGAAAGAGCGAGAGCGAGAAAGAGCGAGAGCGAGAAAGAGCGAGAAAGAGCGAGAAAGAGCGAGAGCGAGAAAGAGCGAGCGAGAGCGAGAAAGAGCGAGAAAGAGCGAGAAAGAGCGAGAAAGAGCGAGAGCGAGAAAGAGCGAGAAAGAGCGAGAAAGAGCGAGAGCGAGAAAGAGCGAGAGCGAGAAAGAGCGAGAAAGAGCGAGAAAGAGCGAGAAAGAGCGAGAGCGAGAAAGAGCGAGAAAGAGCGAGAGCGAGAAAGAGCGAGAAAGAGCGAGAGCGAGAAAGAGCGAGAAAGAGCGAGAGCGAGCGAGAGCGAGCGAGAAAGAGCGAGAAAGAGCGAGAGCGAGAAAGAGCGAGAAAGAGCGAGAGCGAGAAAGAGCGAGAAAGAGCGAGAAAGAGCGAGAGCGAGAAAGAGCGAGAAAGAGCGAGAAAGAGCGAGAGCGAGCGAGAGAGAGCGAGAGCGAGAGAGAGCGAGAAAGAGCGAGAAAGAGCGAGAAAGAGCGAGAAAGAGCGAGAGCGAGAAAGAGCGAGAAAGAGCGAGAGCGAGAAAGAGCGAGAGCGAGAAAGAGCGAGAGCGAGAAAGAGCGAGAGCGGAGCGAGAGCGAGAAAGAGCGAGAGCGAGAAAGAGCGAGAGCGAGAAAGAGCGAGCGAGAAAGAGCGAGCGAGAAAGAGCGAGAAAGAGCGAGAAAGAGAGCGAGAAAGAGAGCGAGAAAGAGAGCGAGAAAGAGAGCGAGAAAGAGAGCGAGAAAGAGCGAGCGAGAAAGAGCGAGCGAGAAAGAGCGAGAAAGAGCAAGAGAAAGAGCGAGAAAGAGCAAGAGCGAGAGCGAGAAAGAGAAAGAGCGAGAGCGAGAAAGAGAGAGAGCGAGAGCGAGAGCGAGCGAGAAAGAGCGAGAAAGAGCGAGAGCGAGCGAGAAAGAGCGAGCGAGAAAGAGCGAGAGCGAGAAAGAGCGAGAGCGAGAAAGAGCGAGAGCGAGAAAGAGCGAGAAAGAGCGAGAAAGAGCGAGAAAGAGCGAGAAAGAGAGAGCGAGAGCGAGAGCGAGCGAGAAAGAGCGAGAAAGAGCGAGAAAGAGCGAGAAAGAGCGAGAGCGAGCGAGAAAGAGCGAGCGAGAAAGAGCGAGAAAGAGCGAGAAAGAGCGAGAAAGAGCGAGAAAGAGCGAGAAAGAGCGAGAAAGAGCGAGAGCGAGCGAGAAAGAGCGAGAGCGAGAGCGAGAAAGAGCGAGAAAGAGCGAGAAAGAGCGAGAGCGAGCGAGAAAGAGCGAGAAAGAGCGAGAAAGAGCGAGAAAGAGCGAGAGCGAGAGCGAGAAAGAGCGAGAGCGAGAGCGAGAAAGAGCGAGAGCGAGAAAGAGCGAGAAAGAGCGAGAGAGCGAGAAAGAGCGAGAGCGAGAAAGAGCGAGAAAGAGCGAGAAAGAGCGAGAGCGAGAGCGAGAAAGAGCGAGAGCGAGAGCGAGAAAGAGCGAGAGCGAGAAAGAGAGAGAAAGAGCGAGAGCGAGAAAGAGCGAGAAAGAGCGAGAGAGCGAGAAAGAGCGAGAGCGAGAAAGAGCGAGAAAGAGCGAGAAAGAGCGAGAGCGAGCGAGAAAGAGCGAGAGAGAGCGAGAGCGAGAGAGAGCGAGAGCGAGAGAGAGCGAGAAAGAGCGAGAAAGAGCGAGAAAGAGCGAGAGCGAGAAAGAGCGAGAAAGAGCGAGAGCGAGAAAGAGCGAGAGCGAGAAAGAGCGAGAGCGAGAAAGAGCGAGAGCGAGAAAGAGCGAGAGCGAGAAAGAGCGAGAGCGAGAAAGAGCGAGCGAGAAAGAGCGAGCGAGAAAGAGCGAGCGAGAAAGAGCGAGAGCGAGAGCGAGAAAGAGCGAGAAAGAGAGCGAGAAAGAGAGCGAGAAAGAGAGCGAGAAAGAGAGCGAGAAAGAGCGAGCGAGAAAGAGCGAGCGAGAAAGAGCGAGAAAGAGCAAGAGAAAGAGCGAGAAAGAGCAAGAGCGAGAGCGAGAAAGAGAAAGAGCGAGAGCGAGAAAGAGAGAGAGCGAGAGCGAGAGCGAGCGAGAAAGAGCGAGAAAGAGCGAGAGCGAGCGAGAAAGAGCGAGCGAGAAAGAGCGAGAGCGAGAAAGAGCGAGAGCGAGAAAGAGCGAGAGCGAGAAAGAGCGAGAAAGAGCGAGAAAGAGCGAGAAAGAGCGAGAAAGAGAGAGAGCGAGAGCGAGAGCGAGCGAGAAAGAGCGAGCGAGAAAGAGCGAGAGCGAGAAAGAGCGAGAGCGAGAAAGAGCGAGAGCGAGAAAGAGCGAGAGCGAGAAAGAGCGAGAAAGAGCGAGAAAGAGCGAGAAAGAGCGAGAAAGAGCGAGAGCGAGCGAGAGCGAGCGAGAGCGAGAGCGAGAAAGAGCGAGAGCGAGAGCGAGAAAGAGCGAGAAAGAGCGAGAAAGAGCGAGAGCGAGAAAGAGCGAGAGCGAGAGCGAGAAAGAGCGAGAGCGAGAGCGAGAAAGAGCGAGAGCGAGAAAGAGAGAGAAAGAGCGAGAGCGAGAAAGAGCGAGAAAGAGCGAGAGCGAGAAAGAGAGAGAAAGAGCGAGAGCGAGAAAGAGCGAGAGCGAGAAAGAGCGAGAAAGAGAGAGAAAGAGCGAGAGCGAGAAAGAGCGAGCGAGCGAGAGCGAGAAAGAGCGAGAAAGAGCGAGCGAGCGAGAGCGAGAAAGAGCGAGAGCGAGAAAGAGCGAGAGCGAGAAAGAGCGAGAGCGAGAAAGAGCGAGAGCGAGAAAGAGCGATAGCGAGAAAGAGCGATAGCGAGAAAGAGCGAGAGCGAGAAAGAGCGAGAGCGAGAAAGAGAGCGAGAGCGAGAAAGAGAGCGAGAGCGAGAAAGAGCGAGAAAAAGAAAGAGAGCGAGAGCGAGAAAGAGAGCGAGAGAGAGAGCGAGAGCGAGAAAGAGAGCGAGAGAGAGAGCGAGAGCGAGAAAGAGCGAGAGAGAGAGCGAGAGCGAGAAAGAGCGAGAAAGAGCGAGAAAGAGCGAGAAAGAGCGAGAAAGAGCGAGAGCGAGAGCGAGAAAGAGCGAGAGCGAGAAAGAGCGAGAGCGAGAAAGAGCGAGAGCGAGAAAGAGCGAGAGCGAGAAAGAGAGAGAAAGAGCGAGAGCGAGAAAGAGCGAGATAGAGCGAGAGCGAGAAAGAGAGCGAGCGAGCGAGAAAGAGAGCGAGCGAGAGCGAGAAAGAGCGAGAGCGAGAAAGAGCGAGAGCGAGAAAGAGCGAGAGCGAGAAAGAGCGAGAGCGAGAAAGAGAGCGAGAGCGAGAAAGAGAGCGAGAGCGAGAAAGAGCGAGAAAAAGAAAGAGAGCGAGAGCGAGAAAGAGAGCGAGAGAGAGAGCGAGAGCGAGAGAGAGAGCGAGAGCGAGAAAGAGAGCGAGAGCGAGAAAGAGAGCGAGAAAGAGCGAGAGCGAGAAAGAGCGAGAAAGAGAGCGAGAGAAAGAGCGAGAAAGAGCGAGAGCGAGAAAGAGCGAGAAAGAGCGAGAGCGAGAAAGAGCGAGAAAGAGCGAGAAAGAGCGAGAGCGAGAAAGAGCGAGAGCGAGAAAGAGCGAGAAAGAGCGAGAGCGAGAAAGAGCGAGAGCGAGAAAGAGCGAGAGCGAGAAAGAGCGAGAAAGAGCGAGAGCGAGAAAGAGCGAGAGCGAGAAAGAGCGAGAGCGAGAAAGAGAGCGAGAGCGAGAAAGAGCGAGAAAAAGAAAGAGAGCGAGAGCGAGAAAGAGAGCGAGAGAGAGAGCGAGAGCGAGAGAGAGAGCGAGAGCGAGAAAGAGAGCGAGAGCGAGAAAGAGAGCGAGAAAGAGAGCGAGAAAGAGAGCGAGAGCGAGAAAGAGAGCGAGAGCGAGAAAGAGAGCGAGAGCGAGAAAGAGAGCGAGAGCGAGAAAGAGAGCGAGAAAGAGAGCGAGAGCGAGAAAGAGAGCGAGAAAGAGCGAGAGCGAGAAAGAGCGAGAAAGAGAGCGAGAGAAAGAGCGAGAGCGAGAAAGAGCGAGAAAGAGAGCGAGAGAAAGAGCGAGAGCGAGAAAGAGCGAGAAAGAGCGAGAGCGAGAGCGAGAAAGAGCGAGAAAGAGCGAGAGCGAGAAAGAGCGAGAAAGAGCGAGAGCGAGAAAGAGCGAGAGCGAGAAAGAGCGAGAGCGAGAAAGAGCGAGAGCGAGAAAGAGCGAGAGCGAGAAAGAGAAAGAGCGAGAAAGAGAAAGAGCGAGAAAGAGCGAGAAAGAGAGCGAGAGCGAGAAAGAGCGAGAAAGAGCGAGAGCGAGAAAGAGCGAGAAAGAGCGAGAGCGAGAAAGAGCGAGAGCGAGAAA